>NC_080605.1:11528228-11869478 GCF_027887145.1 Ammospiza caudacuta
AAGAGAGGTAAAAGCTTAAGGCATTGAATGGTAGATGAGTAATGCCATCTTCCATGCTTTGAATGGAACTCTTTGAAACAGGTGCTGGGGGTCATGAAGGCATTCCAGTGTTGTCTGGCATTCTCCCTGTCTTCTTTCAATCACTGTCATATAAGAAGTTACTTTTTAAGACAGAAAGTCTCCTATGAATGATTCTCATAAATCTGAACATGATTCTATCTTGCAGCAACAGAAAGCTTAGCTACATGACAAAGTGAGATTAGGAAAGTATTAATGTGAAAAAGTACTACATTTGTTTTGGTGTAATATATGAACATACTTCTTAACAACTGCTGTTTCCTTCTTGTCTTCTGGTGCAGAAAATTACATGTTGGTCACTGAGTCAAACAATGCTGAAACAACAGGAAAAAGAGAGACATGAAGTCCTTTTGACAGTCTTATCCCCAAAACCACTGTTACACTCCTCAGGTGATATAAATCTTCAGTCAATCCAGAACCATCTAGGAAAGCACTGGGAAATTAACAGTGATGCTACTAGAGACTTGCATCAGAGGGCAGAAGCAACATGGTACAATCAACAGACAGCCCATGAAATATCTGTTAATTCAATCATAATCAAAAGTGCTGCCTAAGCTTTTTCTTCCATCATAAATAACTCTCCTTATGGCTTTGTTCTAAAGAAACAAAAGGGATTAATGGAAATTTAGTTTCCAACAAGTCAGTCTTGCTTTTAATCTTCTGGTTTTTTCATCACTAAAATTTATGATAAAATATTATTTCCAGACTTCACTGTTTATGAATAAACAGGAACACATTTTTCTTCCATGTGGAACAAATGTTTCCTTATCATGACCATAGAAGTGAACTGATCTACAGTTGTAGACTTGCAATATGGTTGCAGTTTCAATGTTGGCAGTGACAGAGAACACTGCTCTGGGATGTTGATGTCCACACCACTCAGCCAATGGCACAATTGGCAATGCAAACACATATCCACTGGAATCCAGTTCCTCAGCATCCTTGGTGCTTTTTGCTCTTACAAAATCCTCCAAACTTCTTTGTAATTTGTTAAATTAGCTCTATCTGCCATCATTGGCTTCACTCAGGTCTAGGTTCGTTATTGTGGTTACTATTTTATGTCTCTGTACCAGTATGGCTACAGCAACTGAGATCAAAGGGAAACAGACATTTTACCTCCAGAGGATCAGCTGAATTTGGTTCATGATGGTAGCAAAGAGAAGGTACCACTGTACATTTTTCTAGAATGTGGTTGTCCTTCCTTTCACAAATTAAAAATGACAGAGGCTTTTTTGGGCCTCAAGAGCTAAACAAGTATTTTATCAGCATGACTCCACAATGTTTGTGATCTATCAAAATCAGGCTTCAAAAACTCCAGAACAGTAACAGGCATGGACAAACATTACTGGCTTTCACTGTTTGCTGAAGAAACTTTACTACAGATACCTGCCTGTTATCTTCAGTATGAGAGAAACCTACTCACTTAAAACCAGAGTCAAAACAACACATGCTTGTCACTCAAATAAACAAACAACTTTTGTCAGTAGTAATCCATTACTGGCTGCAGCAAAACCACAGAAATACTTGAGCTGTAAGCAAACTAACACAGCAGAGATGCACACAAAGCCAATTTTAACTGGCAACATGACATGATTTGAAGTGACAAAATAAAGCAACTTCAAATCTAAACTGTCCTGAAAACTTAGAAGGTCAAATTTTCAAAAGGAAGAAGAAGAATTGTTTCATTTCCATTACAAAGTGTCAGAAACTAAGCATTCAGCTATCTTTTCTGTCATGGGCCACAGAAAAAGAAAAAGAAAAAAACCAACCATATTAATTGGTTTTATCAGATACAGTGGTTTTAGACAGAAATAGTACAAACATGTCTCCTCGTTTTAAGGAGACCAAATATAATTACAGATTTAGAATTTGGCTTGGCAACTTAGTTGCCTGATTAGTAACATACCCATGTCTTTAATAATCACTAATAACCACCAGTTATGCTGCTGCTTTGAGAGAGGACACTTCAAACATCAAAGCATGTGTTACATATGTTACAGCTCCTCTTTGAATATTATCTGAGTGTCAATCACAACCACTTAAACAAAATTACTTTTCCTTGCAGACCAGTTACAGTGTTATTTCTAAAAGCATATGAAATTTCTCCATGGCATTGTGTATTACTTTTGAAAGCATTTCCAAAGTGATTACATCTGACAAAACTGCACTGCAACATTGCTACAAAAGTTATGGCACTTAAAAGTGCAGCATTTCCTCAAAGAAAGCATAACAAAGTGAGAGAGATATAAATTTGTATTTGCATCTGGACAGATCCACATGCCATCCTCAACCTTAAAAGCTTAAACCAGGCTTTATTTCCAAGAAAGGATACCCTACAATCACTTCAGCACAGATTGTTTCTCAAAACTAGAGAGCTCAGTGTACAAAGAGAGGAATATTCCCCATATCTCTGGGATTAACCTGTAAGAACTTCAGGTGAGGTATAAGCAAGAATTTTCAATGTAACTACTAAAGTTAAAGAAACTGTAACTCTCTTACACACTTCACTACCTACAAAAGTGGTTCTATCACTACCTGCATCTGAAAATTTACAACAAAGAACTGCACACAACTTTGCACTGTTATACAAGTCTGATACTATTAAAATTAATACTTATCAAAGCTCATGCTTTAGGTCCAGATTCCTATACAACTCACAGAAGTGTACTTTTGTACCAACATCATTCAAAGGTACCAAAACTGAGCAGGAATTACTTAATCTTTTGAAAGTTCTAAGTCAATGGGGATATAGGTGACTTGCAGTGAGGGGGTTTCTAGTGAAAGCAGAAGAACTACAACTTAATTGTTTCAACATGGTTTTTGAATTTGAGCGTCACACATGGCCAAGATGATACTTTTGTTACAAAATCCCACTTCCCTGGTAGAGGGAATTTAAAAAAGGAGGTGGGAGGGACCACCCACCTATCTTAGCTTATCATAATGTATTTCCAGCCTATGTTCTCTTTCTATTGAGTCCTTAAACTATACATGCTTGCACTTTATTGGTCTTGTAACCCAGAATAATCTCATTTATTATCTGGTACAAATACACACACATATCATCTTTCAAATATCATGTGTTGCAGTGCTGTGTGTTTTGGGAAACGGACAGGGAAAAAACGATATGGAAGATGTTAGGAAATGGGATCACAACAACCTAAGGGAAGAAACATCTCTCAGACCCGTGAGTCCTACTTCAACACAGAAAAATCCAAACAATCGTGTCTTGCCTTCCACATACTGTACAAAGCTTCCCAGTTTTGACTGAGCCGCGCCAGCTGCGGCGGTGCCTGGCGGGGCCGGAAGGGCAGGGAAGGCAGCGCTCGCCTCCTGGAGGAACGCCTACAGCGCCCGAGGGCACAGGAGCCCAGCTCCCGCTTCAAACCAGCCCTTCCCGGTACAAACACAGGCCTACAGGGCTCCTCTGAACCAAACGCTGAGGCTCCGGCCTCTTCCCCCGGGCACCGAGCGAGGAGGAGCCGCTCGGCTCCGGAACCGCCGCCCGCAGCCCCGCGGGTCCCGCCAGCCCCGCTGGGAACGCCCGCTGCAGGACGCCACAGCCACAGGCACAGGCAGAACCGCGGCGCCACAGCCGCGGGCAGCTCCAGCGCCCCGCTCCGTGCCCGGAGGAGGAGAAGCTCCCCCCGTACTCACAGCCCCCGCCAGCCCGGGCTCCTGAGCGCTCCGTTAGCAGCGGCCGCCGCCGCCAACCGGGCCCTTCCCCTTCCGGGCCGCCCTGGGCCTGCCGGGACTTGAAGTTCGGGGCGGAGCCGCGCACTGCCCGCGGAGCTGCGGTCCGGCCCTACCGGCGGAGCTGCGCGGGGCTCCCGCGGTGCCGCTCCGCTTTGGGTGGACGGCTAAGGCGGCACCATGAAGAGGAGAGCAGGGGAGCGGGAGAAAGAGCTGAAGGTACCTTCCGTTTGCTTCCTGCTCCCCGCAGCCCCGAGCAGCGTGTGTGCCCGTGGCCAGCTCTCTCCGCCGCTCGTGGGGCTGTGCGGGGCAGAGTCGCCGGGGCTCCGGTAGCTCCAGTGCTGGAGCCCCGAGCGAGGGGACTGCGAGGCCGCCGTGAAGTTCATTGTGAGAAGGAGGGAGCCCCGGCCCCGGGGTGAGCTCCGCACGGCCGCGTGTGCCCAGCACCGCCCCGGGGCTCCGCCGGGCTGCCCGGGCTGCGGGCTCTGCTCGAGCTGGAAATGAAATGCCCGATCCCCCTCCCCTGAATGGGGGGCACCTCGTACAGCGTTAACAGGAGCTAGTGGTAAAGGCGTGTGCCAGCTGGGCACGATATTTCAGTTTAAAAGAGAGTTCTGTGGTATATGACGAAAATGATGGAGTGTGTGTTTGTGTTTGTCGAAGCATTCACAGTGAGATGATGCACTGTGTAACTGCGCCTCATTCTTAAATCTAAAAGTACTCTACACTAAGCCTGACCTAAATAAATATTTTTAAGTCTCTTATGCCGCCCGAGCTTTATAATGTTTCTTTTCTTGCTCACATGTTTAGATGCAATGCTGTTCCACGCTTCCACTGAAGATGCTATTTCACTGTCTGTGGAAGCAAACAGGAGTGCTGAATGTTTGCTGTTTCAGGTGTCTTTGAAAGGCCTGTTTTACTACATTGTACAATATTTTACTTCAGCTGTTAATGGTTGTTGTACTTGTGTTGATTTTGTTTACATACAGTAGTACTGAGAACCAGTAAGTGACTTGTTTGGAAACACGGTACCGATATTAGAGGTGTTAGTGAAAGGAAGGCTAATTCCATATAAATTTAGAAAATGCCTTTGAAAATGCTAATCTCATACACCTGAACAGAGACCGTGCTGATTTTGGTATCGCTGTTAATTTACTAAGCAGCGTTAAATATACAATTCCCTGCAAAGCCAGGGAAAAGGTCTGATGTAAGTTTCCAACTAAGTATTTTACTAGAAAACTTTAGGGCCTCTTTGCCCTAGTAAGTTTCATAACAACTCTTTAAAGACTACCTCGTCCTTTTGTAATTTGTCTTTCTGCTATCCCAAGTTGCTGAGGGATAGCAATTTCAGTGTTACATTTGTGTTCTCACCCTTTCCATGTATGTCAAAACATATGCAGATGTCCCATCCAATACGTTGCAGAAAAAACCTCAACCCATAATTCTTTTAGCCTGTACGTTTGTGCTGTCCATCCAAGGGCCTTTGTCTTGTCAATGGGTCTTCTTGAATGTATGTGGGAATCGTTTGCATGGCCCTTGATAAGATAATAGCTCAGGGATACCTGTGAGGGGTATAAAGATGGTGCTGTGAGCTTCAATGGGAAAAGCTCTAGGGGGAATGGCACTTGAAGAGCTGTCAAGAACAATGCATGAGAAAAACTTGAGGTCAAGTGCAAGAGTACTGCTAAAGACACAACCGAATGTTGTGGGTGCACAGACAGAGAAGGATGAAAGAGAAAAGATTCTTACAGAGAGTTTAAAGGTGTCAATACTTACAGAAGGCCTTAGAGGGATGTGGTAAGCTGGGTACTACTTGAGAGAAACTTAGTTTATTGAAAGTGAAGCAAAATGAGCCTGTAGAATGTCTTAGAATAAAGGCTGCCAAAGGAGAAAGCAGCAATGAGAAAAGGAGGGGATATGCTAGAAGGAAGTGGGTTTTTTCCCCACGGAAGCATCTTCATACTGATTGTTTTCTACAACTTAATTGGAGATGTAATCTCTGGGCTCCTGGCAATGTGTCAAGTCACCCTTCAGTCCTTGGTTTAGCCATTCCTAGCTTATGTTGATCACCTGAGAAATGCTGAAGACAAAGGAACAGTGTCTTTATTAAGGCAGTTCTGCCAAGACTTCCATTTAGGTACTGATTAAAATATTTTTTAGCGAACCAAATATTAGTGAGGTTAACCCAACCTCTTCTGGAGACTAAGATTTATGAGGCCTACTACTGAGAGGGAAGTGGTTGGGTAAAGAAGCTGGTTTGGATTATGTGTCTTCTGGCAAAGTCTCTTGTTTTCCAGAATTAAATTCTGAATAAAAGTTCTTGTTTTGCTGTAATTGTGTACAGTTAAATGCTGTCTGTCAGAATCCCACTGATTGGTTTTTGCTTTGTAATTATGTAGTATCTTTCTTATATGTGATAAACTTTTCTCTGGCTCAAATTTTCTTGTATATATAGCAAGTTTTGATTTATGCTGTTATAGAAGAACATTTCTGTTCCAAATACATGTGGTAGAAGTTCTGTAGAGTGAAGTGCTGTCATACAGCAATTTCCACTTTGCAGATCACTCAGTTGGGTTGAGTAAGATTAAATGTGTAGCAGAAATGAAATTGTTTGTGCTAGTATGTGGTGTTCCAAGACAAGAGGAGGAGGATGCAAACTCTTTCTTGGTAAGAGGATCTGAAAAAAAGTAGGAAAACCATAGCCAGAAGTCAACTACTCATCTGTTCTAAACACCACATGGGGCATGCTAATGTCCTGTAGAATATTTCTCTGAGTCTTAAGTGGACAGCAAAACACAACTACTCTGAAGTTTCTAAATATAGCTTTGGAGCTGTTGCAAGCCATCAGCTACTCTGGTCTTCCCCATAGCAAATATTACTTCTGTGCATAAAACCAGAACTGTTAGAGTAGATGTTGCTCATTAGCTGAAAAGGCATTTTTATGAAACAGTTGTTCATGCTTGTTTGTTTTAGCTTAGAATTCCACCTTAATTAATACAGTTTATAGTTATTTTGAGTCTTTTTTCTTTACACTGTTGGTCAGAGTTGGTCACCTCTCTTTCACTGGGTGTAGAAATGTACAAATGTGAAAGGTGCAAAGTGAAACCAAACGAACTTCCTATTTGGTGATCTAAGTAGGCAATTTGCTCCTTTAGGCTTGGGAAGAAAGCTTTTTGCTTTTAGAATGTTTATTATCTGGATTGATGAGTTTAAAAAGTCATTATTTAATGTAAGACTTAATGTTCTTGTGACTTATTTATTCAAAATGGATTTTTTAAAGTAAGTTTCAGTATGAGAGGGGCAAGTTCTGGTTATTTCCTGTATATGCTTCCTCTACCACTCTTGCATGTTAACACCCATTACCAGGTGCCATTATAGGTGAAAGAGAGAATATTCAGCTAGTGTGGAGTATTTTTTTCTTTTAAAGGTATTGCCTTGATGGTTCTTTGGAATAAACCACTAAAGCCAGTTCACAATTACCTTATGTAGCTGTTTATGCTAATTTACATTACTGTGAACACTGACTGCAGAGAATGTATTCCACAGACACTACTGTTGTGTTTGTACAGCTCCAAGCACAGCTGGGACCCCAGTCCAATAAATTTATTGCTGTACAAATAATAAATGCATCAATGTGCACATATCTGAATATTCACAAGGGCTTTTACAAAGATATTCATATGCAGTATCACATTTGTGAGACATGTTGGACAAAGTGGCTAGGAAATATAAAGCTTTAAATAAGACAAAGCTTTGTATGTATTTTATTTACAAGGAGAAAAAGGGAATATACTGAGTTTTGGCTGAGATATCATTGAAGGTCTTATTTCCTGCATAATCCTCATTTTTGCTGCATGCAAAATAATACATCTTTACAAGGTAAAACAAGTTGCTTCAACATATTAATGCTCAAGGAAAATTAGACAAGTATTCTCAAAGCACTTCAAAGAATGATTAAGGTTTGGTTTTAGAATTAAAGCTGAATGATGGTGCCCATACCATACAATGAAATTTAAAAACTTTAACCATTGTTACCATGGTTTGTTCTAATATTACAATGATTTATTGTTTCTGGTGATTGTTCTACCTCTTTAGATAAAAACTATTATTAAAAAGAACCAAAGAAAACAAAATTTTCTAATTGACAGATTAGATTCTTTTAGAAATTGTATTTAGGAAAATTAATGAAACAGCTTAGATGCAGTTAAATAACCTTCTTGTCATGTCATATTTCTGCTTAGGTAGATGGTGTGCAAGTTTTAGCAGAATCAGCAACCAATATGCCAGTAGCAATTTTTGTGGTAATCACATTATTGGACCTTCCCATTATTAATGGGACAATAATTAAGAAATAGCGTTGATAGCCACATAACACATGATTTGTATATTGGAAACAGTCAGGTAGAAGCCTTGCATATGCAGAATAAAATACAAGAAAGAATGAGTGGCAAATGCTTCTCGCTTTTAAATTCATCACATTCCTGCTGTTTAAATTGCCTCAGCTGCTAATGCTGGAACCATTACAGTAATGGACTCAGCAAATGAAGGAGAACCGAGACACACACTTTATTACTGGAGGGGTAATTTTCTCTTCATCTGTAATAGCAGCAGTGCCTAGTATTGATCAGACCATCAAGATACTAATCCTCTGTAAAATTACTTGTTATAACTGAAAATGTGTTAATCCAAATCAGTCTGTGTCCTGACTTTCTACTTACTATTGAATACAGACTATTAGATGGTTTATTTTTTGTGATTTAAAGCCTTTACATCGATAATAGTCAGAGCTTCCTTTGCAAGAGAATGTGCTTAATCTCAGCTATGGCCCAGGGTTGTCTTTTTGTTTTAACTAGAACATCACCCACTTAATTAAGGAGTGCATGTCTATCTTCCTGCTCGGAATTATATTGGTACTTTAGGCTCTGCAGATTTATTAAACGTTGTTTTACATTCAGTCACTTGTTTTTTGCTGTAAATAAGCACAGATCTATACTTCACATATTGAAATCTACAAAGATCTTGGAGCTAAGGATGTGAGGAGAATGGCTGCTCAAAACGCAAATGGATGGGGGATGTGGCTGGTGGCCTGGGAGGCTCTTGTGGATGGGAGCAGTGAAAGGGAAGTTCAGTGCCAGGGGTCTGAAGGTCTTCAGTTCACTTCTGTCCTGGTGGTCCACTACATGAGACAGTTGTATGGTGAGCTGTGCATGTCCCAGTTCTGAATATGGGAAGGCGTCATATTTTTTTTTTAATTTTTTCCTCTCTTTTTTCTGTTTTGTCACAGTTTTGTATGTTTGAAATGGAAGTTCACATCTCTAACTCTCCCAGCCTTAGTGCAGTGGCTGTTCCCAGTGCAGGACACCCTGTGGGACCTGAGTGTTGGAGATGGTTCCATAAACCCTGACCTTTCCCTGGGCTCACTGCTGTGGGTGTCCTGCCAGCTCATGGTGGGCAAGGAACATCCTAGAAGTGGAGCAAGCTGCCCCACTGGTTATTTTAGACATTGATAGGCCATGCATTTTAGAAAATTTTTGTTGTTGTCTAAACCAGATTTTTGCCCTGCTAAAGCAGTATTTTTATCTATCTAATTACCCCTCTGCTTTATTTCTTCACTATAACCAATTAAACTTGTATTATTTGGAGAGACTTCACAGTTCCTAAAAGGTATTGGAGTATCAATATCTTTAGAGGAATTTGGATTCTTTGTCTGCCTCAGAACACTACATTTCCCCCTCTGTTCTAAGGAAGAATATGAAGACAGTATATGGTTCTTGCTAAATTCCACTTTCCCTGGTGAGCAGCCTCTTTCCTCTAGTATCAAGCCTAGACTGTTATTAAACATCAGTATGTTCTCAGCAACACTGAGACAAAGAAAACAGTCATTAAAAATCCAGTGTTAGACATGAATTTGTAAAAAGGTGGTGATAGTTCTTTACATTATTTTTCAAATATTTCTATAGCATTCAGGAAAATTAAATTTGCCTGCAGAAATGAGGAAAAGTAGGTTTTGAAAATCCTTCCTGTTTTCTGTAGAAAAAGAACACTTCATGTGAATTGAATTTTGGGCTTTGAATTGATATCTTTCTGAAGAGAAATCTTGAGAAGCTTGTTTGCAGATGATTCAGTTTCAGAAAGCTGGGTAGCCACCCAGACCCTTTAGTGTTCTGGTTCTGAACTGAGTTTATAATCTTAGAAGTTTCAGGTGGAAATTAGCATTTTTTAAATAAAGCTCTAGTGAAGCATCTCTACTGGAGGTGCAGTACAGGGCCTACTTCCAATTTTATTTTTAGATTTTGAAAACATTTGATGAATAATTACCATACTTTTTTTCTTTTACATCAGAGAAGATTCAGTTTCAGCTGACCCAGGTTAGTGAAGCTTAGACAGGTCAAACAGTGATTGCCTAAAGCTTGTTTCCCTTCCCTTGCAGTTGGTGATCAAACTTATGCAGCCTTCAGCCAAAGCAGGGTTGGGCTGTCATGCTTTTAATAATTTATCAGTTTCTTAAATTATTTAATTACCTGTAATGACCAAGAGCATCCAAAATATCAGATGATCCTCTTTCCTCCAGGCAAGGCTGAAAAGCACTGTAGTGTTTTACTGTATTCTGTTAGGTTCTCTAGTGAAGTGCAAAACATGGTTATGAGCATTTATTGGCATTTAAAGTATGGCCCAGATTAAGTATATATTTGAAACCTTCTGGATAGAAAATTATAGTGCTGTAATTTCAAAACACTTGTGATTATTTACTGGAGTCTGATTATGGGAAGAAACTCTGCTCTACGTTATTTAGCTTAGCAGTTTTTTGCCTTTGTATACATGCTACTCCAATTTCCAAAAGAGTTACATCTTTATCTTTTAGAACTTGCTCAGCTTCATTTTGCCCTTTTATCTGCTGCTCTTCCCACCATTTTTATTTAAGACTCTAAAGTTACTTTAGTGTAACTGCTCTTGTCACCTTTGCCCTCAGCTAATCAAATAGTTTACCTTGAGGGGAGCATTTATCTCCCACTTTCATTATTATTATTTTCATAGCTGTAAAGATAGATATTTTATGTCTGCAGAAGGGTGTAACAGTGAAACGAGGTATTGATCTGCTGTATTTGGCAATTTCTTTCCACCTTGCCATCGATATCATGTCAGCCTCTGTCTGTACTGTGGTTGACCTCACAAATAGCTCTTTATGTTCCCATTGGATTCAAATGATATACTATGCTCAAAACTAAATCAATGAATGATTATAAAGTTTTTAGTATTATGTCATAACCCTCAGGCAACTGGTACTTCATGCAGTGAATACTTGAAAAGGTACCTGATTAAAATACATTGTTGATTCTGTTCTAAGGTTTTAAATTGTATTGAAATCGAACACCTCATAATATTAAGAGATTCCATTCTTTGCTGGCATAAGATTTTACTTCAAATCTCCCATATCTCATGGATATTTTGTCCTCTGAGTGCAGAAATTTCATGCACTGGATCTTGTCAGTGAGAGATCATTATTCTACACACCCTGTATATGTTTATGGGGGGGGGGAGAAAGGAGGTAAAGATCAAATAAAGGTTTTCATCTCTAAAAAGTTTAAGCAACTTTTGGATTGGAAAACACTACTATTACTGCCATGTAAACCCATACACATAGATATCATTCTAACTGGTATAATTTTAACTGGTAAAATACATGTTCAGATGCACATTTAGTAGGATTTTTTTACTCTGGTGGAAATAGGTAGGATTTTTGCAAGCAGTTAAAGGTCTTTAAAAGCCCAATCTGACTGATTTTGAAAGTGCACTCAGGATCTGGAAAAATCTTCAGATTGTATACTGTGCTTGCTTCTAGTTTAAATTATGTCAGTGCAGCAGGTAATGATGCTCTTGTGCTTATAGGAAATATTTAATTGTCTGATATCTAAACCATGTGATGGCAAACAACTGCAGTTAGTAAAACACTGAACTGAGCTATGATGTGTATGTATGTATGTATGTAGTTACTGAATAAAACCAGAACAAACTATTTAGTCTAATGATGTCAGGTAGGAGAAGTTGGTTTTGGGGCCTTCATTGTAAACAGTACACATAAACATCAGGAAAATGACCATCTTTCTGAGTTGGAAAAGTTACTTAGAGTCACAGTCTAAAGAGAAATTCTTAATAAGCTGTTTTAAAAAAAATGAACATTTGTCAAACATATCACTGTTGCAAGACATTTCTGCAAAAAAAAAAAGTGGAAAGGTGTTCCAATTAGATTAATTTCAAATAAAATATTTTATTGTGTATTCTGAGACCATGTAAGACCATATATTTTAGCATATAATATAAAACCACCAGAAATTATACAAAATCTCTAATCAGTTTGGAACTGTTTCTGTAAGCCTGGATGTTTTCTAAAATGTAGAAGAACATTTTTTTCATGTACTGCAGCTATTATGGACTTGTTAAAAATCCAATTCTGTCTTCTATCCATGTAGGAGCCAAAAAGTAACTTTTTACTAAATTTGTTATTTCAGATACTGCATTTGTTGAGTATAATGTGAATGACTTGACAGGAGGTAAGATCAAAAGGCAGTTCTGTTCCCCACTTTCCAGCCATTCCCATGTCAGTTATTTAGAATAAGATGGGTTCAATCAGTTATGTGGTTCTCTGCATCTGTGGTAATGGGGAAGGGAAACTGTTTTGGTTTGGATGTTTTACTGTGACGATTACTTCAGTAGTCAGTTATCTTTTATGGATGTTCAGTGTTCTGCTTTCTCGCCTCTGGCACGTGAAATGCAAAATGGGTCCCATACTGGTGGTTTGTTTCTTTTTAAACTTCATGCAGAAGGTGGTAGTTGAGGAAAACTACAGGAACAACTGTTGGTTTGTGTAGGGTTCCCTCATCCTTTAAACCAGAAACCATTAAAGCTTCTGCATTGTCAAGCTTGGGACCATCTGGTATGTGCTGGCTGTCATTTCTTGAGCCTCTGATGCTGCTGTCCAGGAAAATAGTCCGTGATATATTCATATGGACGCTATCAATCTTGGTTCAGTAGGAAGTGTTTATGGAAAGCATTTTTAAATAGGCATGAATGAAATAAAAGCAGATTATGAGTACAGACAATGTTTTTATTTCACAGTCTTGTATTCCATTTTAAAAAACTTCAAAAATCTTTTACTTGCATTAGGAAAAGCTCATATTCCTGGATGCCTATTTTGCTTGCCATGGGGAATTATTTTAAAAAGGCTTTCTTCTTCTTTGCGTTCTTGTTTCTTTGCATTCTTGATATTAATATTTTGAAGTTAGATTCCATAAGCTTTTCTCCAGTATTGTTGAAACTTGTAGGAAATTTTCTGACTGTGGGAACTGGTACTTCAGAAAACTTGTAATTATTTGACTGTAGCAAGCTGTGCTTGATGAGAGTGTATGGCAAAGTTCTTAGTGGTGTTATAGCTTAAAGTTTTGTGATGAACTGTAGATATTGGTCAGCCCTCCCTGAATTGTTTTAAAAATGCCTTATGTTACTGAGGGATTTCTTCACAGAAAGAATGATTGATTGGGCGTTGGAGGTGGTGGAGTCACTGTCCCTGGAGGTATTTAAGAAAGGCTACTTTGGCACTTACTGCCATGATGTAGTTCACTAGGTGGTGTTGTCACATTGATGATCCTTCCCCAAATTTACAATTTCTGCTTTATCTAGGACCATTTTGCCTATGTAGAAAAGCTTTGAAATTTGTTATTCAGTCCAAAAAAGTTGAATTATAACTTTATGGTTCTGGCTAACTGAAAGTAATTCAGTGTGATCAGGATGGTAGGTTGGTCATTATCTGTGATTTGATAAGTGTTGATATTATGACTTGTGCAATAGAACATACCAATGTAATGCCCATCTAAAGGAGTTTGTGCTCTGTGTGTCTGTGAATGTGACAAACACATGGGTTTATGCTTTATGATCCAAACATATTCCTCATAAATAATGAGGATTCATTTTCTCTTCAGTTTGCAGAGCCCAGTTTGTGATTAGGGTTTCAAAGGCCTGGTGCCATGACAGAGGGTGGTCAGAGCAGTAATGTCACAGGCAGGAGGATGCCAGTGACCCAGTGAAAGAAACAAGCACTTTGCATGTTGACTCCTTTGTGAGAGGGCAATGTTTGGCCCTGTAGGTGCAGGAGAGACGGACTGTTCATGAAAAGGGCACAGAGAGCTTACCCATATGATCCTTTGTCAGCCTGATTAAATTTAGTGTCAAGCATTCATTCATATGAAAGATGAGACACATCACTGTTTATCTAATAGAAAAAAGTATTTCTATTTTTCCTGAAGTCTTTTATATGTTAATAGAGGCAAACATGACCATGATCACATCATTTAAATATGTATGTAAAAAAATATACATACTGGCAATGGTTTAAAAGTGAGATGTATATGTTTTATGCAAATAATGCAATTTCATTGTTAATCACACTGTTCAAGTCATAACTCCACACAAAACAGTGCTTTTAAACAAATAGAATATACTGTTATTGGGCCATTTATAACAGAAATGCTTAGAATATTTAGAGACTGATGCAGAGTATTTATTTTGCATGCTTTAATATATGCTTCTATTGTGATATTAATATACAAATGCAGAATCAAAATTCTGAGTATTAGACCTAACTGTAAGGTTTTAGACTCTGTTTTTTTAATATTGGAAGAAACACCAGTATTTAGAACAAGGTTTACAACAGATGTAATTTTGGAAGTAAATGCAAGCATACAAAAAAAATGCAAGAATTTCTTGTGAAATAATTGAATTAAACAATGAGAGGGGAAAAAGTTTAGATGTCTTTCCCCTCACTCTTCCTACCCTGCCAAATGTGGCTTGCTTAAAAGAACTGCTGGGAGTTCTGTTTAATGTTATACTTTGCATGCATTTGTGATTTGAAATAAGGAAAAAAAAAATAAAAGCTAAATTTGAGAGAGACAGTTTGAATGGCATGCTGTCAGTTTGGCTCTCCGCGAATTGGCAGTGGTCTCATTTAGGACCTTCAAATATGTGTCTGCCTGGACAGAATGAGAACGTTTTGCATGTTCTTGAGAAGACAACCACTCCTTGCTGCCTCACAGTACTCAGTGGTGCATGACAGTTGCCCTTCATCGCTGTCTCCTTCCAAGTTAACCTTTGACCGCCCGCTTTGTTGCCGCGCAACGCTCGGAGCAGGCCGCGGTGTTGGGGAGTGACGGGCATTGGCCTGCAACGTGCTTGTCATTATTGCACTGTCAAAAGTAGCCTGCCATTGGGCTCCAGCAAGGTTTGAAACCTATGTGCAGCAGTCCATAGTACTTAACTTCCAGCACTGTCAACAGGGCGATCGAATGTGCATAAGAAATGCGTGTTGAATATGGCTTTGATCATAATATAGGGAGATCTTTTTTGAGCGCGCTAAATGTATTCATATGAGTTTCACGGGGCCAAGAGGTTGATTCTGCTGCCATGGTAAAAAAGTGAACTGTTGTCTCCTGTGGTCTAAGTTTCAAATAGCACAATTTAGATTTGAACAGCTCTGCCAGTTAAACTCTCAGCTTGTCTTGCGTATCCTATCAGCTTTTCAGCCAGCAGTATAAGCAGCGAGATACCAGACCAGTGGTGCCTGAGGTTAGCTGTCAAACTGGAATGTTATTTTGGATCTTGCTGTAATGTAATATCATAGAAGGAGGTCAGGCTGTGTGATTTGTAAAGCAGTTGTGCAAACTTAAAATGACTGAAATGTTTATTTCAGGTACTTTTTTTCCCCCCCATCTAAAAGGGTTGATGAGAAAATAGAATTTATCATAAAAAACCCAAAGGCAATATAAAATGGTCATTTTTCTCTCAAGTACAGAATACAGCACGTAAAAGAGCATCAAAATCCAACATGAGAAGCCAGGCTGAAATTCACTAAGTAATAAATGCTTGACATAGAAAATATTTAACAGACAAATATCTGTGTATTTTCTGATGAATCTCAAAGAGATTTGGGATAAACCTCGTACTTAATGTAACAAATGAGGATTGTGAATATACACTTGGTGTGTAAGTAAATCACTTATGCATTGTATCATATATTACCAAATATGTTTAATTACTTCCTGCTTGGAAGTGTCATTTCCAACTTTAGTGGAATATTTGCTATTCACTTGGGCAACAGCTGTCTGTAACTGAAGTTTATTTTATTGGATTTGAAACTTGTCTGTTTTCTCTCAAAATATATCAGTTCCTTTGTAATTGAAATGGTATATTAAAATTGCATCAGAAAATATCATCTTAAAACCAGAGATTCACTAGAGCTTGTTCATAATGACCATAATGACTTCTTTCCAAACCAGAAAAGTAGCATTATCTTGCAAACTGGCTATAAAATTACTTTTTTTTTCCCTTCAAGTTTCAAAACATCATCATGCTAATTAAGTAAAAACAGTAGAGTCATAGTCGTGGTTATTGGTTAGATTGCCTAGAAACAAAAAAGTATTATTTCCATAATATTTTTGCCCTCAGAGTATTTTCTGAACCATATTTTATTTTTTCTGCTCACAGTATCATTTGCGAGAGACCTCAGTTGAGAGTCAATGATCTAAAATACTAGATTGTGTCATGGAGATCCTTTTTTGGTCTTCTTTCTCTTAAAGATAAATGTTGCTGTTTAGTAGCCCAACTCTTTTAGTCTTTGCCAGTGTGTTGACATGTGGCTACTCTGAAATAGAGTATAAAATGCATGCATCCAGGTGTTTGTTTGTGTACATACATGTACACCTGTGTCATAAATGTGCAAAATTCTTTGGTGAATGAAGTGGTCTGCTTTTGCGTGTTAAAACTATTATCTGCTAAATTCCTTATCCTGCCCATGAAGTTGCTGTTACCAAGTTTTGATTTATGTTTCCTCTTTCTGGAGTAATATATATATATATATATATATATATATATATATATATATATATATAATATGCTTTCTGAAGAAGGACTGAATTTTTGAAGTGTGTAAATATGCAAACATTTAACTGCATTTCCTTAGGCAACTAAATAGCATTTAAATAATGAGTCATTGTGTTGGTTGATATGGTCTCTGAGTTCAGAACTCCTTTTCAGCCTCCACAGTTAAAAAAAAGCTACCAAAATTAACAGAAAAACTGGCCCAACTATTTTCAAACTAAAATAATGTTATTTTTCTTTTCAGAAAAACGTTACTATTTCTTTCACTGTACAAATGAAGGTTTAATTTCTGCTGGGAGTTACTAATACTCTTTGTAGTTGAGTTAATGAGGAAGAAAAGTTTAAAATCTTCAACCACAAATTTATTTTTTCGCTTGAAGTGTGGAATATCTATTCCCTTTCTAACCAGAGGCTGCCTTTTTTTTTTTTTCCTGTTTTGAAGTAACATTTTACACTCATGTGCAGAAGAAAGTAGACATCATTATGCAGTTTATTGTGTGTTCATATCTTTATATTTTTCTGAATGGAAATACTTCTGTGAATTCTGTCCACTCTGTATCATCACTAAGAGTTGGCAATGTTTTTGCTCTTGCTCAGCAGATCTTTTTATCACTATTATAAAAAGGATATGGAGAAACCAGTTTATTAACATAAAATGCAATAAAAAGTAAGTTCTCATTAACTGTTGGGAGATGGTGTCTTTTCCCATTGCCTTAAAAGATAAAAGGAGCGCTATAGAAGTGTTTTCTAACTTTCTTTAGACATTAGAATTTGAAAGTGAAAGCACAGTGAATAAAGATGACAGCAGTTAAGTGTGATTATTTTGTTTTGTGTTCTGAATTAAGAGTATCCCGGCTGAAAGCAAAATGTTTTAATCGAGCAAAGAAACTTCTGAAGTGGTTCTCAGGATGGCAGGAGGTGTCCATGTGCTTTTTATTTCGACTTCCAAAGGTGTTCAAAAGCCACACAAGTGTATTTGAGAGGTTAAACATCCATGATGCTCTATGATGTTATAGGAACAAAATAAATCCTATTACCCAAAATAAAAGAGAGGTAGATACCTTAAGGGAAGTGCTTTGTTGTCACCTCTACCCTCTGCAGTACAAAATATCGGCTTGTCACAAAGGTTGAGACCTTTGTAGTGCATTCTTTCAGGGAACAAATCTGTCTTCTGGCTTTAATGTAAGAGCTGTGAAATATCTGTATTAGGTAAAATAGAGGTTAAGGCACCTTAAGGGCACTGAATTCTTATCTCTTTTTACTAGCAGGGGTGTCAACATGTACTAAAATGTGATGACCTACTCTCCTCTTTGATAAAAAGGAAAATGACCTGTCTACTGTGGATGGTGATAGAGTTGCCTGGGGCAGATTACATTGTCACCTTTTTTAGTACTGGTGTGTAGAAAAATAAAAAAGGCCAGGATAGTTCTGTTTACCACAGAAGTATTTGACATTTCTAGCTACTGATAAAATATACTCAGGGGTAGCAAGAAGAAGCTGGTTTACAGTACTAAACAAGGTTATGAAGAAAGGCAGAGATTGTTTGTTGTGTGAGCCCTTGGTATCACAGGATGTATCATATCTAGAGATTCCTTCTGACCCCTTCAGACACTCACTTGTGGTTCAAGCTCTGCATTTAACCCTGCTCTCCACTTGTCCAGGGCCTTCTGGTGCACAAAATGCTGACATCGAATTTCACACGATTTGACGTCGTGAAATTCTGATGTGCCAGTGGGCTCTGCAGCTTAGAGAGTTCAATCACTGACTAAGTTGATACAAGTAACAATATTTCTTGTATTCTAGAAATAATTGGTGTCATATTCTATACCTTTTCTGGGTAGCATTCCAGATAATTTATAATTTGTAACAAATCGTTTAGAAGTTGTTGTTAGTCATTGCCTATTGCTGTGTGTGATGAAATACAACATAGAGAGTTGATTTAAATTGTAGAGCTGGAACATCTCAAACTGTTAAATGAACTTTAAGCTTTAATTATACTTCTATGCAGTTCTGTAAAGGAAGGTTTGCTCCCTGCTAATCAGAAATTGGACTTAAGGACAAAGGAAATATTTCTATTGCACTATTCATCAATATTTGAGTAGAATGGGTTTCAGCATTTCTTCATGTTTCACACAATGGCAATGAAATTTAGATGTCTCTTGTGTGAGTTCCTTGCATAATAATCTTGTCTCTTGTTTGCATAAATAAATTTTAAAAGTTTTGTTGTTAGAGGGATGAGACCTCAAGGGATGGGAAATTAATGTCCTGTTGCCAAAAGCTACTGGTTTTTGCATTGTTTAAAAACTGAAATCTGTGCCCCCAAAATGAGTGAAAACATATATGAACATTCATAAGGGAAACTGAGAAAGTTTCTTTAAAAGGCCTGGGAGCCTTTTTAAAAAAACATAAATGCTGTAACTTTGGTCTAGTTTTGGCTGTTTGCAGGTCAAGCTCATTAAGGTATTTTTGGCCTAAAGCTCTAAGTATCCATGAAGAAGGTAGAAATCTGTTGGTATTTGTTTTAATGTCAATAGAAGATGAAATTTAGAAAACCAGTGTTAACTTATTTAAATCAGGTCAGTGAAGAGTGTTTTGTTAGATCCTGAAAATTCTGACATGATATTCTTCTGAAGCATAAATAATTAACTTTGTCTTTCCTGATTATTTAGAATTTTTTTATAAGGCATGTGAAAGAGGAGATAACTGATAGACCATTCTGAAAAAGGACTTCAAGCAGACAATTCTTTTCAACTTCTTGAAATGGTACTTGAGCAAGAGCAATTTTGCCTCAAAAGTCCAGTTTCCTTAGAGTTGGGGCAATGCTGTGGTGTCAGGTGCTTGCTTAAAGTGGATTTGTGCTTGAAACAATTTTGAGAATGATGAGCTGATGAATTAAATCAAGGTTATTTTAAACTATTTAAAGTATATAACATTATCCATGGAAATATCAATTTAATTTTTGCATCTTTTGGTAAGGTTGTAAACTCATATCTCTATTAAAAACTGAAAGAACAGTCCAGAGAATTTGGATTTATGAAGTGTTGTGGAATGTTCCTGATTATATCCCAGAAGGCTAGTAGCTACTTATAAAGTAAAAGCTTATTGCTTTACAGAACTTTTCATCTTTCAGTTTTTTACTGTTTACAAAATTCAATATTTATTCATACTTAACTGCCCATAATTTTATCTGCATTTGTGATTAAAGAGTTTTTAGAAATTTGCATTAACAAGCCCATTTATTTATCGTCTTTTTTGTTTGTTTCATAATCAGTGGGGGATTTGGTATTGTTTTCTTGTAAATATTTTTATTCCAAGAGATTTAAGTAAAGAGCAGGATATAATCCAGTTCCTAATTCAATTCCTATTTCAGGAAAATTAGAGATTGAAGTCAGTAGTGAAGGTGGGCAATGAGCAATGAAGGAACAGAATAACTCAAGAAAGAGAGACATGCTGAAAGATGATAAAATACTAAGGCAAGGTAATATTTTGGGAGGAAGATTAGATAAGCAGAAAAGTAACACAGAGCTGAATGAAAGAGAATCAATAAAAAGTGAATTACAAAGCCAGACATCTAGTGGATTCCTGTGTGATATTCTAGCATTTATTTGACTGAAATGTAATGAGTGACTGTTGTGTAGTGTATATATGAGTGAATTTACATGTGTGGTTTGCTGTTTAAGAGAGGCTGTTTAGCAGTGTAAGTACATCAAATTTTATTTAAAGCCAAGTTACTTTTCACTTGGGCATCTGCTAATTCTTGTTTTGTGAGGAGTAGTGAGGGAGAGTTCATACTGAGGAAAAAAATGGAAGATTTTTTTAAAGCATGGAGTGTTAGCATAGCTACAAATAATAAAAATGAAGAAAAATCAAAACAAATAGTTGTGAAAAACACATGACCTGCTCATGCATAAGTACCTGCTGGGCCTTGGCCATTGAGTCCTGTAGAGAGGTACCTGGCTGAAATAGTCTGAACTGCTTAGAACGGATTTATTATTCTTAGAAAATCTCCTTTGCATGTGGAATCTTCTCTACTATTGTGGCTCTAGCCTAATCTCTCCTTTCTAATTTAGTTTTGAAATTCTTTGAGAATTCCAAATTCTATCTGTGTGTGCAAAATGGCAGAACTTTGCATGCATAATAAAAGCTCAGTGACTTCCTGACAGTGCCAGTGGTGTGATTAATTCCCTTGCATAATAAATTCAGTCATCCTGTGCATATGCAGGGACAATATAAGCAAAGGGGAATGAAGGATCCCTATGGGTGATGTCTGGGGCAGAGCTCTTGTCTTGCTCTTGTCAAATATGTTTGTCTCTCCCCAGAAATCTGTCCCCACAGATTTCTTTCTCCTTGGGCTTTATGCCAGTTGCAGCATCTTCCCCATCTGGTCAGTGTCAGGAAGGTGGGCCACACCTCAACCTCGTCCATCACGTGCTGGCGAGTTTGTGTGACTCTTGGTACAGAGGCAGAAAACAGAAGAAAGCTGGCATTTTCCTAAGGAGCCTTTTCTCTAGTAACCCCTGGTGTTTGCCACATTGAGCCTTTTCCTGTTAATAAATTGCACTGTTTGCAGAAAATCATGCCAGGTGTTTGACTGAAGCAATTTTGCATCAGGTGTTGTGGTGGCTCATATCCCAGATATGAGGCCTTTGATTGCATTAATTCTTAGTAATGATCCAGACTTTTCTTGGGTAACCTTACAGTGTTAGTCAGTTGTGTTTGTAGCATGCCACATGATTCTTTTGTGCTTCTATAGGTAATTTCTAGGCATTATTCCATGAATAGTAGTAAAAATTTAGGATTTTTAACTAGGATCACCAAAGCTTTCAAGCTAGAAAGTTACCTCAGTCTCTTTTCTGACATGATCAGTTGCTCTTGCAGGCTCTAAACTGGGATTATGTGGTGCCTGTAAATATTAACAAGAAGCCTTAGAGAACTTCTACTGACAAGGCAGAATAGCTTTATGACATTATGCTGGCAAAACTCTGTATGTCATGTTTGTATCTACACATGTGGAAAGGTATAGTGCATTTTGCTAGCTGTAGTTTTTAGGCAGGTATGGTGATTTGATGTCATGCTGCACATATTTCTGTATCATAGTAAACAAAATACTTGTATCTGGTTAAATTAATAGATCAAGTAGACTTTGTGTTTTAGTAACGGGATAAAATATAATTTAAATTCTGGCTGGTTACCAGTGTTTATCAGTGATGAAAAATTACAGATTAGTCTCTGTTTCTGTAATCAGGACATTTACACAATGGATATATTGTTACAGTTGTCGTTTTAGTTCTGATTATTACTCAATATGTCTATTGCAATTTTCTCATTTACAGCTGTTATTGAGCTCCATGTGTAATAGATGGAATTACTGTGTCTACCATTTATTTAATGAATAGCCTACAGAAACATTAGTGTTACTAATACTATCCACTTAATGTACACAACAGTTTATAATATGGATAGATGAATAATGTGTTGCACTATTTAAATTTTATTGGAATGTGATAAATAGATCTAGTGCATTTTTGTTCCTAAATGTGCCGTTAGAGTCATCTGGGGGTTTTAAAAAAAGTCAATTCTAAGCAAAGTGATTGCACCTAATCTGTTATCTAATATATAAATAAAGTAGTTTGGACTTAAAGCTCTTTTTTGGGGGGGTGGGATTTGAACCAAGAGGAAATTTTTCTTATTAATATAAGTCAGAGTGCCAACTGTTCAAGTTCATTCTTGATGGGGGGTATTCTGCTAATAAGGAGAACTGGGTGGGAAAACTAACAATTTGGTTTCTTTGCTCAGTAGCAAGAAGTGTATGTGAGACACATGTATTAAACTGAATTAACTGAGTTCGCCAATCTGATAAATATGACATGCAGCTCTGATTAAATAGCAAAGATAGCAGCCTGTATAGTAAGCAAAGTCAGGCCTTGCCCAATGCAGGCAGCTTCCTAGCTACTCTTGCTCTTTATCTGCTTTTTTTGACTTAAAGCAATGTAGAAAGGTTTGATTTTGTAAGCCTAAGAGGAAAATATTCTCCCCCACCTCTGTTTTGAGTAATTTTGATTGTATGAAAGAGGAACTTCTTGGCCTGATTTGTCAGACTTAGTAGGGCTTCTCTAAACTGACTCTTCAAGATACTATTTTTGAAAAAGTTGTTGTATTACAGGTAATAAGGATATACTTTGGTTTCATGAAAAGCACTGTAAAATGGAACAACCATAATTAAAGGTAGGGTTTTTTTTTCTGAATAAATAGACACTTAAACAAAATCTCCAGTAAATGTTATGTAGAAGTTACACTGTTTGAGTCAGAGAATATGAATTTTTTGTTTCAGACATCAGTATTTACATTCTGGTATTTTACTTGCTGTGTTGAGACAAATTTGATAGTTAAAGGCAATAATGTATTAGACCAACTTGTAAGAGTATAAAAGTTAGACAAGGCTTATTTGTCCTTAAGCTGGACTGACCTTGCCTAGTGGCTCTGGGTGGTCTTACAAGGGATATACCCATGGCTGTTATAGCCCAATGTATTTTGGAGCAAAATGTTCTTTAGAGCAGCCAAGCTGGGCTGTGCAGACCAGTGAATCTTTGATGCTGAAGTGACACAGGTCACCTACTGTTACTCCCCAGAACTCAGAAGAAATCTGAGAGATGTTGGCATGTTCACTTACGAATTTTAATGATTTCTTTAATTGTAGTTTTAACTCTGTAAATAGTTTAAGCTGAGTGTGTACAGAAAACAGTCTGTGCGTTTATGTACATCTGAGGGTTGTTTATTTGTCTACTAAATAAAATACCTACCAAGCCTTCCTACCATAAGACTTATGTGCTCCTAGCTGTGTATCCATAAATTCCTTTACGTTACCATTACTTTGCCATTTAAACACTCTCCATTCTGAGCTACACTGTAGAGCAGGGGTTCATGAGCAGTGACCTGCCAGCATTTCAGGACCACCCGAGGACTGCAGAGAGCTGCCTGGGATTTTAATTCCAGTTCCCCAAAAATACTTGGTGTTTCAGAGAAGGTAAAATGTGTGCATTGCATACACATGACTTTCTTCTGTCCAGTTGTACAAAGCTGTGACTTTCTTCCTTAAAAGAATGTCTTATGTGTTACTTATTTGGAGCCATCTGTAATCCTATTGCAATGTAAAGTAATTTACTTCCAGCTTTTATGTGATTATTTTCTCAAAAATGCAGAGCTTTCCAGAAGTTCTGTAACATATCACACATGAAGAGTAGCACAAAATTGATATCTTAGCAGAATAAATAATTTTGATATCTTCAATGTTTTCTCTGGTTACTCTATCAGTTCTTTTCACAGATTTTTTTTTTTCTTTTTTTGCTTACTACAGAAAAATTACATCAAATGCAGGATAACAGAACACTGTCAAACTAAGAAGGTTTTATATGGACAGCATTAGACAGGAGCAGAAAGATCCAGTGCACTAATAGGCACGCTCACATGAGCTACCTAGTCCATTGACAGTTTTTTCCTTTGTTCTCCCTCTCGACCCACTTTCTGCCAGTGATTTGTGACATATTTTGTAAGAGATCAAATAAGCCCTTGACACCTGATTGCAATGTAGTGCTTGTTTACAGTTGCATTTTTGAAGGACCTCTAGACAAGATGGAAGGTTTAACTTAAAGTAATTAAATTTGCATCTGCTCTGTGACAGGAATTTTCTTATGTGTGTATCTTGTTGAGCAACTTTTACTGTAATTGGCCGTGAAGTACCAAAAGAGGGATCCAGGTAGACAAAGTCATTGTTGCCTACTACTAAAATCTGTCATGGTATTTCTTAAGGACTGGCTTGTACTTGGCTTGTGCCATGTTCTTTGAAATATAGTGATGCCTACTTTTCCTTTTTTTCTGTTATTGTTAAGGTGGACCCTGACTTGAAACACAAATTAAGCTGAACTTGATGGAGAGCATTTTCTATTCACATTTTAAAATCTAAAGAACTCTTACAGCTGCTTTAAATTCAATATTATTAATTCATATCTGTTTTTTGTGGTATATTTTGGCCAGATTGATATTGTTGAATATCCTCTGATTAGTGAGATTCAAAGTAGCATACCAGGATGTTCTCCTAATACCAACTGAAGTGGTTTTATGAGGACCAGGAATTATGTGCATCTTGCATGACGTGTCCTTATGGCTACTTTTGAGTACAGAGTAGGTTAGAAGTTATTTGCAACCTACTGACTACAAGGGAAATTAATAGCTTTTGAAAGGGCTGTAATGAAGGGCTGACCCAACTGGCTTTTGTATTATTCTTTGTTTATCCTGCTCTCATCTCTATCACCTTTGGGCTACAACAAAACGTAATTTATGTTAGCAGTGCTTCATTGGAGGTGAAAGGTCACATTTTTAATGAGAATAGCCCTGATTGGGATTCAGGTTTTAAAATGTTGTGTGGTTGAGTACAGTCAACAAAGTCCATGTGAAGAAAACTATTGCAGAAAGGAGTGAGAAGACATTATATGAGGGGGAAATAATACCATTTTCTTTTATTTAAAGTTCAACTAGCAGAAATTAAATAGGTAGGAAAAGGGATTTAACAAAGTACCAGCAATGTGATGCTCACGTTTAATAAGCCTTTATAATTTTGGCAGAGTGGTGGGTTCTTTGTACTGAGAAAAATACTTTGCAAATAATCAGTTTCCTCTATTTTGGTCCTGTCTGCTAAAAACATTTCTCTCTCTTTCATATCTTTGACTTGAGCGGGACAGAAATGAGAGGACCACCTGTGCTTGTTCCAGGGAGAACTTGTCTGTATTTGGAACAGTTAACCATAATACCCAACTGGGTCTGACTTTTCCCTTTAGAAGGCAAAGTTGCTTTATGTTCATGAGATTGAGCAGTGGTGTCCATTAGTGGTATGCTTTAAAAACGATCGGATGTATTTTGTTGAATGGTGTTAATATCAGAATTCACTTAGTGACTTACATAACCAATTTTATGGAACATGTACTTTCTCACAGAAGCTGAAATTTTTTTGAGGTTGGTTAAAACTTTAATAGAATTCTAGTCAAAAGAAGTTTAGCAGGTACCTGGGGAAGTTCCAGGGTATAAGCAATGAAGGTAAAGTTGTCAACTCAGAGTAGTCAAAAGCTGATTTGAAAGAATTTCTTGGATTTGTGTTTTCAACATTCAAATACCTACCCATGCTTGCCATCAATCTCACTCTCATCTTTCATTTATGGGTGTTGTTTGCAAGTGACAAAGTGCTTCAGTTATGTTTAAGGAAGGAATGGGAAACACATCAGGGTTTTTGAATTTCATTACTTTTTGTGGAAACAACTTCTAACCTGAGTTTAGTTCAAAGTTTGCATAGAGAAAAGTGGTAGGATGAACCTCTTTGGTTCTTTACAGCCAGATTATCTTTGATGGAGACACAGATTATCAAAGCCTGAGCTTTTATATCCTTTTTTAAAACTGTATATATAGACTGTGCAATGGTAACCACTATGAAAAACCACAAGGCCCATAGGATTCACCCTGTGAAGGAAAGTTTGGGAGGGCTGCAGGTTAGATTGCATGAGAGCTGCAATACTTTGAAGAGGTATTGTGCTGATGTGAGAAGGTTTTTTTCCCCCGATTTTGGATTGTTTTCTGTGTATCATGCTGCATCATGACTAAATATTGGGTTGTGCCCCTGTGTGATAGGACCTTTTTATTCCGTGGTGGTATGTGAAGCAATCTACTGAGGCCCTCAGTTCAAACAAACACTGGGTTTCCTTTGCCTCTCCCCAGCACTCCCCACTCCTGTAGCTGCACTTGGCTTTCTGGCAGAGGTCAGCCTTGCTGTGCTGCTCTGCAATGCCTCTCCATCCCAATCCTCCCTTCTGCCCCACCACAGCACTCCCCCGTGCCTGGGCTCCTGATGTCTCTTGGCAAGGAACAGAATCACACTGTGCTTTAAAGCAACACAATGTTGGGATTCCCCTTCTTTTCATCCGTGTCAATAGGTCCTGAACTATTAATGCAAATCTTCAAAATGATTCTTTTAAATTTACACTTGTTTTACATTATTTTATAATTAAATTCTAGTGTTGAAAGAGAAGGAAGGAATAGAAGTTTTTGAAGTGATTAAATATTAATTTTATTCACATTTAACCCTAATTTACATTAAGGATGTTAACTGAAAGGCAGATCTTTTGAATTCAAGATTTTCATTTCCTTTTAGCCTCACTGATGAGCATTTAGATCCTGTCATATAAAGTGTCAGAGTGCACCAGGATAGAAGGAATAATTGTGCAGTCTTGAACTTTTTAGGATGGTCTTGTATTTTAGGATGGTCTGTTTGTGATGCTTGCTGTGTCCTAACAAAATAAACAAACAAAAAAGAAATTTAAAAATATTTAGTCTAAACAAAAATTGAGATTTGAAACAAAACAACTGCTAGAGAGACTGTCCTTCTTGAGGACTATGATGATTCTTCTTGTCTATCTCAACAGGACTTCTGTGACTTAGAAAGCTGATTTCTGTAATGTTTTAATGGAAGGTATATAAAGGGTTAATATTGGTGACAAAATCATGTATTACATATATGAGATATATATATATATTTTACATGCAGGGCTATGAATTTAAGTAAATACAAAAAAATTTGGGCTGCAGGCCTCTACAACTAGGTGTAAAACTGACCAGTATGGTTATTTCCTTTCAGAGAATTTAATTAACTACAATGCACTCAGTATCCTTCTGTTAAGATCTGTAGTTCTCACCTGAGACTTCAGGAAATGTAGAATTTCTTTCTGTGATTTCAGTTGCTTACAGAACCCTGGATAAAAGTTCAGTCTTGGTGTAAACTGCTGCAGCATTTTGGGTGCATTCAGTGCTTACACTTGCACAAGTAAAATCCTGCAAACGGTACAGGCCTTTGTGTTGTGTTTAATAAATCATGGAACTTTGAAGAATCTTTGAGAAGTGGGGCCTGCATGTGACTGAGCAGCAGTCATGAATAAGTGTTATCCTCATGTGTATCTAGCAGACAGTAATAGATGCTTGAACAGACAATATGAGCACTGAGTGAATGATGGTAACAACATTAAATATTTACATATAGCAAAAGCATTTTGACAGCAGAAAAGAGACTGTCTCTGGAGCAAGGTGGGTAAACCCCAGTGTGATATAGTACACCTTTCTATAGGACAACTTTTTCTTAATAACTAGCAGTGTTTCTCTGTAAGACAGATAGATGATCTACTGTCATACAGGAAAATTTTCAAGACTTTATTGGTGTAATCTCCAGGTGCCAATATCACTCCATACCTACCATAATGCAAAACTAGTTCCTGAGTTCAGAAATAAGAATTGATAATTGAATAATAACTAAATGGTTAATATTAACCAAAGTAGATTTTAACCTTTTACCAAAAACCCAGATTCACTCTACTTTGCCTTACCTCAGTTTTGCATTGAATTTCCAACACAGGAGCTGTCTGGAGAGCTGTGTCCTAAAGAATGTAGTACTGTGGCTGTGCCTGAAAGAGTTGATGAAAGCAAGGAGTCCTCCTGCACTCTCCACTGCTGAGCAGTTTCACAGGAGTAAATCCATTTTATTGATTCTGGAGTATTGAACTGCAGGATATTTGTTTATGTGCCCTTGTTTTGTTTTTCAGGGAACCTGCAAATTATGATTGTAGAACAGTTGGTAGTCCTTGCACTGGACTTGTTAAAATAGGTAATGCTTGATTCACACATAATTTTAAAAGGAAATTACTTTATCAGAAGCATAGGATAACAATTTTTGTACTGAGGAACATACTAATTTTGTTAGAGGTTTTTATCCTTCTAAATGCAGTTCAAAAACCTTTCACTTGTAGGAAAGAAGTAAAACAATGGTGATAGTAAATTGAATATTTTTTTAATACTGTATGAAGTATTACTATGATGAGCTTGCTTGCATTTAATGATCTGTCATGTCATGTAATTAAAACAAATTAATATTGAAGACAAACTAAAATTGAGTGCTATTAATCCACTTTTTCATATATTTATTTTCTAATCACAAAAGAGAAGCAAAAGAGAACATAGAACACAATTCTAGAATTTATTGCTTTAAATCATCAGTAAGGTTGGTTTTTGTTTTGTTCCGATATTTTACAGCAAAGATAATTCTTTGGAAGTGGATAAGGGAAACTTCTTTTTCAAAAGATGCTTGGTAATTCCTTTCTTAGCCGTGGCTTCAGTGTGGGTATCCAGTCAATGTCCATGAGTAATCTGCATCATTTGAGAATATGAATAACTGTGAATATCTGGAATATCTAAGGCATATGACCAGTTGAACTTTGGTCAGTCAGATGTTTCTTGAGCTATAAGGGCAAATACATTTTTATAGCTTTTAAGGAAAGAATCTTAATCCTGTGGAGGAAAGGGCTGGTATATTGCAAAAGGGAAAAAATGTTATATTCCTGCAAATATGTGAACGATATGCTTTGCAAAAGGAACGTGACAGAAATTTAATGTGATGTGTTCTCTTCTTGGAAGAATTTTTCTTTGGGGGAAAACTTTTGCAGGTGATAGCTGTTCTGAGGAGCATTCCTCTGTGGCTGTAAAACTGGTGTGGCTACAGAGCTAGAATGCTCATGACTTGATGCCAGTGGATGTGGGCTGAGATGTTTTGAGTGGGGACTGCACTGAAGATAAACCCAGCTGGGCTCATTTCACTGTCTAAAACTTCAACCATATTCCTTGTTTGTTTATTGAATATCAAGAATTGGAAATTATGCAGCATTTACATTTCAGAATGAATCTGGAATCTAGTACAGCATTTAAATTTCAGATTGTGTCTGGAATCTAGAAAGTCAGTGTGACCCTGGCTTTCAGGGGGCAGCACATCTCGGGATCCTTAAGAAACAATATCTGTTTTGGAGTAGATGATCTATGTGTGTTTTTCAAGGCTACTGCTAGTTTGGGATCTTTTTGGATTAAAACTTCTAACATGATGATCAGGAGTTATTCTAGTTTAAATCCTTTTTCTTTCTAACACAACCTCTGTGTTAGAAACAAGGAAGTATTTTTATAAAAACAATAAAACAACAGGCTCTTAAAAGCTTGAACAATAATACGTCAGTGACCATCAGACTTTGGACTGTTTTGTTCAATGCTTTGGTAAACAGGGGGTTACACTTGGTTTTTGCTGTTAATGCTGCCTTCTTTGTGCTGTGGTCTCTTCACTTCCTCACCATTTTTCATTGCTTTGTATCAGCACATCTTCCTTCCCATCTGCTCATTTGAGCTTTCCAAGGTGTCAGAGCAGTGAAAGTTCTCCAGAAAGTACAAGCACTTTCTTTAAAGCTGGAAGGGCAATTTGAGAAGCCATGAGTAGAATTCTGTATGACACATAAGGAACAAATTTATCCTTCTTTTTAAACTTCGTATTTAAAGTAGGGACATGGTGGAGTCTTGTGGCAGCAGTTAAGTCCTAAAGTAAGGTATAGATTCAAATACTTAAAGTGTATTTACAGTAAAGGTTTCCAAACTTAGTGTGCTGAACACTCAATGAGTGAAGCTTCTCCCATTTGGATTTCTAAGGGTTTTTAGTACGAAATTTGGATTTCTGAGGGCTTTTTAACAGTATAAAAATATTTTCATGACATAACTGTATGCCTAATACAATGGAAGGTTTAGTCCATGTGGTCATATTGTCCTAATCAAAATGAGAATTCTAGCTTCAGAAACTTCTTTCATCACACATAATGTCAGGGTTTTCTGGTGCAGATACATAAGTGGATAAGATTCTGTGTTCATCGTATAACCCCCAAGGTCTAGACCATATAATGGTCAGGACCTGAGAACATACAAGACTTCACTAAAGTTTTCTATTTCCATTTCACTGAGTTTGTAGTGGGGAAATTAAATTAGACAAACTCTGCAACTGTCAGTCTTGTTGCAGCCTAAATAATATTTTCATGAGCAGTGGTTTAAAAGCTGTTCTTCCTTCTCTTCATTCTCACCCCTCACACTTCTTGCGGCTTCAGAATGAGGAGAAATTATTTTTAAAGCAACCTCTAAGCACCTTGTGATACGAGATACATTTCAATCAGAACAGACATTTGGGGTCCTCCTGTAACAATAAGTCTGCCTGGTGTGGATTTTTGATTTTTTTTCTCCTTGTTTTGTAGTATGAAATTCTACATACACTAAAGTACATTATTTTTGCTTAGTTTAATGAAGCACAAGAAATTGGGAGTCATGAGATTGAGCCATGGCAATTTAATGCCAGTAATAGGAAGCAGATTGGTTGAGAGTGATTTTCTGCTGAAATTAGTACTATAAAGTATTAACATATTGCTATTCATTTCATTATGATAGATGTGGGGTTCAGATGTAGCATTTTTAACTTATTCATCAATATATATAGAGTGTCCATAAATAAATGCTGTCTATGTGGTAAATGGCTAGAGAAATAGACTTCTTCTTGCCTTTTCCCTTAAAAATGTTGTGAAATAAAAATGTAGAGACTAATGGCAGGGATTGTACTAGCATCCTTTTTTGCATTCTATGCTTTTAACTTGATCTGAGCATGTAAGTGAATCTTTCTACTTGGCAGACAGTTGTGCTGATATTCGCACATTAATTTATATTTTAACCTTTTCATGGCTTTTCGTGAGCCAGGTTGTGCTGCAAAGTTTAGTTTGTTTGTGTAAACTTCAACATTGAGCTGCAACACTGATCAGCAGAATAGAATCAGGGTAACAGAGATGGGAGATGGCCGTAACTCCATTGTAATATAAATATGATGGTGGGAGCATACATAGTGTCAACATGCAAGCAAGGAAAGGAAGGATGTTCAACTTTGCAGGCTCTAATGTACTTTATTAAGCTATGAAAGCACATCAGATAGAAATAGTAGTGATAAGAGTCCATTCAAAAGAGAGGGAGGTATAAAAAATTTTTAATTGATCAAATTTTTTCCTGGGACGAATGACAAAAACTGTCCAAATCTTCCAGCGCATGGTATAGGCTGTAAGGTATACAGGCTTGGACTGTACTAGCGGGGTGTAATAAAACTGTGTGTAAAGCGTTTCCAGCTATTTAAGGGTGCGTGTGTTGGATGTATGAAGGAAGAAGAACGTGAGTCCCCATGACCCCGCTGTGTGTGGATTTCCCTGGCACAGAGGGGCGCTCCTGTCCTGCTGTGCGCGGACCAGCTTTGGGCCGTGCGCCCAAATGTGCAATATTTTCCTGAAATCAATGCAAAAACTGTCCAAAGCTTCCAGTGCATAGTATAGACTTTAAGATACACTGGCTGGGACTGTACGAGTGGGCTGTAATAAAACTGTGTGTGAAGCTAAGGATGCGTATGTTGGAGGTAAAGAGCAAGAAGAATGTGTGGTTTTGACCCCACTGTGGGGTTTTCCCTGGCACAGAGGGGCGCTTCTGTCCCGCAGTGCATGAACCAGCTTTGGGCCGTGCGCCTAAATATACAGTATTTTCCTGAAATCAATGACAAAAACTGTCCAAAGCTTCCAGTGCATAGTATAGGCTTTGAGTTACACCGGACAACGTGTCTTGGACAGTAGGAGCGGGCTGTGATAAAACTGTGTGTAAAGCGTTTCCAGCTATTTAAGGGCACGTTTGTGGAGGTGTAGAGCAAGAGGAGTCTCTCCCCATGACCCCGCTGTGTCGGGATTTCCCTGGCACAGGGGGGCGCTCCTGTCCCGCAGTGCAGGAACCAGCTTTGGGCTGTGCGCGCAAATACACAATATTTTCCTGAAATCAATGACAAAAACTATCCAAGCTTCTAGTGCATTGTATAGGCTTTAAGATACACTGGCTTGGACTGTACGAGTGGATTGTAATAAAACTGTGCGTAAAGCTAAAGGCACGTGTATTAGAGGTATGAAGGAAGAAGGAGTCCCCCTGACCCCGCTGTGTGTGGATTTCCCTGGCACAGAGGGGCACTCCAGTCCCGGGCCGGGCCAGGCGGGCTTTGGGCCGTGCGCCTAAATATACAATATTTTCCTGAAATCAATGACAAAAACTGTCCAAAGCTTCTAGTGGATAGTATAGGCTTTAAAATACACTGGACAGCATATCTTGGACAGTAGGAACAGGCTCTAATAAAACTGTGTGTAAAGCTAAGGGCGCGTGTGTTGGAGGTACAGAGCAAGCAGAATGTGTGTTTTTGACCCCGCTGTGTCGGGATTTCCCTGGCACGGAGGGGCGCTGCAAAAAAATCCTGCCGCCGCTGGGTGGCGCTGCAGCACCGGCCGTGCCCGCTCCGCCGGCCGTGTGGGGAGTTGGTTATCGGCAAAGGCAAGGGGAAATGTGTTTAATGTATTTAAGGTACTTAATGTATTTAATGTATTCATCTCCGGCCCAGGCAACCATTGAATGCCCCCCGACATGCCCTCTCACAGCTCTGGCCTGTTGACTATGCTTATTTGGTGTAATAATTAGCAGAAATTCTCGCTAACAGCGGTACTTACCAACACCTCGCATTTTCCTCTGTGTTTTCGTACGTGATGGATTGTGCATTCTATGAATAAAGTTAAGCGGGTCACAGCCTAAGCCCTGTACAACACAGCTATTTTCTGCACAATAGTTCTGAATAGATATATATTAACTCCTTTTTTAATCCCCGTGGTGTAATGGAAACAAATTCGAGCCTTTTTGTAATAGGCTATTGAGAACTTGTAAGCACAGAACACTCAACTTGTCAACTTAAAGAACAAAAAAAAGAGAAATGGAATAAGGAGCTACGGAAAGTATTGTACAGTATCTGTTAGCAAAGGCAGGCTTCAGGAGCCTGTTCCAGTGCTTCATGAGGTTTGGTACAGATCACTGTACTTTGTTCTAGAGGAACAATTCTCATATGCATTTTGAAGGTGATCTCTGTGCTGCTGTGATGCTCAGTTTATCTGCTTGGTATGAAAATAAAGGTAGGGATTCTCAGTTAAGTAGTACTTGGGGTTTTTTGCACTTTCCTAGCTGGAAATGGTTTTGCTTAAATATTTCTGATGGAAATAAAGAGAAAAGGTTCCTGAATAAATGCTGTGGGTAGGGATCCTCATCATGGTTCTTTCCAGATGGAGGGCCTGATAAAGTTAAGTATTCCCAAAGTTATTAAGTAATTTAGTCTGTTTTTCAGCTAAACTCCTAAGTAAAAATTCAGTGGAATTCTTATATAATGAATTAGCTCAAGTAGCAGTGATTTGAAGCGTATTTCACATGGAAGTTCAGCTCTGCATGGAGACTATCAAGCTTTTGTCACTAGTTTTATTGGGAATTGCAGCATGTATAGTGCCAAATGTGAGTCATAAGCTCTTGCAGTTTTCTGTTATTTAATTTTAAAATCCTGCCTTTGAATATTTTTTTTAAATCCTACATTGTGAATTTTTTTTTTCATTCAGCCCTTCTTGAATTCTAGCTACTTCTGAAGCACTTCCATTGTAGAGGGGGAAGTAATACAGCATGTTAAGCCAGCAAATAAGAACAATGGTGGGTCTGGCAGCTTTCTTTTAATGTCAATTCCTTGCCCTCAGCCTCCCTTATTAATGCAGCTGAGCTGCTGTCACTCAGATAGTTTTACACAGCCATGCAGGCTACGTGTCAGAAAGGGTGGCCTAGAATTCTGAGTTTTAGGTTGAGAGTACTCCAACATACAAAACCACTGTATCAAATTATAAACTGGTTGACTCCAGTCCTTGTAGGCATTCAGAAGGAAGTGACATTTTTTTATTGTTGTCTTTGACATATCCTCTAAGGAAACAAGAGTTTAGATTTTAAGGTGTCTGCAGTATTTTCAGTTGGATGAAGACTTTCCTGCGTGCCTTTAAAATTATGATTGTTCAGAACAATCCTCCTCCTTGTCAAGTTGTGCTTCCACACTAGGATTATTTTTTGTGTGCTTGTATCTCTTTACATGAAAGATTTTTATGTTTTCTCACTGTTCTTTCACTTGTGCTTATTTACCGTGGGCTTTTTTGATAATGTACTTATCATTACATTAAAATATCATATACAGATATATACTTTAAAATACAATCAGAAGTTATTTGGTGCTTTTTCTTTACTGGGTCATTTAATGGATTCAGTTTTGATTGTCACCACAGTTCATTAAACATGTCTGCATTTTCCTATCAGTCTGCTATATCTTTAGTATGTTGTGGGTCAGTATGGCTGCCCCTCTTCTTCCTTTGTTTAGACAACCAATCCAAGCCATTCTAGAGTGACTTAGTACTCCTGGTAGGAATTGTTTCTTTATTAAATTTTGCAGAAGAAACATGCAGTAGTGTAAGTCTAGGACATTTTGTCAGCAGAAGGGAGCAAGGGCAAAGGAGAATTGAAATGGTTGAAATCTGGAATGGTCCTCCATGTGCCAGCTTTTCTTTTTCACCTTCAGGAATCCAGCCTGTATTTGAGAGTGGCATGGAGAAGGGAAGAGGTGGTTTGGAAAGATTTGTTATTATTGCACTACTTCACATTCTCAAAATACAGGCAGAGGTGGCAGCAGGACTATTCAGAATATCAGACCAGTTTGGAATGTAAGTGTATGGTGAGAAAGGACAGGCAAGAGTTTTCTCTGAACAAATGCACAAGGAAGACTTAAGAAATAATTTTCATGCATTTCCCTTTTGAGTAGTGCTGCCCTGCAAAATTATACCTGAACATTGCAAATGACGGGAAAAGTTAATGAGAAATAAGGTCTGTATATGCAAATAATAGAAATGAAAACTGAAAATTAAGTATTAGCCTTTTCATAAGTCAGAATAGCTTTATTAAAACAGCATTATTGAAAAATGTTGGAGTTCTTGAGTTTGTTCAACAAATGTATTCTTAAGCAAAATGTTGATTTGCATTATGAAATTTGCCTGGATTTGGCACAAAGAAAATGTCTTAACAGAGATTTCCTTCTTTCACAGCACATCAATGTTCTCTTGTATTTTGCCTCTTAGTATACCCTAACATTATTTACGTTGTGCAGAAATAGCTTAAGAATGAAATGTGAGTAGCCTTTCTTTTACTTGTGGTTCTTTACCCTTATGATAGTTCTGTAAATGTTCTCAGTACTGTGAAATACAGATCCCAACTAACTCCTGTTTTTTAGATTCTGAGCCAGCAGAGGTCTCTAACACCAAGGTCTCCTGGCTCACTGACCACTGGTGACTGGCACAGAGATAAATCAAAACCAAACTGAGGAATGAGATGCAACTGCCTTTCAGTCAGTGTGGCTCTGCTGCCTCCAGTTTATTTGGTTAGGCTGTGTGTACAGAACTTCTTAAAGCAATATGAATGATTCTTTGAAGTCTGATGGTCTAAACAGTTTGGGAACCACTCATTTTGAAAAACTTCCAAACTTGATATAAGAAAAAAATCCCATGAGGGAGAATTCAGGTTTGACAGAGGTGTCTCCTCCAATGCCTAATTATCCTTTCTTTTCAGTTGTGCTCCCTGTTTCTGGTCTGAACTTGTCCAGCATTTCAGACCCTGAATTTTGCTAATTGTTGCCTGCCAACTTAACATTTAGATGGTAGGGTTCTGTTCCCCATGTGGCTTATTTTGGAGACTGTAAACAAAGCAAAGTCTTCAAGCCTCAAAATTAACCAAGTCTGTATTGTTCACTCTGAGGTGTTTCTTTAAATGACTTTTGTTGAAAAAACCCCTTTTCTCCAGCAAACCATATAGCAATATCTTTCTTTAATTGATATGTCAAAATTCAATCCAACAGTTTTTCATTAATAGTTGTCTTATTACAAAGTTGAGTCAACAACTGTAGTATTTAAGTTTTCTAAGTGAGTGTTTCCATCATTTAACTGAGGTGTAGTGCATGCAAAGTTAGGAAATTAGTATGTAATAAATACAAACCAATGTCTGTGCATTTATTACAAGATTTTATGACTCTTAGAATCATAAAATACCAGGTTGGAAGGGGGCCTCAAGGATTCTCTGGTCCAGTTGTGTGAAATGTTACAAATTGCACTGCACCTCACTGAATACACTCATACAAATTTTATGTTAAATTGATGTGCATAATGTGATCTGTGATTTTTATATCCCTTAAAAGACATTGTTAAGTGATGCAAATGTGTTAATATTGTTCTCCTGTGTGTCTTCAAATCTGACTAAGTTGTGCTGCTTTGGAAAGATGTTGAGAGTGAATTCATTGTAACCATGATCACACGTCAGTGATGGTTACTTTTAAATTGTTTTGGGCAGAGGAGGAAGAATTCCACAAAGCTTCTGCTCAAGGCCTCCTCTAGTGAGCAATGCTGGAAGGAAAATCTGAGTTGATCATGTCCTTGAAAAGGGCAAAGCACAAAGATGGAAGAGCAGAGGCAGGGAGCACAAGGCAAGAAGTCTGGTGCTGCTTCTGCAGCAGGAGCCCAGGGAACTGGCATAGCCCTTCCTTTGGTGCATTTTTGGCAGTGATTTTATTAATTGTGGCACATGCTCTCAAGAATTACCTTGTTGATGCCTCTTTTAAAATGCATCATCTGTATGCCTGGTGAAATGTGACAAACAGAAAAGTGTTCCTGGAATACATTTCCTTTTATCTGTAAGGCTTTAAACCATCTTCCTGTCTTTTCATTCTGCAGTGAAGAATACAGTTACGCATTCTGCAAATGTGTGCATATGATGTCTTGGAGGGCTGTAAAGGTGTTCAGATTTCACCAAGTTGTAAGTGCTTTTAGACTTTCATAGTGCTTATTGTGCTAATAAAACTCTGGAAAATAATTTGGTTCTGTAAAAATACCAAGAATCAACAATTTTGTAATGGCCTGTGAAGATGTTCAAATACTGTGTAATGGGCATGACAGCTACAGTATGTGAAATTTAATGCTCTAGCTCCTTATTGATCTTCCTTGTAGCCCATTGCATGGCACATGCATTTGCACTTAACACCTGCTCTTTCTGCATTAACACTATCTTCTGCAGTGTCACCAAGGGCAGGCTGGATGCTGCATTTGATGCTAAGCTGAAGTATTTAAGGGAATATCTATATTTTTTTCATATCCTTTTTACCTCACTTTTGACTGCTTTATTTTCTGGATGATATTTTAATACTTGGAGTTTTTTCCTCCCTTTTAAAAGTGTTCCTATTAAACATTGGTTGCTTCTACCATTACTTATCAATATATATAGAGACTGGCAGTCTTGCCAGGCTTGTTATTTTCTGGAAATGATGAAAAGCTGCAAGAAAATTTAGTTTATCTTTGATTTTGCTGGTAGTTCTGAAAAATTGTGTCAGTGTGACGTGCCAGTGTTTGTGTTGGAAAGTTCTTTGTCTATATCTACAGAAGGTAGGAGCCTGTTGCAAAGGTTCTGAATCTGCTTTTCAAGCTGTCAGCCCTTGGGTTTCAGTCTGGAGGTCCTTGGTCTGTTCTGTGGTTATTGGTCAATGTGTTTGCTCTTACTTTGCTACATTAATTAGATATTGAATCCCACTGAGGTTTGCACAATTCCACATTGCAGATATGCAATATTTCCCCAAAATAACATGGAGATTCTTTCTGTTTCTTTGAGGCTTTCAGGGATAAATAGCACCATGTCAGCATTACTTTCCATTCTTGAGCATAATGCGCAGCTCCTAAGGCTACAGAGACCTGGTGCCATGTGTCCTGGTAATGGATTTCCATGGAAGTTAGGAACCATCAATATCTTCATGTCATTAGAACACGAGATGAGCAGCAACGCCAAATGTGTCACTGCTGTGACATTAACCCTTGTTATAGTTTTTATTTTATCTGTCTTTATTCTTTATTGAATCTTGTCTGTCAAGTACTGTTGCTTAGTATTTCACAGCTGGTCAAACCCCCTTGGTTTCTTGGCACTGGGTGGGTAGGGGTGTTTTTGTTAAATCATGCAGAATCAGTTATTGGTGCAGTCACTAAGGTTTCTACCTGCTGACTCTTTGGAGTCAGCTGGTTAAGAATTGCTAGATTAAGAAATCTGGTTTCAGAATCTATTTGCTATCTTTCAGAAACTATGCAATGAGTGACATGCAGATGTACCTCCTTATCTGTGTCCTTATCTGTTCATAAGGATTCACAGCTACGTTGAACTAAACACTGTCTTAGTTGTGTTTTCTTAACTACATGTGTGATCTTGTGTCCACATGTATAAGAAGAAGCTAAGAACTGGAGATCTGGTTAAAATTTGATAATTTCAAAGTTTAAATGTTCTTGCTTTTCCCCTAGTACGTAGAGCTGGCCCATTTACTAACTGGTACCTGCTGCAAGAGGATGCACAAATGCTGGGAGGGAACAAGATGTGAGTGATGATACCAAGATGCTTGCAGTGATGGTAAAAGAAGTAGAAGTTTATTCAAATATACAGAGGGGCCTTAGGGACATTTTGTCAGCCCAGTGTCTGTGTTTGAACTATTTATTACTTCATATTTTTATTACGATTACGTGCAGTGCTAATCCATGTGTGACAAATCTACACTCAGCTAGGTAAGGAAATTGCCAGTTCTGTTCCATTAACAGCCCCTGGCCAAAGGAACAATGTTCCTGTAGGTTAAAACAACAATTAAGGGGCCCTTAACACTTCAAGATGGGGAAAGAGGGGATACTGGCAGCAGTATTTTCACACATTGCTGAGCTGCTTCAATGCATAAATTAACTCTTGGTTCAGTTACATCAGTGCAGTGTGTTGTGCATATGCATGACTGGTCTGTGTGTGTGTGAACCAAAGCCTGGGCCTGTTGATTTAGGAGAAAGGGTAAGAGAGGTTGAAATTAGTAAGCAAAGCCAAACGGTACCTTTGCAGCAGGGAATATCAAACAGTCTTTGTGACAGCTACTCACAGATGCTGATGTAAGACCCGAGGTCCTGGCATGGCAGTGGATTGTTCATTACGTAATTTTTTTCATGCCTAGGTCACTTGAACTGCATTTTGTTACTTCTGTAGTTGGAGCTGTTTGTTCAGTGGAAGAATAACAAGTATAATTTATTGTAGTATAATTAGCTAGTGAATATATGGGGCAGGAAATATTGCTAGACCATTGTCGATATTTTTAATATGAGTTTCTATAGAATAATAATAATCATACATATTTTTGCCCTTAATATAAAATGTTTTTGACTTATATTAGGGGGGCAAGGAGATCAGCTTGTAGTATGCAGAGTGTGGTACAGTATGGTCATATGTCTGTCTACCAGTATTTTTGAGAGGCTGTATTGTAGAATGTGACACAGACAAGGTTTTTGGTAAGTCTTGAATGTAATGAAGAGTAGACTGGCAATATAACATTTTCATGTCAGTAAATGGTGTTGTAAAATTGTCCAGTCCCTTAAGATCTTTTGATGAGTAGAGTTTACAGAAATAATTTGAAGGAAAAAAACCTCTGAAATCTAATATATGTGATAATGGAGAAATAAAAGCTGTAATGGTACGTTTAGGATGTATTTTTTATTACTCTAGTTTCATTTCTGACATAACTTCTTTTAGTGAACCACTTGAATGATCTTGGTAGCTATGAAGTTTTAATAGCTAACACTTGGAAAGCCTTGTAGTTTAAACAAATGTCAACTTCAAAATCACATTCCTTCCTTAAGAAACTATCCCAGTTTTATTTTTTATAAAAAACCCTACATGTGAAAGGCTGTTAGGAGGTAATGTTTTAGAAGTTCCTGTAAAGTGGTGACTTTTTTCTTGATGGGGTCTTAGTACTGTGTCACAAAATTTTTGCTGTATGTTTAATCTTCCTTCTTTATAAAATTGTTTATTAAGCATTTTAGAGCACTGCCCCTTTGCTTCATGCAGGATTTGAAAGAAATCAATGTTTTACTAGAGTTGATTAAAGAAAAGAATGAAAGAGAAACACAAGCCCTAATGGACATTCTTATGTGGGTAAAAAAAGGTAATAGGAAGGAGAGATTTTTGGGAAACCAAAGGTTTGCATCTGAACTGTGATTCAGATCTTTTTTTCATGATAATAGGCATTCCCAGGCATTCTAAACCTGGTAACCTTTTGGAAAATAAAAGACTGTTGGGGAAAACTGTTGGAGTAGGAGATTATACTTTCTTATGCTTTGAATAATGGTTCTTCTTTTATGATCTGTCCCTGAAATTTCTGCGAAAGCATTGGGCTGCATTAAAAACAACAACAACAAAAAAACCAATTGTTTTACTAGTTCTGGTCTCAAGTAGTCTCAGAAGTGTAAAAACTGCCACAGACAGTTAGCAAACTTTTTAAGATGAAAAAATGGGCAATGTTTTAAGAACTTCTGATGAGAGGAGTTGGTGCAGAGGGGCTGTTGTAGGCTGGGGGTGGAGATGATGTTCCGAAGCTGCCACACCATCCTCTCTGCACCCTCACCTCTTTGCTGTGCTTCTGTTACTTCTCTTGCTCTGTGACAAACAAGGCACCACTTCTCTTGCCAGGAAAAATAAACAATTACATGTATAGTGATTGAGAGATTCCAATTATTAATATTACACTTGCTGAATTTTACAACTGTCTCAATAATCTTATTTATTATTAATGAATGAGCAGAGATTAATGTCTGCAGGATGTGCATTTTGCACTTTAAAACTGGACATCTAAAAGTCAGATTTAGAAAAATGCTTTTTAAGAAGCCTGACACCTTCAAGTAAAGGCATTTTTTTAGTTTTTACTGGGGGGGTTATGTGTTTGGAGAACCAATAGACAATGCTTATGTAACACTGCTTAGACTTTCACATCAGCCAGCTGGTATAGCCAGATATTCAGTTTTTCTTTTTTTTTTTTTTTCCCTACTTTTTGGAGGTATTTGTGAGTAGCTTGATGTTTTTGACATCTGTGTGACAGCTTCTTGCATAAGAGATGAGCAGCATGTTCTACCACCCAGCTGTGTGTATTAGTCTGCACTTCAAGCTGAAGAGCAGCACTTAGCCAGATCTGACAATCAAATGTGAACTACTACTACCTATACACAAGAATGCATTTTAATGTTGTGTGCTTTTTGCTAAGAGCCCGATACTTGACAAAGAAATTGTCAGAATCTCTCTTCTTCCTGCCTTTTTTTTTTTCTTCCCACTGATTTGAGTCCATGTTAAAATATCTTATTTTTTTCCCTGCAGTTTAATATGGTTTATCTTACAGATAGCAAAGCCAGTCTAATGTTTCAGCCATTTCATGTTAATAAAATTCTGGCAATCTTTTGGTAATAGAGGAGTGTAATTGTTTTAGAAAATGCAGGAAATCAGTGTGTCGTTTTTGCCAACTTAATCTGAAGTTACAATCTGCTGGGTTTCACCAATGACTTCATGTCAACATCCCAACAACCTGTCCCCAAACAAAACTGAGGACATAAAGAAATTACAGCACTAGTTCAAAACTGTCAGTGCTGCTCTTCTCAGGCTTGTTAAGAATTGTGAGTGTGGAGATGAGTGGGAGCCACCTGCTCTGATTGTAGTTCGACTGATCTGTGAACCTTAACATCCTCTACACTTCCACCTGACTTTAAGCCTCTGTTGCCTTTCTCGATGCTTAAATTTGAGTAAAAGGAATTCATTGTCACAGAATGCACAGTTATACTCCATAGTTCAGCTTTCCTTGTTGATGTGTTTGCTATAAGCCAGGAGTTAGTTAATACATGAAATGTTTTATCTTCCTTTTTTAAATAGTAGTGTCTGAAGAGGAAAGATCTGGTTTCACCTTGTTTTGAACTTGGTTTCATGAAAGTGTTAGTCATACCTTTTTATTTACTTATTGTTTCCCTTTGTATTATACCCTTAATATTACTTTTAAAACAGCGTTCCATTTCCATCTGTTCTTTCTCTTACAACATAAAAATATTGAGTTGTTTCTTGTGCTAGTGTTTATGTAGTTGAAAATATTGCAATCAAAATAAGAATTTGAGTCCTGTTGTATATTTAAGCATTATGGCAGATACAGTTTTATGGTCTTTGAGTTGCAAGTAAGTTGAAATTTGTTAATAATCAAAGTTTGTAAAAAGCAATCCTCACAATCTAAAAGAAAGAAGAAGTAGAGGAAGGAGTTTATTAATCTTCTAGGTCAGAACTTCCACTGTAATAATTTTGACACTGTGGTTAAGCTATACTTTAATTGAATTAGTGTTGAGTTAGTCTGTGAGTAGATAAGGATGAATGGATCTGTCATGGATCAGGATTGTTTTATTCCAGAGATTCTGGTGGCATGTTCCACACACCACTTGCACTTGGCAAATTATTAACACAGTTAATTGTATAGTGCCACAAAAAAATCTATTTTGATTGATAAAAACCTGAACAATACAATTTGGAGAGGCATCAGGCTTTTATCTTAGCAATTTATTAGTGATCACATTGAGTAAATATTGGTGGAGATGCTCTCAGTCTAAACCAGAAGTAAAAATGGAGTTCAGAGAATGAGGGAACAGAGGAAACCTGTTTTTACAGCAGCTGGTTCTTTGTGCACTCCCAACATCAGACTGGATTTATGCTGTCTCTGGGATGGCAGTTCTTCAGGATGGCATTTTAAATATGGTCAGGCTGTGAGGGCTTTGGGCTACAGTAGATTGTGCTTTCCTTTTCTTTCATAAACTATTGCAGGAAATATTTTAGAGTACCCCCAACATTGAGCCTTATTGTTTTAATGAAGTGGTCATTGAGCCCTTTGATGAAATATGAGCTTTTTACCCATTGGCTGCACAAATTGAAGTAAAAAAGAACATGGAAGGAAACAAGAAATGAGTGTGTAGTTGTAAAGTAGGCATAGGTCTGAAGAACATAAGGCAGAGATGAATTTGGATCAGTGTAACAAGGACTGATACCTATAAAAGAACCTGGGAGTAAAAGAACTCATGAGCTCTAAAACTGTCTAAACTGAATTACTGCTTTGTAACGAGAGAAGTCCCCCTTATTTTTTTTTTTGTTTTACTTATTTAATTTTCCAGATTTGAAGGTAGTAAGAGAAGTAATTGCACCTGGTTTTGCCATTGAAATACAACTACTTTTATACTTCTCTGTTTATATCTTGGTTTTTACGTGTAATTTTCTGTTTGAATTTTGCTCCTCCAAAACAGAAGAAAAAACTTCTTGAAGAACTTGGGGAGAACAGACTTCCATATCTGACACCAGCCGACGCTGATTTCCACCAGCTGGTAACGTATTTCTTTTAAATAATTTTAAACTAAAATGGCTGTTTGCACTGAGCAACAAATAAATCTTCCTTCAGAGACACTGAAATCTGATATGAAAAAAGGTATCCTGATAGCTGATAATGCACTTCCAGGTGGAGTGAAATAAGATCTCTAGAACTGAGATGTTCACAAATGAGAACTTGCTGAACTTTATTTTTATGTGTGTGCCCTCACTACAAGTAATGTATAACATTTAATCACAGCTTTTCATGCTTTGCTGAAGCAAAATACGTCACTATTCTTTTAATTTATTTTTTAATAAAATTAAAAATTTAGGGTGAGAGTGGTGAAGAGATCTTTGTAGCTCCTGTTTGGCAAAATAGGGGGAATATTAATGTAGAAATTTCAAGTATGAGGAGCTTAATTCTACTTTCCAGCAATAAGGAATTGTTAATTCTTGGCTTGCAAAACAAACTGGAAATGGAATGCCTCAAATGAAACCAAACAGAAGGATCAGGCCCAGTAGCCACATGAGCAGTAAACCAAGTGAGTGTATGCAAGAATATAGTGAATAAATAGAATTTTCTGCATCTGTCTTGGATCTTTCTAGATCAGCTAGGTTCAATCAGATCAAATTTGATCATGGTGAGAGAAAAAGCATGAGGAATAACCGGGCTGTTTGAAGAGCTCCAGTGACCATGCTCACATTACACAACACAGGAGTGGTGCCTGCCTTGTGTTGATACATGGCTCAAAGATGTGCAAGTGTAGAAGAGCTGGGAGAATTTATAAGAGTAACAACAGATGGATTTTATTATTTCTTCTTTTTATACACAAAATCCCCAACACATTCTTTTCAGTCTTAAACTTAATGCTCATGAAGAAATTCTTCCCCCTTGTAAGAAGTGGGCAGCTGACTTTTCCTCCATCCTAGTCCTGTTACATCCTCTCCTGTTTGTTCTCTTCTCTGATGCTGCCAAGAGCTGCTGTGCCCAGCATCTTTTTCTTTTTCACATCTTTGTAAATTCAGCTTCTCCTGGAGCTGATGTGAAAAGAGAAGGTGGGATCTCATTTGCTCAGGGTCAGTGACCCATAAGTACAGAAGACAATGGGAACAAGATAAGCAGTAAAATCACACCTGTTCAATCCTTAATAAATTTTCGATAGATTCTTTTTGCAAAAATAGGATTATAGTTTTTATGTAGTGTATATGTGATGCTAGATATTTTTAAGTATATAGGCTAATCATAAGCATCACAAACACCTTTTGAAGTCTGTGGTGGTTATGAAATGTTCATAGAATCACAGCTGTAGAAATTGCAAGTTCCAGGATGCTTAAATGCACTACAGCTGGAGAGGAAAAGAAGGGTGAGAGCTTGAAGACAACAAATCAGCAAAGTAAAATTTCACATACAGTTTAGTTTTATAGTCTGTCTTTCCTGGACAGACCTGCCCTATTCCTTGAAGGATCTCTATCTTATGAAACAGTACTCTTTGAACATGTTGGAAAAGTTAGGTAGGATGCAAACAAAAAAACTGTCTTATCCTGTTGGGTATGGAAGTGTACAGCCTGAACAGAAGTAACAAATTCCATCACAAGCAAAACTTCCACTGACATCCTCTTTCCATGTGTTTTTCCTGATAAAGGATTTTGGAAATGGGCCCCAAGCCATCAGCTGAAACAATGCAATGTTTAAAGCCAGTATAGAACAAGAAGGGGGCTGTAACAAGGTGGTTCACAAATATTTGAAGTACAGACTATAATTTCATGATGCACATGGCAGTTTGCTTATCAAGGGTCCTTGTTGCTGATTCCTAACTTTATTCTGTCACTCAAGTCCATAGGGTGGTTCTCTGTGTTGAGTATCACCATCAAAATGCGAAAGCATATTTAAAATCTTGTGCAATAGTCACAAAAAGATTTGAACATCAAATGTGGTTGGTTTTTTTTCTGTACTGTAGTTGCCTGTAATGCTGCCACTTCTTTCAGAGTGAGCAGTGAGCTGACCTTTAGTACTGGCTGTCAGAGTTACAACACAGAGTACATGATCACTGCCCTTCCCCACCCCCCAGAACAACAAGGTGTCCAGTGTGAGCCCAGCAGTCACCCCGTGTTCTGATCCTGTAATTCTTTCCTCATGGAGGGCACAGCACAGGCACTGCTGGGGGATTTATGGAAGACCAGGCTCTTTTCATGTGATGTGTCAGAAATGTGTTTCCACTTCCTGATTTCTTTTGAGATACCTTAATGATAAAATAGTTCTTAAGCATGTGATCTTAAAGCACAACCCAAAGGTAACAGGCCTCTGACTTGGCTGGCAGCAAAATGTGCAAGGCATTACCTCTGCAGCTCAGGAGGGGAATACAATGTTGTTTCCTTTGTAAAATCTGTGTTCTTCCTTTGTAGTGCATGTTTTCAGGGATTTCATTGCTTTACGTCATATTGTTATTTCCCTCCTTCTGTTTCTAATAATTGTTGGGAATTTCGTGTGTGTGATTAATGTCAGAAATTCAGTGTATTTATATTTTCATATTAATGGTTTAAAATATATACAATTAGTGACTGTTTTAATACACTACAATAGCATATGTAATGTGGTATGAGTATGTATACAGAATTATTTAAAGAAATACTGGGGTACTGCTATAGAACTGTTAGAGCTCTTTCATACAGGGCATTTGCATAATGAAAGAAATAATAAAGAATAATCTTTATATGTCACAACATAGAATATTCTGGCATTCTTAAGTAATATTATGAAAGAATATTTGATTCACATCAGCCTGTACCTTCACATCTGACTGTAGCCTATAGCTCCAAGTCCTAAATTTACACTTACTAATTTCATTAGTTGTTGTTTTTAGGGACTTTTTTCATTGTACAGTTCATAGGCAGGAGATACACAGCACTGATAGAAGCAAAAGGGGCAGTTCAGGACCTCTAAAGGAATCATTTCAGGCTTTTGACAAGCTCAGGTGAATGCAGCTTATCAAATTTGGATTCATTTCTTTGAATGAAAGCTGTGATCCTGTGCTCTGGGGTTGTAGAGGGACCTTCACACAGATCTGGGACTGTTTTCAAGCTTTGGTGTTTGAAGCTAAGCATGTAAATACAATTGTCAGAAATTATTGTCTGTAGATGCTGTTACAGGGGTTCATTTTCCTCTCTCTAGGAAGCTGGTTTTTGGAACTATAAGATTGTATAAAGAAAAGGAGTTAGCTTCACTGTAAAAATTTACAAGGAATAGTGGCGAGGTTTATAGATAAACCAAGATTTATTATATGTAATCATTATTTTTAAAATAGGCTTCCTTTTATGTTCTCCTTTTTAGTAGAAACAAATGATCCTATAAAGCCAGCTCTTCAGTGTTATAGGATAACAGTGCATTATGATGCAAAAGTCTGTTTTCATGCAGTGGAAAATGTGAATTCTTACTGCCTGGTTTGTATTTTTTAAGGGCACGTTCTTTGGATTTTAAAATTAATTTCCTGAAAGGCAGGTTCAAATGAGACTTGGAAGTAGATAGTGCTGGTAAAGTGGGTTTGAGTTGTGCCAGAAGGGGCTCACAGATGGGTTGTAGGTCAGTGTGGTGTTTTGTGCTGGTGACTTTTATTTATCTTTTTAAGAGCACTTTGAACATAAGCTATTAGACTAATAAAAGTTTTGGCAGATCACTTTTATGCATCCATGTGCTTTTGACCATTGCCTAATGCCTTCAGATTTCAGTCTACCTTAATATGTGTCCCCACATCACCATCAGTACCTACCGTTTCTCCAAACTCCCAAATAATTTCTGGACAAAAGGAAATAGGTGTGGTGAGTCCTCAGGAGCTTCACAAATGATAATTGATGCCTGATACACTCACATTACAGCCCCTCCTTAGTAGGGCACTAGTGTGCATCTGTTTCTTTTATTTATCTATTAATTTTAATGAAATATGTAAGAACCCACTCTCTAAAAGAAGTTATTCCCCAGCCTTTGTCCAGTTTGCCAAACAGTCTCAGCAGTAGTTAAAGCAGATTTACAGGCAACCAATAAAAGGTGTGATTATGTGATACTCACTTCCTTAGAAAACCAGATTAACAAAATAAAATTATCCAAGCCCTCCTGGAGTGGGAAGCAGCACTGTGCATGCAAAGCAAGAAGCTGCTGATTACAGAGTTGTACCTTGCTGGGAGTTGCTGCCTCCACACACTGCTGGGTTCTGACTCCAGCTGATACCAGGGCTGGTGTGGTCACAAGAGGATATGAGGGAAAAGGACACTAGAGGTAGGGAGCTGGGGAAGCAATAACTTTGGACATTTTCTGTTATCAAAAGAGAGCTTTTATATAAAATGAGAGATAATTGGCTGGTACTGAGGAATGTAAAAATAGAAAGCACGAGAATGTTAGCAGCGTATTTTTAAAAAATGTACATTTTGATTTTGTTATTTTTTCCCCTGAAAAGTATTGTTAGATAAAGCTATTTGAGTGTATCATGTAGCCCTCTAGATTTCTGTACATCAGAATGAAACTGTTGAAGGGTCTTTGCAACCATTACAAAAAGAGGAATTGCTTTTTGACTGCTGGATATTCTGTTGTTTATATACTTTAAAGTGGCATTATCTACAGATTCATCAGCTGAGCTGTATGTTCTGCTGAACTGTTCTAGAGTCTTTGTATTAATTTACTTGGAGATTTGCTCTAGTTTAAACCACTGGTACATATCCACAGCTTGTGCAATATCCTGATATACGAAAATAAAGTAACAAGATATGACATCCATATCTTCACCACATTCTAGACTTATTCTTGTTAACTTGACAGCTTTGCCTAGTCTTGAATTATCTTGACTCCTGTAAAAAGAATAATTATTTTCCTCTTATTGCTGTTTGGGTTTTTTTTTTTTCTCCTTTAGTGGAAGAGCAAGTATTCCAAGCTGATTTTCAGGAAATCTGATACAGTACCTGAAGATCTCCACCAAATGGTACAGGAAAGCTTTCTGGCCCTGCGAGAGCACAACTGTTTCTTTCAAGATCTTGTGAGGATCAAAGGAAAAGATTTCCTTACTCCAGTGTCTCGTATATTAATTGGAAACCCAGGCTGCACTTATAAGTACTTGAACACAAGATTATTTACAGTTCCTTGGCCTACAGAAAGTTATGACATAAAATATTGCAGTCCTCAGATACATGATGCTTGTAAAGCATTAAAGAGACTTAATGACTACTTGCATATTGAAACAGTCCAGGCATTACAAGGACAAAATTTGCTTGAGAACAAAGAAATTAAAGATACTACTGTAGTAGATAGGAAGCAAAGTTTTGCTGCTTCTCTTACAGAGCAAGAGTCTGTTTCAAAAGATCAAAGCAGTGTTTGTGTATCAGAGGATGACAGAAGTATAAAGAACAGAACACCTTATAATTTGACTTTATTAAATTATATGGATCCACTACAAATGCTGTACTTGAAACAGGAGCCTTACTTTGGAATGGGGAGCATGGCAGTGAGCTGGCACCATGATGAGAACCTGGTGGAAAGGTCAGCAGTGGCTGTGTACAGTTACAGCTGTGAAGGTGAGTGGTGGCACCTGACCAGTCACAAAAGTCCCTGGAGTCCCTGAAGCTCTCCTGTGTTCCCTGTGTGTATGGACATAAGCACACCTGCATTTTGTTCTAGACTCGTCACGTGCTTCTGAATGCACTCTGGTACCTTTTGTATTGCAGTCTTATCTTTATTTCCTCCAAAACCTGTACAAAATTCCTGTGTTTACTGCAGCTGGCTTAGCAGTTGTTCTCTAACTAGATTTAAACATTGGTATAATTAATTCCCCGATTAAGAGCCAAGAAAATAAAAATATGTCAAATATCTTTCTTCAGAAAATGCATGTGCATGTTTTCTGTCCTGCAAAATGTTTCACTGTGGTTGGGATCACCATTTTTATAGTGTTATTTATCCTATATGGAGTTGCTTTGCTTTATGCTGATTTTACTACTCTTCTTTCTTTGGAAAGATCATTTTCAGTTGGTTTTGGATAGAAGTATTACTGTATTTACTTAGAAATATATGCATTTTGTCTAGGCTTGCTGTAGTATTAAATTGTGTTTTATGGAGGAGTTGCCAACATTTCTCTAGCTGGGAAGAGTGGACACTTTGCATTAAAACAACTCTTCTCTGACAGACTTTACAGGTTCTTGCTTATTTAAAAATGAATTGCATACAGCATTTAGGGGTGGTGGTGGTAAAAGTGCAGTTGAAGCTTCATTAAATATTTAATTTTTAGTTTAAGGTACCTGCCCCATTTTTATTTTTATTTAAGAGCAAACATGAGGATTTTCTTGTTTGTTTTTTGTTCCCCTAAAAATGCTTGAACAAAGGCTTGGATTTTTTTTAAAGACTCTTGGGTTTTGCAAACATAAGATTAGAATTTAGAACCTTGATTTGAATTAGCAAATTTTCTGTTATGTTTCATCACTCACAATGGGGTTTTTTCTTCTTCCAAAAGTCCTATGATGTTTGCTTCAGAACAGGGGAAGAATTTGCATTGACTTCAGTAGGTTTTGGCTAAGGACTGTGATATAAAAATAATAGTTTATAAAAATCCCACGTGCATTATTTTATTGGTTTTGTTATTAGTTTTGAAACTCAGTGTCACTTTGTTACTTAATGTACAACTGAAGTCATATTATTTACATTTTCCTGGACGTTAAACATCAACTGGCTTAGCAAATTGAATAGAAGAGATTTCCTGAATGGTAAAAGTGTAATTTTCTTCATGAACTTCTTTCTGTCCTATTTGTCAATGGTAGATGTGTTGGGGTATTTTCCATTGCTGCTGTAGAGAAATATTTTTTCAGTAAGATTTTAAGTTAAAGAAACCTAAACATGAACTTGAAGTAGTAATACTGGGTATGAGGATTTATTGTAGTATGCTTAAAACTTTTTTACTTTAACATAAATTTTGCTTATGGAGGGGTAAAAAAGTGAGTCCTTTAATTTCAGGGAGCTATAAATTAACAAAAATGAAAGCTGCTGAGTTTATTCATAACTCGTTAGTTGATTTTGTTTCTTTTATTCAGTAAGTTAACTAAGTAAAAATTATGGTGTTTTAAAATCTCTGCAAATTCTGTGGAAGATTTGATTGATGTGGGTAGATAGAAATATTTTATATATTTAGGCTAAAAGTTATTTTGATATCTATGGACAATAATTTTTTTGTCGAATACTAAGATTTTTTTCATAAATACACTTACAATTGAAAGTTTGTAGATTTTCTGTAAAGTTTGGAAATAGGAAAACAAAACAAGATCTTTCTAGTAAATAAATTGATTTTTCTATAATTTAAAAAAAAATTAAAAGTCGCTACTTGAAATTCTTCTGGTTTCGCATTGCTCAGGTTGGGGTTTTGAGCTTTAGAGGGAGTTCCAGGTGCCTGCCATGGCAGTGGAGCATCGTGGAGAGATGTCCTGCAGTCCCTGTCTGTGTGCCAGCAGCGCCCTCCCGTCTGTGCTCAGGGTTGTCATTGTATATCCCGAAAGCAATGACCTGCTTATTCATAACCTGGAAGAAATGGATCCTGTTTGTACTTATGAGTGTGGTTTTGTAACTGAAGTGTTGATAAATGTCTCTTTGTGTTAAAGTTTTGCACCCAGTGCATCCAAGAGGATTTGATTTTAGAGAAGTAGGTTGTCTTTTTTGCTCTTCTGATTTTCTGCTTACAGCCTTCCAATGCTGATGGTTATAAGCTCATCAATGTTTACAATATTATTCTTTCCAGTTCTGTATAATGTCAGTGTTTTGATTGTTTCTGCAACTTAGAAATACTTTCAATATTTCCTATATTACCAGGTCTCCATAACTGTAAAACACGAGGATCTCAACATCTTGTTGAACAATATTGTTGTATCTTTATGGAATCAGGTCTTGACCTTTTATTTTCCATAAATATATTTAGTTTTTATGCCAACATCTTTTATTAGCGCTTCATTAATTTGTTTGGTATTGAGTTAGCATTGAATTCTCAGTGTAGTGTAAAAAGACTCTCACAGAATCACTACAGAATACATAATAAAAAGAGTAGCTGTGGTCAGATTTTTTTTGTTGGAGCTATTTTTCCTTAGAAGATGTAGCTGAGCTGATTAGTAATTTTCTGGGAGAAAACACTGATTGAGTGGGAAATGCAAACACAAATTAACCATGTTGATTTATGTTGGAACTTGATTCATTTTTTCTGCCAGGTCTTGCATGTTTGTTTTGTCAGCTCTCAATTCCTCAAATCCCCAGTGGACTCTGAGGGTCTGTGGCAGCCTTGGCAGTGGGAGCTCAGGCTTCCAGAGCTGCAGGGCTGGTGCTGCCCTGCCCTGCCCTGCTGCAAATGCACAGTCCCCAGGTTGTCAGATTTCTGAACAGCAGCAGCCCTTGGAGTCAAGCACTCTTACTGAGCTCTGGCAGCTCTGTCAGACTGTTTAGAGAGGCACAACTCAGGTTATGTGGTTTTCTTTTTACTTTCATTTACGTCTTTGTATCAGTGTTTGTTTTGTACCTACTTAGTGGATTAAATAGCATTAAAACAGATACTACTGTAATTGAAACAACTTGTTTTCTTGTTCATTTGTTCATTGTTTGATGCCATAATGAAAATTTCATGTTTGAAACTTTGATCAGTGTTAATTGGAGTAGAAGCAGTTTTCAATATGCCAGAAAAGAAATTTAGACATCAACATAAAGATATTGGAACAAGCTGATATTCTAATTGGTATCAGTGTTTATTTTCTTGTTTCCAGTGTAAAACTCTTTCAAAGCAACTTCAAATGAAGTACAATTCTAACAACAAAATAAGGTAAACATTTAGCTTGATGCTTTTACTTACATTGCATTAGGTTAAGAGTAGGTTGTCAAGTGATGAGAATAAAAATTTGAGAGGTTTCTTTTTAGTGTGTATGCTGCATGAAAGTGCATGAGTGGTAGTCATATGTAGAACTGAATAGGTTACAGAATGTGTGTTCAATTATACTGCCACTAACAGTATTTGGAATTAATTTACATTTCAGAATTTGTCAAGGAATGGGAATTTCAAATTTTGACCAATTCAGCATTTTTAATAACAGATTAGCTTACAAGTATCCTATCACCTGAGAGCATGAAGGTAAAAGAATTGTTCAGGATTTTAATATAGTAAGCTAATAACTCATATTTATTTTGTGTTGCAGTTATAAAAGTGAATTGCAATCCAGTAGAATAAGGGCATTTTCAAAAATTGGATTTTATCCATGAGAAGTTCCTAATGACTAGCTTTCCATCAGGTCAGTGTAAGTTTTGTAGGAAGTTTTATTACTTTGCAGAGCACTAGTTGGTTCTAAAGATGTTCTTTGAAGTAGAGACTTGTTTCAGTTACAAACTTACAGGAGATGGAAAAAAATGTAAACAGTTGAAGTGTGTCCATCTTTCTCTTACCTGGATTTCCCACAGAGGAAGAGATTAGGTAAGTAGTTTTCTCTAGATTCTTTACCATATCTAGTTTGTTTTCTTGCTGTGTAACTCTTTAACTTCAACACAACTGGCTCTGTCTGCTGACAAGGCAATGTTAAAAGGTTTAACAAACTTGTTAGTTGCAGTGATGACTAATCTTCAAGGACCTTTTGTGCTTGTTTCTTTTGTAAAATCCTATTTTTATGTTTTTACTCTGTGAAGTTAGGAGCAGCATCCTGGCATGTAGCCTAACGATGGCTATTTCATTTAATTGGGAATAAAAATAGAGATGTACTACAGATGTATGTTTCCCTACCATATTAAAAAAAATTCTGAAACTAGAAAAGTTGTTCAGCACTGAAGTCAATCTAACTTTGTAGTTAACAATAATCTTCTTTATGTACTGCTTAATGAATAAAAACCATGGAGTAGATGTCTTTTGCAGGATTGGAATAATTTCTAATGTCAATAATATAACAGAAATATTACTTGTTGAAATAACAGAAATGGTATGTAGAAATTTTTATCTTGCTTTTGAAGAAATGGGTAAGTGCATGAAATGGTCACAGCTCTAACTTGTAGGGTCTGACCAGTTTGATTTATGTTCTGAAAGCCACAAATTTTTAATGACCCACTAAATTTCACAATAATATATTAGAAGCCCTGTTGTCTAAAAAGAAGTCATCCCTTGAATAGACTGTTGTGGGTTGTGAGGTCTCTTTTAAACATCTTCTCATTGATCAAATACAGCCTCTCCTTCAGTAATGAAGGATTGACAGAATATTGTTTGTTCTTATTTTTGTGCTTTTGTTCCTGATTTATGTGGATACAGCATTCCAAACATGAATCGATAAGAACATTGTTGGCAAAATCTTATGTTTTTTTGGTTTTGTGAATGTCAGTATGCAAGAAAAACTTAAATGTTAATAGAATTTAACCTCTTATACTATGGTTTTTCAGTAATGAGGTAGAGGAAATAACTTTGGTAGATACTTCTTTCCCATCAGCTGCTGAGAAGCAAAGCATGCTCTGCTTCTTCCACTTCTTGCATGTAACACATATAAATTGCTATTGAAAGACACTGATAATTTATGTATTTTTTAATTCAGGAAGATGTACCCAAATTCTTTTACATTCTGAAAAAAATCAATCAATCTGTAAAAAATTAATATAACAATGGTCAGTTGGATTTAATGTTGACGTAAATGCTTACAGTCCTTGTTCTTAGCTATGTGTTGGCAGTGATTCTATTTTCTTAAAAAATGATATGTAAGGTTACATTTAGGATATAATTTGGCATTACAGTTTGACTTGAATAGAGATCATTTAGGTTTCAGAGCATCAAAAAGTCTCAAACTCTAGGAAGATTTTGGAGCCAAATAGCCAAGAAACCTTTCAAAGCTACTTTTACTTTCTGCGCTCTGAAACAATAACCAAAGTAGTTCCAGGAAAACAAGTTTCATATTGTTCTGAACCTAACCCTGACCCAAACCTGATAAGATCAGATCTTAGTGCTGGAACATCTCTGAAATTTGAGCTGTCTCATTAAAACCATAATGCTGTGGCCAATTTTCTGCAGCTACATTCTCTCTTTCATGGTTCTACCATAATTACAGGTTTGATGAGGTATTGTTATGCTGTGGTAAGATTTTACTTCATTGCACCATTTTATTTGGGATTCCAGCTTAAAGGTTTCTTGCAGGCTCAAGTCTGTAAATCTCTGCTGACCAGAATTCAAATCTGCACATAGTTTTGTTGTACTTCCATTAAATACTTTATACTTGACCGTTTCTGTATGGCTTACTACAAAATACATTTGTCTTCTTCAGGTGATGGGTATGTGATCCATGATTTATTCACATAATTTATTCTCAAATACTTATGATTTAGATGCATCCAAATGTTTTCACTTACATGGCAACTGTAATTATATCAATAAATATACAGCATCCAATCATTCTTGAGGTATCAGAGAATTTAATAAAAACTTCTTTTTATGTAAAAGTTTTTCAGGATATGCCACAAATGTTAAGGTGTCTATTTTTCCCTTTCTCTCAGTTTTGGGGTAGCTTGCATTTAAAAGCAAGTAGCAGCTTGCTTCCATTTGTTACCAAAATAACATGGTAGGAGCAATCAGTTTCAATTGCTGCTGATAATTATAAGGTGCAATAATTGAGAATATAGAGAAAAGGAGACTGTGAGCTGTATTTGAACTCAGTACTTAAGCAATAAAAAATTTATCAAACTGCAAAAAATAAGTCATTTTAACGAGCACATTCCAAAGGTGCTGGATTTATGAGGAGACCCCAGGAAACTTTGATTGAAATTGCTGTCTCTGATTGTAGTTCTATATTTTATTGGTGCCATATTGTGAACAGTGCTGCTGCCAAAGTGAATGGGAAGGCAGCATAACAGAGAGAGTTAACCCAGAAAGGTTACTTCTTTTTATAATATCCATGATGTATTGCATTAAAAATGCCTTGAAAGCCATCCTATTTGCAGTTTTCAGAAAACATTTTTCTTAAATTAAGTTACGATTTATCTGAACAGGGTAGAAAATATGAAAGGCCCTTGAAGAGTTTAGTATTGATTTTTCTGAGTATTTGCTAGCTCTTGTTTTCTCATTTGTGTGCTCCTTGATGGAAGGGCCTAGAACTGCTCCTGAGCCACAGCTTCAGTTGTCTGAGCACTGCAGCAGAAAAGGGAGGGAACTTGGGGACTGAAAGAATTGTCACTTAAGAACATTTAGATTTGGCTCTTTAATTGGCTTTGTCTCTTTGCTTCCTGAATTTAGATAATATTTCATTAACATAATAGTTAATAAATGATCCTAATTTTCTAAAGGCTGCCCCCAGCTGAACAACCTGCAGTAACCATGTGAGATGAACGACATGAATATTTTAAAATTGAGAGCTTGTGGTCACTCTTTGTGTGTGCCTCTTATAAAAAAAGCTATACATCTTTATATTTTTCTTCTAGAATTTACTTAAGACGAAGGTTTTAAAAGTTATTACAGGAAAGCACATTTCAAGTGGACGGTGAAATGGACACAGTTGCTAAGTTCTAAGCAAGAGTTGGGCATGGTGCATAGTTAATTTCTAGCTCTTCTCAGCTGTTCTGTGCCAGCTACTTATTAAAACTTCATCCCTTCTCTATCAAAATGCACTGTTACTTTAGCTGTAAAACTGTTACACCATGGCTCCCAAATACCTTGTTATAAATGCTGACTGTATCTTTCAATTTATACTGCAGTGAAGTAAGCTTATGAAAATAGTTCTGAGGGATTAAGCTCTAAATACTATTTCTGTGCAGTGGATTATTTTTTCCCCAAGCTCAACACGTTCATGTTGCATAATGATAAGAAAAGTGTTGTGACAAATGCATTCAAGCTTCATTGGCTCTTGCACATGTTATCTAGCATGTTTGACTAGTAATTTTGAGGGAAGAATGACAGAGATGGTTCCAAGATTTGCTTTGTTGGTCTAGACTGTGTTTTGTAACCATTATTTCACCTTTGCCTCAGTTTATGATTTAGTGAAATAGCAAGTACATAAACAAATGAAATTTCTCCTAAAATGTTTTGGCAGTTTATGACTTGAAATTCTTTCAGAAGTTATCTATTGTTATATCAGTGTTGTTGCATTTTTTGATTTTTTTTTCTTCCATGCTTGTAGTTTTAGTAATGAAAAAAAAATTAATGATGCTTAACTAAAACTCTCCTTACATGTGCTTAAGAGTTTCAGAAAACCTTAAGTCCATTACAAGCCTTGACATAATTAGCCTTGGTAGTTAACGTAACTTAAAGTTTACATCTTGGTAAAGTTGGTTGGAAAAAAATTCTTGATCTTATATTTTGTTTTACCTGTTGCATACTTTTGAATTTGGAGATAATTATAGCAAGTGGAGACTATAGAATCTTTAAGCCTATTAAGATTGTACCAGTATGAGATATCTTTAAGTCTAAACCAGATTTTGTATTTATGATTCTTACCTGTTCCCTCATTTTTGTGGTATCTTTCTCTCTCAAGATTCATCTGTACAAGAAAGCAACGAGCAGGAGCTGAAGGGAAGAGACCCAGCTGTTTGGCATGTGGGCTTGAAGGTGGCATGGGACATAGAGACACCTGGCTTGGCAGTGCCACTTCACCAAGGAGACATCTACTTGATGCTCGGTAATTTTCAAGGACAAAGAAGTTGAACTTTCTGTTGAAAATAAGAAAATTACATTTACGTTAAAATAAGTTACCATACCTTCCTTACAGTTAGGACTTTTTTTGTTTAGAAAATCATGAAATCTGGCTGAAGTATAGAGCCAATTCCTCCTGCTCTGCCTACTTCCATAGTATTTTTGGGAACCTTTTTCCTTAATGTTTCTTTCACTTTACAGCTGAGAAAGAAATAGTCTTTTTTCACCTTTTCTGTCTGTTGTGCAGTCAGAGTTACTAGTTCAAGTTAGTCTTCAGGCCATAACTAGAATTTCCCCAGATCTTGTAATCAGTTGTGCTCTATCTGTCCCATCCTTGTATTTCTAGATTCTTTTTGTATTATTGATGCAGTTTTTCTGAGCATCTCTCATGTTCAACAAATAAGTTCCTGTTCTTCAGCTTGGCTTATCAATTGACACCTGTATTATGTAAGATGTGAATGAATGTCTTAAAGTTTTCTGGTACCACAGTCCTTGTGGTTTCAATCATGATGCCAATCTGTGGATATTTTATTAGTCACCAGTTTTACACATGACACTTCTCTCCTTCTGCTAGTATGTCTACATTCAAACATGCTGTTTTCTGGCAGTGGGATTATACTAAGATCATAATGAACACAGCTGTCTTACTCCAAGAATGAGTCTCAATGTCTCAAGCGTAGAGGATTTAGAAAAGAAAATTAAATTGAGTTAATTTGCTTGAGCAGCTGAGCTCATGTGCTAAGGTTTATCCATTGAGAGAAATGAAGTGAGAGCTGTTGTTAAGATTTGTTGACACAAGATCTGTTGCTTTCACTTTTGGCTCCTGTTTCTTTTGGTTATCATTTTTGTTAAAATAAATTTTGTTATAAATCACTCAAAAACAATAACAAGGTTTCTGACAACATCATGTTGGCCTGTTTAGTGTCTTGGCTTGACAGACATCATTTTTGAAGACTGAGAGCACTTGCAGAACTCCCTGCTTATGTGAATGTAACTTGGAAGGCACATTCTGTGGAATGTCCCTAGAATGACTTGTCACATTCCCAGCTTTATGGGCAGAAAGTCTTTTGAACTTTACCTTTCACAGTTTATATACTAAAAACAATTCCTTTTATAATCCATCATAAAAACCATGTAGCATTCCTTGTTCTTAGTTATCTCATCAAATCTTCTGCACTGCCATCAGGGAAGTGTTGTGTAGAAGTACTGGACTAACTGTGCTCTGAAGAATGTTCAGACATGGAAAGATCAGGTGTTAAGATGTGAGATGCTTTGGCATAGTGGCCTTTATGTGCCTCCCTTTTTTGTAAGGGTATGAAGTAGAAGCCTAGAAGGAAAGAGGGGCAGTGAAAATGAAGCTTAAGTGGCAGGTAAACATTGCTAGAAAGGTTATTATAATCAGTTTTTGTGCAATAGCAGTTGGGGCATCAAGTAAACTTCTTATGTAATCTTTCCTGACTGGAAACTTTGAGCATATAGAGCAATGCTGGCCAAGAGATTCAAAAGGTATTTAATAAAAGAAGGGGACTGACTTTAGTATTTTTATTGCAAAATACTGTAGATTGTAGTTGATTGAGTTACCAGATCATAAGGGTGTTTTTTATTCCCTAGTGGAATTTATATAGTGGCTAAAGTATTTTCAGAGATCCTATATGAAGGGTAGATCAGAAAGTTAGTTTATTTAATGAGTAACATCATGAGCATGTTTAGATGGAAACAAAGGATATATTAAACATTCTTTTGAAGATGATGTGTAAATCACTTTCTTATTAGTACTTTTGAAGAGCTACAGATTTGAGCTCTGTAGGCCAGGTGTTATTTTAATCTCTTCTGCATTTCCATAGTCTTTGTGTTTCTTTTCAATTACTTCGGGAAAAAATTACTCTTCTAAATAGTCTTAGAGGGTATTCTCAAAATGGCCATTTTATTAGGTTTCTTTGTGTAGCAGAACTGCCTGTATAATTTTGACTTGGAGTGAAAGACAATATAAGGAAACATATAGAGTTCCTGTGTATTTTTTACTGTTCAGATTTTTTGCACTAACTTTTAAGAGGGGGTATCTTGAAGATGCCAACTAAAAGACAAAATATGAAAACTCTGTAAAAAAAGAAACTGGGCAGTGATAAAGAAAAGGAGGTTCATTTGTCTTGTGCTTTTGTACATGCTGCATTCCAGAACCTCGTTTCAGTAAGCAGAGTCCTCTTGCTGGCATTATGTTAAAAGCAGTGGCAGAATGGAAGACATCCAGAAAACAGAAGATGGAAGAGTCCTGCAGCTGGTGGTGGTTCCTGTACAGGCACTGATTGATAGGACTGGGAGGGTTGGTTGTGACCACCACTGACTCACCCACCCCAGCACAGAACTCAGCCACTCTGTAGGTCTGTCCTTCCAGTTGTTGGAGTGGTGTTGTGTTACTGCTTTATATGAATGTTGAAAATGCTGAAACATCACATTCAACATGTTGCTTATAATTTAAAAGTCAGGTCCTATCAATTCCTGTACCTGTAATGCCACTAGTATTTCCTGTGGTACACACAAATCTATATAAGAAACTGTGGTAACTGGATATTTCTTACAGTAATGTGCAATTACAGTAACTTGTAAATCAAGATCAATGGGTATAGCAAAGCAACAAAAAACCCAGTCTTTTTAGCATTTCTAGTGGATATTTCATAATGTTTCTGTTCCTCTCTTCATTGGCTTTATAAATGTTTTTTGTTATTCTGGGGAGAAATTAAGTAAAATGTCTTACAATTTAAATTTACATCTTCCTTCTCAGCAGCCTTCTTCAGATGAGATCATGAGTCGTAATTTAGATGTATGTTAATACTGAACATAAGGTGATCACATCCATTATTTTTTTAAGCTATTACAGTAACATAAATTAATTTTATTAAGCAAAACCAACAAAAATTGAAAATTACTTTCAGTAAGACATATTGCTAAATAATTTTTTAGGCTTTTCTTAATATGAAGAAATAAGTCTGGTGAATGGCTGCAAGTCTGCTGCCTAAAAAATTCAAATCTAAACTTCATATCACTCATGAAACGGAAACACTTTAGCTCAATTTAGAATAATATATTGGTCTGCAGAGGAAGTGCACACTGAACCTGCTGTCTCAAGTACACAGCCAAGGGATGTCTAATATGAAACGTGTTGGGTGCATGCAATAAATCCAGAACGCGTGGAGGTGAGCAAAGGGCCCCATCGGCTCTGTCCTAGAGCATGCTTAACTAGGCTTGTCATGGTCCTACTATTAAATTGGAATTTTTTCCCTAATCTTTGAGTTAGACATGACCAGATTTGCAAGCAGATTTACAATTTTCACTAATTTTCCTACCATGACTTCAAACCATACTTAACAAAAATACATTCTGGACTCTTTCAAAGGCAGATTTACTTTTCTGCAGCTGTTTCCCATAGATCAAGCTCTTAGCTTGAAGGTTAGGGTTTTAAAACAGCATGAAGATGAACTTTGAATCTTATACCACTCCCCACCCCCAGCAAATTATAGTTTGAGAAGCATCAAAAAATTATTTTCATAACCAACCAGAAGTAGGTTGCACACATTGCAGAGGTTGGCTTGTGGTTAAAGATAAGTATTTAATGGAAACACTTCCACATGTATAAAGTGACTCATTAAACTATTTCTAGATCTTTAATCTGCTTCTATTTTCACAAACTAACTTGAACCCTCTTTGCTCTCTAGCATCTTGAATGTGTTGGAGCTTTTCACCCCCTCTTTTTTTTTGATTCCACATTTAATCCAAATGGTATATGTCCTACTATTAAGACTTAGAACTCCAGAAGTGTATTTGTCATTACCAAACTTTGATCATGAAGTTTGCAAACTCTGACATATTTCTTTTAAATTTATTATTTTTCTGGTTTTTAGACTTTAATTTGTTTTTATTTGTGCACGTTTTTCTTGTTTGTTAGTGGTAGTTAAGAAAATTAATAGCAAAAGTCCATTCCATTTCACTTTTTCTTGTAGTTATTTGTGGTGATAAGAGTATCAAAGATTTTCCAGTGCTTTAAACACCACTGTACCTTTTATTTGTATCTTGAAATAGATAAGAGACTACTGTCTAAAAAGTTCATGAGGAACACTTTAGAGAAGACAGAAAAGACTATATAAATCCTGTTGGTAATTCTGGGAGCCATTTTTCCTTGGGGTTTGTTTTTTCCTGGGAAATACTTTACCTCCAATTAATAAATTTAGCACCTTTAGCCTCCACCTCTTTAAAGACTGGCTAGGAACAGGAAAATCACTGAGGAGGTTTATTGATAGGGGGGTCCCATCTAGAGAATAACACCCTGCATTCTGTACTGCAGTCTCTGTTTTGCTTTTGCAGACCTAAGGGTCAGTGCTTAGTCATGCAAAACTGAGGCTGACTCCTCAAGAGTTGTTTTTTACTGAACCCTACAAGAGCACTGTGGTGCTTCCAACATGGGTGACCAAGGAATGAAACAGCTTTGGTTTGGCTCTAGAACCAAAATAGCATTGTGGGTGTAGTGTTCTGTATCTGAATAAAAGCTTTTAATGCCAGATGGACAATGGCCAATTTACAAAGAGTGATTTTTCTTTTCAGTTAATATATATTTAGGAGAAAAAGAAAGCAAATCTTTGCCACAATCTTTTACAACCTAAAATGTATTTTTTAATGTGTTTTGAGGCAGACAATCAATGAAACTTCAACTATTTTTGTACAATTAGAGTTTCAGATTTTTTGTCAACTCTTAAATTAAGATTACAGGCTTCTTTCTGAGATTCATAAAAGATCAGAGACAGTTTGAAGCAATTCCAAGGTGCAACTCTACAATGAAAGTTATGCCAAGGGCTTGAATAAAGGTGAAAATCAAAATGTCATAAGTCTAATTCTATGTTTGCTATATACAGCCACAAAGAAGGGGCACTGAAAAAGGGGTAGTGGAAGTGGTTTGTTTTATGACACAATTCTTCTTGAAAGTCATTGTGGTATTTAAATATTGTGAAGTCCAGAGATGATAATATTCTGTGGTCCTTGCAAGACTGGGTTCTGTGCAATTTATCCTAATATGTGTTTATAGGAAATAGTTTTTTCATAAGTTATTTTGTTTTGTTTTGGTAGCATTTTGTTTTCAAGAACTTTGAGCATTTTTAGTGATTTTGGGAAAACAGATTGTAACTTCCAAGTAGTTTCTTTAGTCTCCTCAGTAGTTTAGACTAGTCTCCTCAGCTTTGGAGGAATTAATTTGTTTAGGCAAACTTTCCCTATGAGAGGTAGGAAAATGCCACTTCTAAACTGTATAGGAGAAAGCTAGTGTAAGTAGAAATATTTCTGACTCTTTTATAGTAAATAGTTACTGTGCTCTGCAAAACATTGGAGCTATGTGACTGTATTCTCTAAGCACTAAAGCAAGAAAAGTGTGAAAAATGTATTTGATTCATATTCAACCAGATTAACTTTTATTAAGTATCATTTTTCCCTGTACTTAAGGTTTTTTAATCTGTCCCTAGATGATCTCAATATGACCCATCAGCACTGTGTTCTGGCTGGTTTGTCCCCTCGGTTCAGCTCCACTCACAGGGTGGCAGATGTAAGTACCAAAACCATTTCACTGCTTGGTCCCTTGCAAAGCCAATATCCTGGTGCCAGCTATGCAGCACCCTGGTGTCTCATCAGAATTGTGCTTCGTGTCATCCTTATGACTCAAAATCTTTGCATTAACTGCTGCTGTTTATTTTTGATTGAGGTACAGTTGGTTCTGTATTGGTGGTTGGCCTTAACTCCCAGCTAGGCTTAGCAGATGTGAATTGTGAATGTGCTGCACCACACCTCATGGATTGCTGATGAAATCCAGTTGAGAAATAGAAATTTTCTGAAGTTTTTATTGTATCTTTATAGTGTTCAAGAGGAACATTGGAATACATACTTGGACAGTGTGAACTGGCACTCCAGAATTTGCAGACTGATTCTGATTCAATGGTTTTGTCTTTGAAATCACTGGAAGCTGCAGTGGTGAAGCAAGCAGAAGAAATACATAATGAGGTGAGATCATCTACACTGAAAATAACTCAGCCAGGTCTCAGCAGTGCAGTCTCATGGAATTAATGGCATTTAAGTGTGTTCAGCTGCTAACAAGGCGTTGCTTTTTATGAGTTTGCAATGTGGCTTTTATGACTTTTTTACCTGGGTACAGTAATTGGGATTATCCTGGAAGTTTTCATTTTTCCTTCTTAAGATCCCTCTGCTGGTAAAGTGAGAGAAGTTTCACAAAATACTGCACCAGAACTGACAGTGTGATGGTCAAACAGACTACTCTGGCACTTCTCTAACAGAAAGGAAGAGAGAAGGGATTAGAGGGAAAGGAGCAGGTAGATTTTTTCAGTTATTCCTCCCTGGTTTTTGTTGAACCAGGTTTTTGCATAATGTGGGACAATTGTGAATGTGGGCTCTAAAGTATGTTCTGGAGAAAATACAGTGGAAATAATTGTGAGGAACATATTTAAGCAGGTCATTTAGTGCTACAAAAGATGCAAGTGTATTAATGCACTTGGACAGGATTTCACTGAAGCTGGAAGTGCTTTCTTGCTCGGAGCTGTGCTGTATTTCTACTAAGATAAATTAGAAGCTGTACAAAGGTCATTTGCACTCAAATTAGAATTCATGTTAAATGTTTAAATTTCTGTCTGCTGAGGAATACAATATTGTGTAGTGCTACTAAAACTTTGTAGAACACATTTTGATCTGTATTGTGTTTACAGCTGGTAAAATGGAGCATAGTGTTGGCAAAAGATTCACGCCCTTGACTTTTACCAAAACAGCTCCTGGGGCAATTGAAAGGAGTCTGATGCATGCAGGGGTTTACAAAACATTAATCAGGCTCAGTCCATAAAACTACACGCATATGTGGTTTGCACAGCAAGGGCCACAGGCACAGCTGGGATAAATTTGCACGGGTCCTTTAACATCAAAGCCATGTGCTGTTTACATCAGGTGAGAGAGTAGCCCCTGGTGTTTGCAGTCACCTGAATAATTTTGCAGTGTGACATACAGGGATGTTTCCTGTTACACATATGGGATACACTGTAACAGCAATCCTTGTTTAACTTGTACTTATTGTGCACTTAGCAGACACACTGGATCTATATTTAATTTGAAAAGAGACTACCCATCCACCTATTTTACTATTATTTTATTTTTTTTCCCTTAATTTTTTATCCCAAGGTCAAATCTTCACTGCTATTAGAGTGCTATTTAAATTTCATTTATTGCTGCACAAGTAGACAAAATTTCTAGGGGTTATCTCTGTGGTAAATGCCTGATTTTTTTTTCAAACATCAATGAGCTGAAAATATAAAGGCTTGTGAAACTAATACAACTTTTCTTGTATATAAAAGCTTCCTACCTTGTTGTATAGTAAATCTTTGTCTTTTCAGGCACTAATACAGGTTTTAGGTTGAAACTTTATGAGGCAGATGGAAGAACAAGAAACTGTTGTTTCTTAAAAGAATCAAACTGATGAAAATGGGCCTTTCATTTAACTCTCTTAGTTTTTAAGCAATTTTTAATGCAAAATCAAAACAGCACTAAAATCCAAATCTCCATAGGATTAAAGAACTGCCAGTTCTCCCAGTTTCCCAATTTTGCCTCTGTATTTCTGTTATACAGCTTTCTGTGCTATTCGTAAATCTCCTTGGATTTTTTTTTCTTCCTCTGAACAAGAGATCATGAGCTTGAAATGAGACAGTATCTAGAGGTGATGATATTTTATTTTTAAATATTGTCATAACAGAAGTTCTTCAGTTTTAACTCTTATAAAGAGCCATTCTTCTTGGTTCCTTATCTTCCTGAAATGCTACGGGTTCATTCTTTTTACCCCCTTGCTGCTACCTCCAAAGCAATCATCAGAGAACATTAACTAGAACAGAACCATCACAGTACCAAGCTAAAATCTACTAGTTTAGCAGATTCACAGACTGTGCTGAAATTAACTGCTCTGCCAAATGAGGCCTGGATGAATTATCTGTGTCTGCTCCAGGGAAAAAGCCTAAGAGCAGGTCTGAAAGAATGAGGAATGGTTCTGTGCCTTCACTTTTGTACTCCTGGGCAGGAAAATTGACTTGCTGTGCTGATAAAGTGTGTTTGAACTGAGGTTCTGAAGCATAGGTGGAGACTTCATTTTTTCCCAGTTTTTTGGTGGGCAGAGAAACCTCTGAAAGAGTATCTGGGGAGTGTCCTTACTTGATGTTAGATTTCCCAGAGTTCATTTTTCAGGGCCCTGTCTTGGATGCCTTGACAGAGGTATTCCTGTTGAAAAAGTGAGATGCTAACCTGAGGAGGATTTTAGCATCTCTGGTGGGCAGCCAGGTAGAAGTTTAAATTAAACCTAGCTTTGTTGTCATGGTCTCCCTCACTAAAACAGCCTTCAAAGGAATATCTGAGTAATTGCAAGGTATGTGCTGTGTGTTAGATGTGTGAGTCACTTCACTCCCAGTGTGTACTTTGCAGTAAAGAGTAAGTAAAGATAACCTTAATTAAGGGTGCTCAGTGCAGTTTGTCTGTGCAGCTCGTGGCCTGGCAGTCTGCACAAGCTCTGCAGTGGCAGGGGGTGGGAGGGTGAGCAGATGCACTTACAGGACAATAGCCTGACAGCTCACACACAGGCACAGCCAGGTTGTTGTTTGGTCAGGAATAGTTTATCCCAAAAGAAATGGTCTTGCACTATTCTCTGAATGGGAACCTCTTCCTTCTCCTGCTTGGCTTTGCTAAACATGTACAGCTGCTGAGGACATCCCAAACAGCTACAGGGCACCTGGGGAAACCACTGGCAACTAAATTCCTGTTAAAGGAACTAAATACTCCTCAACAGACAATGTGAATGCTCATACATATAAGAATAAATCTGCAGAAAAGATCTTCACCAGCCTGTTCTTCACATTGCAAAGAAAATTTTTCTTGCTCTTACTAATGCAAAATCTGCTAATAGTTCATGTAGGTGTGAGGTACTTTCAAGGTATTTGCCATCACCAAACCAATATTCAGATGTTCTCAGTGTAGTAAAACACCAGAAGTAGTCTTCTTTATGTCATGGGATTGTGTTGAAAATATGGCAGGTTTCAAACTAGGATCTTAAATTTGAAAAGTAGGGGTTTGTTCACATCAGGGTGTGTGCTCAGCTGTGATAATCAGATCTTGATTAGCATGATTAAAACTAGAGACTGAATTGGTTGCCCTGTTGCTTGTGAGGCACAGTCACTTTTGCCTGCAGCAAATCTGTTTTTATGGCAGCAGGAGATAAATTGAGCTTGGAGAATGCATGGGGAGGCAGAGACCTGGGCTGGCTGAGTTGAAGGGATGTGGTGTCAGACACTGAGGTCATGGGTGAGAAGGGAGAGGTGCAGGCAGCCAAAGGAAGGTTGGTTGGTTTGTTTTAGCACATTACAGTGAGCTCACAGCATGGTTGGTGGCTACTGGTATGGCAGAGAGGAAATATAGATCACCCACATGTGTGGCATTGAACAACCAGTACTTTTCAATAATTGGCTGAGGAGCATTGCCTCACAAAATGTCAAATGCTACTGTTGGCCTTTTACTACCCAGTATTGACAACAGCCTAAAATTGGCCTTTAATCATTGCTTAAAGGAAAACTTGAAAATATGTTGAGAGTAGGCACATGAGGCCTGATTCTGAGCTGACTTACACAGATGTAAGTCATAAGTGAAAATCAATTAGAAGATGAAAATTATTCCTCAGACACTCAGCCTGTATATTTTTATGTGTAAATATGTTTGAGCTCTGTCATCTTCAGTCATGTAAAATACTTTCTAATGATAACTGAAGTTAGTTCACATGTATGGGAGTCTCCAATTTTAAAATCCAAGAGCTGTTAACCTGAGAGTTTTGTCGCACAAGATGAATGTTCTCTAACTTCCATTCCAGTAGGGCTAGAAATGAGCATTTTGTGTCTCTCCAGTATTTATTGTTGAGGTTTTTTGGTGGTACAGCTTCTCCTGTGCATGGAAGGAGACAGGCCAAGAGAAGTGAGTTCCTGCTACAGAGAGAAGTTATTACAGAAGAGAAATCATGTCACCCTTGCCTCACCAAGATAATTTTCTGTCTCAGAATCAACAGTTATCTGTTCAGAGGTCATAGCTCAGAGCAGACACTTGTCAAGCAGTTTAGTGGCCAGCTTGGAAGGTGGAACATTTTCTCCCCAGCCCCAATTTATTAACCCAGGTTAGAGCTGCACAGAGATGCTGTGGGATGAACGCAGAGCAGAGTTTGATAGCTGTGTGAGGTGTCAGTCCACATCATTAAACAGCCTTTGCTGCAATTAGGTACACACTGACCTCTGATGAGACCAGCTAATCCTGCAGAAAATGAACTAGCTTGTTGCTCTATTTTATGCCTTAGACCCAAAAACTACTCTTTTGTGTCAAATTATATATATTTTCTATGGGATCAAGATACATTTAAATTTTGGCCAATATGCCAGACTGCAATTAGAGTGAAATTACATAGATTATTGCAACAAATCAATATGACTAGGTAAAAATCAGATTGACTGAAATAGATGCATGATGAGTCATATTTTAAGATTGATTTTAATAAAAATTTTTTTTCATTGATTAATGGCCTTGTGATTAATTTCATGCAACCTGTTTGCCAGACAGTGCATAATAGGGGCCAAAAAACTCAAAAAGAAGTGAAGAAAGGAAAAAAACAGTTCTTAAAATTCTAACTGAAGAATGGTATGCTCAGCTTTTCCAAAACTGCATATACTGGTTTTGTTGTTTTGTTTTTTTTTTTTATACCAAACCATAACTGGATCCTGCATACCTCATTAATATTATAGAGGAAACAAAGTTTCCTTCAGCTTTTTTTTAGGAAGGATGTCATCAAACTTCTGTGCTAAAAAGTCACTGGCTAGCAGTCAAGATTTTTAAAAGACATTTTAAAATCTGTCTCTGCCAACTAATCATGTTATATTTTACTATAATATTCTTTTTATGCACTGAAAATGTAAATATTTTTTATTGTAATCTTTAATGCATGGACCAAACCTCTAGTTAATGTCAACTGGACCACTTTCAGGTTTCTGTAGCTGTTCAGTTTTCTCTTGCAGGAGAGGGAGTGTTAGGTGACAGCTTTGGGCAGTTTCTTTATTCTCTCACCTTGGTTGGTTGTCTTTATTTGCATCTTCAGAGCTGAGCAGGGATAAACAAATCTTCTTTGTGGTACAAAATAATGATTAAAGCAGCTTTGAACTCAGTGTGAAACATAACTACCACAACAAAGATAAATATGGAATTCTGAAGACCAGGACTATGGATTACTGTTAAGGAAAAGCAGCATCTTTGCTCGCTGAGCTGTCTGCTGCAGGATGGGAGGCTGTGATTCCTTGTGCCACCCTCTCGTTCCAGAGCAACTGGGCTCCATTCTAGCAGTGTTATTACTGAAAGTGTTTTTCCATCTCCTGTGACTGGAACAATTTGAAACCCACAGTGTTAACCACAATGAGCCAGAGTTGGTGCATATTTGGCTGGAATTTTTAATGTTTGTTGTACATGAACACCACGTAAAAAACGGGGGAAAAAAAAGACAGTTGAGTTTTGCACCTCTCTGGGTTTGAAGAGAGTAGCTCAGGTCACAAATGGATGTGAAATAGGAATAAACAGCTGGGTGTATTTAGGGATGAACAGTAAGGGTGTGTTTAGCAATGACATGCTTTGCTCACTGACTCCTTTCCTATGGGACTGTTCAGGTAGAGCTGGATTCTTGCATTGCCCCATTCCTGCCCCAGATAAGGGCTGTGGATGTTTACAGTACCATGTTTTTATCTTGCAGGTTGAATTTGAGTGGCTTAGGCAGTTTTGGTTCCAAGGCAAGAGGTATTTGAAGTGCACTGATTGGTGGCTTAAGCCTATGGCTAAATTGGAAGAATTTTGGAGAAAAATGGAGATTATGGTAAGTACTGTTTTTAAAATTTAAAGCCTCTAGGGCCTAATTCTGAGAGCACTCACAATTATGTTTTTAATTGTACTCTAGTAAAGGGTTTTAGACTTTATTCAGAACATATGAGAAGCAGAATCAATGTCAGCCTTTCACTGTCTCCTCTTACTTTTATCCCCCAGTAGCCAGAAAAAATGTGAGCAAAATCAGATCCAAAACCCCAGGATTTGAGTTAGTTCTTCACTTTGCTTGTTTTAAAAGTTTAAAAGCCTCATATGAGCCTTTTAGAGCCTCACAAGATGACAGCCATATATTGCAATGCTGTGCACTGTCAGCTCTTTTGTACAACACCCTGACAGACACCTCTGCAGTACAACAGTGGTGCAAGTGTCTGAGAAAGCTGAGAACAGAATTGGTCATCTGGAAGTACAACTGTCTGTGGCCCACCTGCACTCTGAGAGCAAAGCCAGAACCTGCAAGAGGGGATTATGTCAAGAATAAATGTAATAATGATTTCTAGGTGCTTCAAATACACTGTGCATTCTTTGAAAAGGGATTCAGTGCCAAGCAGTCTTATCCTGTTGCTGCTGTCCATGTAGAGCCTCGGGTGAGAGCCTGTGCTGTCACAGTTCCAGAGCAGTTGCCAGTGTCCCTGGTTTTGGGTTTGCACTCAGAAGGGGCTGTGCTGGCAAACCCACTGTCCTCCTCTCCATCCATCTGCATCAGAAGCTGCTCCTTGGTCATTTCTGCTGGCCACAGCATAGGTCAGCCTCAGGTTGCCTGTACTGGTTTGGGAGGGTTTGTATTGCAGCCGAGGATGCTGAGTGCCATTTGTGTCAGGCTGTGTTTGAGGTGCAGCAAGAACCTTGGGTCTGACAGGAAAAGCTGTGGCTCAGCTGCTCCCATGCAGTGTGAGCTGCCCCAGCAGTGCCTGGTTCAGACTCGGAAAACACGCCCAGAAAAGTGGACATTGCAATTGTGGAATAAGTTGCCGCAAGAAATCACTGAACATTGAATTTCCCTACAAAAGGAGAGAAAATATAACTTGCTTATGTGTTTGGGTTTTATTTTTTCCCTTTTTTTTGATGTTCTTATGTGCTCACATTCTTGAACGACCCTTATAATTTAAAAAAAAATCTTTTGGTTTGTTTTTCTTTCAAATGACAACTTACTCTCTTGTAACACAGGCTTAGATGAGGTAGAGACAAGAATGTTTGATATTTTATATCCATTGTGTGTTGAAAACATGGAAAAACAGCAAACTCTGGAACTCTCAAGGGCTAGGTTTTCTGCAATTGGTGTGACATTGCCATGTGTCTCTAATTAGAAACACGGTGGCGTCAGTGTATCTCCTTTCAACAAGCCTCGGGATGATATTTATCAGCAACCCCAAGCTTGGGCCAAGACAGAAGCTGCTTCTAATTTATATTTTAAGAATCGCTTTAATGTTTTATGACTTATAACATATTAATCACAATTAATTTCGGCTATTGGAGGAGACAGAGGGGAATGTTAATTGGGACTGTCTGTTTGCCGGGTCTGTCTGTAAACTCGGGGCGCGCTCGGGGCGCGGGGGCGGCTCTGGGCGCAGCGGGCGCGGTTCGCGCGGCGGCCGCCAGGGGGCAATGTTGGGCCGCGCTCCGGCGCTCCCGGCCCGGAGTTGCGGCGCCGTCCGAGAGAGCGATCGGTCCCTGGTGCTCCCCCAGCCCCGTCCCTGCCGCCCCATCCCACGGGAAACCGGCCCGGGTTAACAAATTCTGCAGCGATTTGCCATTAAAAGTGCGCTGTTTCGGTGCGTGCTTAGCTTCCACGGCTAAGTTAAATCAAAAGGGTGTTTTGGAAGGTACCCGGTAGTCCGCAGTCGATGGGTTGGTTGGTTTGTTTTCCTCCAAATTTGTAACTTTAGCTGGATAATTCTTAAAAAAATTTTTTTTAAAAGAGAGCGATAATAATTTAAAATGCTAAAAGTAAAACGTCTCAGTGTTCTTGTTCTTGTTTTGGAAGGATTTTGCTGCTTACAAGGAATTTTTTCTTAAAAGAAAATATTTAAGCGTGTGTTCTTCCTTTGTGTGTGAGCTGAACAACTGTTGACGTAGCTTTTTTATATATGTGTCTAGAGTGATACAAAAGTCAGTCTCAGGGATATTATGTGTGTTTTTTTAGGCTTTCCCCTTGTTTAATAATTTTTGAAACTTTCTTTTCTTCTTTATCTCTGATTCTGCTAATTATAATTACTCCTCTGTCATGGCAGAGTATGATATTGCAAGAAGTTTAGCCCAAACCTGTGGGCTTTATTAAATATTTTTGTACATTATAGCAAGCACACAATTTTATCATAATATTTATTCCTGGCATTTCTTTCCCTGAGGATAGTTTTACTTAGAGCTCACTCTTGTGATGTAAATGTTAAACCTTTCATTTGAATGACATTCTGATAAAACATCACATTTCCCACAATATTACCTCATGAATTTATGAGCCATTAAATCCGAAGCAGTTTAACCAACCTTCCTTTTTTTCTCCCCCTCCCTTGAAAATATGAAGGCTATTCATATGTTGGAGGGGTTTTTTTTTTAAAAGTCATCCAAGATTAACACGTTATCGCCTGCAACATCAGGATAAATGCTTGCAGAATTCAAAGGGAGAGTTACCATTTGAAAAAAGACCGTGCAGGCTTTGCTTTCTGGGTAAAGAGAAGTCTGAAAAGCTGAAGTCTCATGTGATGTGAGGAAGTCTTGCTGTAGCTGTTCTGAGATTCAGTGGACAGACAATTTGTCTCTCAGGGTCTGATATCATGCAAACCTTGCAATCTGACATTTATTTTAGCTATGAAAATCTGTAACCACCGCACCAAATCTGTAAGAAATGCAGAAGTCCAACAGTCTTTTTTTTTGGTTATTTTGTTTTAGATTCATTCACATGAAAAAAGTAAAATGTAAATCAATTTTTGTTTGTAAATGTAAATCAATATTTTTGTTTGTGGAATGAAAAGTAAACATATATGGCTACACTTGCATGTTGAATTTTTGAAGGCTTTTTTAAACTTATCTAGTGCTCCTTAAAGAATAAAAAGGGCCTTACAGTGCTATATGGTGTGAATTGTATTTCCTGCTTTGACAGTCCATTTAGCAATGTAGCAATGTATTTATATGGCAGTTGGCCTTAATAACCTTTATTGACTTTAGTGGGAAAGAGCCAAGACTGGCATTATTAAAATGTATCAATTTCATTGCAGTATAAAATCACAACATATATAATTATGTTTGGTAGACTAGGCTCCATTTAATCCCACCTATTTATGCAGGAATTTGGGAAGAGAAGAGAGCGTGGAACTGAAATGTAGAGAAAAGTGTGAGTGACTTGGAGCTGCATTTAACAGCACAGCTGCTTCACTACTTAAAGAAATGAAACATAGATCTTGAGGAAGTAATCTCTTAATGGGATAACTGAAGCACAAATAGATGTTGCACCATTTGTTTAATTTTTTGGCGTTGATAACACAGCTGAGGATAATGAAATGCTTCACACCTTTTAGTTTGTAGTAGTGCAAAAGCAGAAGTGTGCACACTCGGTGTAAGCAGAATGATCAAAGTGGCATTTCATGCAGGCTGGTATCTTTCTGCACAACTTTCATCTTGATCTGTAAAACTTTTTAAAAACTATCTTTAGTCTCATTATTACTGTTATTCTCAATAACAGGCTTTTTATCAGTTTGCACAACTGAATTGAAATCAGAGAGCAAGGCTATTTTTTTGTAAAATTATTTTTCTTTCCTTTTTGAGGTCTGTTTCATTATTTGCTCCTATTGCTATATATGTAGTAGTTTCAGCTATAAGCCACTATTGTCAGGGGCTTACAGCCTGACAGTTAGAATTGAGTCTACACTGAAACTTGAGCTACAAAATCTCAGCCCAGAGCTTTTTTTTTCTCCCAAATTAAAGCAAGGGTTTAAATATGTATTTAAATCAAGAGCATTTCAGTTCCCAGATAACCATGAAAAGCTCTAAGAAAAAATATGCTTTTACAAGGAATTCTCCCAGCTTTTGTAGACTTTAGCATTTTAAACAACTAACCAATTATTTTTAAAAAAATAGATAATGGGATCACAAACAGGCTGGTTGGTTGTTTAGCTTCTTTCAAAAATTGCATAGCAACTTAACTGACACTTGAATTGGTTTGACCTTGTCAGCCAAAATTCCAGGAACTCTGAGGAATTATTTTAATTTCTCTTCTGGTTTTCCCATGGTGCTCAGATATTGCAGTGTCACACTTTATTGGAGGGCCATGTGGCCATGGGTGATGGGATTTGCCTAATGAGCTGTGAAATGCAGGAACAACATGGCAGCTCCAAAACCCAAATTTTACCCATATTTATTGTCTTTTGGGGCTCTCCTTATCTGTTTAGGCCAGAGCCTTTAAATAAATGTATTTTTGGCAGACTATATTTTGTGTACACTGGAAGTCAGCTGTTTCTGGAAATGTATCTTTTATCTTAAACAGCAACAACAAAACCTGATCCTGGAGACTTTTTTTTCTTTTTTTTTCTTTTTCTTTTTTTTTTTTTTTTTCTGGCAATAATTTCTATGACCCCAATATTTTTAGCTGTCAGAAATGGGAGAAAAGATTGAGCATTGTCTGTAGTAGAATCACAATGAAACTGTAAAAAGAAAAAAAAAAAAAAGTTGTATTGCACATCTTTGAGGAAAAAAATTATTTACAATTCTGAGGGAATTCAGAGTTAAGCTTCCAAAACAACATGTGTGCTGAAAGCACAAAAGACTGTGTTTATGATTCTCTTTGAAGTGTTTCTGCAACAGGATAAGGAAAATTTTAGAAACTGTCTGATAGTGTTCAGGGTAAATACTTAAACCCCTTTAGAGAATTTCACACACAGATACTGTGCAGCAGAAAAAAGGATACTTATGTTTCCTAAAGCTGCTACAGCCTGCAGCTTTGTACTTAAAGACAGAGGTGTTGAATAGAATTCTTCTGAGGATACATCCAGTGACAATATCTGCAGGAACATCAGAGCAAACCAGTGGATAGCACTTTCTGGTTTATTTAACCCTTGCGTGAGCCGGCTGAGATCTGAGCTGCGTTGATATGAGCCTCTGTGGCATTTCTGTGAGAAACTGGAATTGTTCAAAGGGCAGCCTCGCACTCGGCAGCGTTCTGGGAGAGCACTGAGGGTGTGATGTTCACTGGCCTGGGCCAGGAGAGGTTTGGGGCCCTGTCTGTGCTGTGGGACAGGAGCTGCATTGCTGATGGCCCAGGTGGGGTTGGGTTGTGTCGTTGTGCCTGTGGTGTGGTCCTGCCTCTGCCTCCCCCTCAGCTGGATTTGCACCTGAGCGGCAAGTTTGGCATTTGTAGGTGCTGCAAGTTTGGCACTTGTAGGTGCTGCAAGTTTGGCATTTGTAGGTGCTGCAAGTTTGGCATTTGTAGGTGCTGCAAGTTTGACATTTGTAGGTGCTGCAAGTTTGGCATTTGTAGGTGCTGCAAGTTTGGCATTTGTAGGTGTTCTTTGCGCACAACTGGGTCTTGGTGAGCTGCAGTTTTGGATAACTAGACTTCTGTGCTCTTGTGCTTTATTCTTGCTGTGACAGGGCTTCTCTCTGTGATCCTCACTATTTTTATACTCTCAGATGTATACAATTGTGTGTTCTGAATACCTGAACTTGCATGTAAAATGCCATGAGTTCTGTGCTAGAGTTTAAGGCATAAATGAGTTTAAGGCATAAATGTATATGCCACAATCATCAGAAATCAAAATTGTTTTCTCAAAACCTTGGATGGGTATATACTACAATAACAAAAGATCTTTGTATTAATAGTATGTTTATTGAGGCTTATTATTTGCTGTGGAAATAATGATGTTGTAGGATTGAGCTGTAGTTTTACCTGTCTCATTATTTTTTGCAAAGTCTTTCACAAGGGCCTGGAGTGACAGGACGAGGGGGAATGTTTTCAACTGATGGAGGGCAGTTTAGTTTGGATATTAGGAAGAAATTGTTTACTGTGAGGCTGCCAAGGGCCTGGCACGGGGTGCCCAGAGAAGCTGTGGCTGTCCCATCCCACGAAGAGTTCAAGGCCAGGTTGGACAGGGCTTGGAGCAACCTGGGATTGTGGAAGGTGTTCCTGCCCATGGCAGGGGGGGAAGGAACTAAATTGTCTTTAAGGGACCTTCCAACCCAGAAGATTCTATGATATGCTTTAATGTTCTCAGAAATATATTTCCTAGGAGAAAAACTTAATAAAAGACTATTTGAAGACTGGGAATAGTATTTCTTGAAAAGAAATTAATCTATAGTTTTAGAATTTGTTATATCCTATATAGAAATTGATTAATTATTACCAATATTTAAAATTATTTCTAGTTCTTATTTATTCAGTCCTAGAAGTGATCAGATACAGAGATTATACATTGGTATTTATGTATATATGTTTATGGACATGCTACACAGATAAAAAAGGATTTGGTTTGATGTTAAAACTGTGAATTACAGTGGTTTGGCAGGAATAATTTGTACTGTGATTGTTATAAACTAGGGCAAGTTGTGATTTTGAATGAAAGTGGAAGCAAATGGCAGTATGACTAAAATGTCACCATCTACATTGCTGTATTTTTGTAATACAGCTAGAGTTGCTAAATGTGGTTTTATTGCTATTGTATTTTAGTGGCTCTGTAACCACTATAAAATAGAACACAGCTGCTTTGCTTTCCAAATGGCTTTGGTGGCAAAGGAGGTGACGTCTTCTGGAAAGCTGCTCCTGCTGCACTGATACCTCTTCTTTCCTATCTGATCATCAGCTCTCCTAATTCCTAACAAGATCATGGGTGAATAGTGTTTTTGTAATGTGTTCTTTAACAGTTACTTCATCTTTGCTCAAAACTGCAGCTTTCATTTTATACATAAAGAAATGTAACTTGGCTTCAGAAGCTGCTATGGAGGGCATTATGCCCTGATGGATTAGGTGCTGATTCTTTTACTGACCCTCTGTTTGACTTGTGCAAGTAACTTAGGTGTGGTTTTCAAAATCAGTCTGGCAATCAAAACATTGAGGTCTATCTTTGGTTTTAGATTGCAGACAATTTCTGATCTTTAATTCCTCCTCAATTAAATGAGGCTATGATTTTTTTCTGTATGTGACAATTATTTATTGGCTATTTCCAAGGGAGAGGACATCCTGCATTTGAAGGGAACCGACAAATTTCTGCCTCCCCATATCATGATTGGAAAGTGTAGATGGGGCCACATAGGAGCTTTTATTATATTTTATTATTTTTTGGTCAGATGGGCAAATTCTGTCTGAGTAAGAAAGAGCTTACTGTGTTTTGGCTGACCCTGGTTGTCTCCTGGCAGCTCCCAGGTCTCGTTCTCAGGAGCTTTTGTGTGAATCTTTTTTGCACTTTCTGTTTGTCACTACACATGCTTCTGCTTAATGATCCTGAAGCTGTAGATATAATAATGTTTACTATTCTGCAGTAGGAAGATAATTACTGGCTTTTCTCTGATGTTACAAGTGAACATCAGATTTTGGCAGTTTTCCTTGGACTGCTAGTCAATCTGAACTCTATATAATTTTCACAACAGAGGCACTAATATAAAGTTTAAATCTAGCAAATCTTTTAAATTATTCCAGTGAAATAATGTGGTTGTTCATCACAATCAGAGTAGTTTTCACAGGACTCATTCTGAGTTTCTGTAATAGAGTAGAACAATGAAGGGGATGGTGAATCAGGCTGGATTGTTGCTGGGGGACAGGAATGGCAGCAGTGGAGCTGTGCTGGAGATGAATCCAGCTCTGTGCTCAGCATGCAATGATCCACAAAGTGCACTGTTAATAGCTGGGAACAGTGCATCAGTTCATGTTGTCTAGCTGCCTAGGGATCAATATCATTGTGTAATAAACTGAAGTGATTATTTTTATGTGTCTGTGGATATATGTATGCATATACACACTGCTAATAATTACATTTTAGCTCCATCTTCAAGCTGTGTCCTACATGCTAATGGATTAGAGCTTCACCAGCTAGCTAGAAGGTCAATTGTTTTGTGATGTTGTGGTTGGACTCAGCTTGGATAACTGAATTATGAGACTTTTTTACACGGTAGAGTAAGTTAACTCATTGTGATCCTTTGGGTTTCCTTCTGTCCAATGTCATCCTTCCATTTCATGAAAAAGATGTTTTTGTGCTGAAATCATTTGCAGTGGTAGGACCACAGAATTCACTCTTTTGCTCAGAAGTAATGATTGGTTGTGTTGCTGATGGATGATAGAAATTATTTTAAGATTAGTCTGTACAAACCAATTGATGCTGATGCTGGGTAGCACCACACAGAGGTTGTACTCTTCAGGCTTCCATGAGGTGATAGAAAATCTGAAAATCTGCAGAGCCTTCCATTTCTTCATGTCTTCTCTGATGGGCAAGAGGAGAGAGCATGATGGTGTTCATGTCCAGTGGTAATACATCTATGCCCAGGAAGCAGGGCTGAGGCAAGATGAAATTAGTTCTGCATTGCATTTATTGTAGGGGCTCAAAGCAAAGACCAATACAAATCCTGACCAGGTCCTACTCTGAATTTTTATGATGCTTTTGAAAGGATTAAAAATAAACATGATTAAGATTATTAATACTTCTCACTTTCAAAAGTCTCCTCCTGTAGGTGTTTTTCCTTATTAATGCAACCTTACAGGGACTGGTGCTGCCCCTCAGAGGAAGGAGAGGCTGCCATGCTGGTACACTTGTACACTCCAGGCTCTTCAAAACATTTTTCCATTACTGATCTTTTGTTGGTTTTCATATAGGATGTACTTGATACACATACTTATAAAATATTTATACATTCATGGGTCAATTCCACTGGTGGTTGTTATGCTAAAGGAATTGTGAATTTGCAGTAATTACTGGGGAGAGGAAAAGATGGGTAAGACAGATGAACCAGTCTTGAAAACTCTTAAAATTTGTGGAGATGTTGAACAAAATAAAAAAGTCTCACTGGTTCCTTTAAGAAATCCTAATGTTAAAAAACTTGATAACAGGGCTGTTTTCTCAAGTTTTTTCTTTGCTTTTCATCTTCTACATTTTCTTCTTTAATGTAAAATACTATAATTGAATCACAGCATTAGCTGGCTTTTCCCAACAAAACAGCAGATTTAGGCTCTTTGCTGCTAGTTTCAAAAGTAATATGTATGGAGAGAGAGCACGAAGACAAAAATTGAGCACATAGATGCATAATCCCAAAGGAATAAACTGACGTCTACTAGACAAGCTGAAAGCTGATTAAAATATTTTTCATCCTTTGGGTATGGAACAGCTTTTGATGATGGAGAGTGTATTAATATTCAGCTTAGCTGCTTGTCGACACTGCAGACAGGTCCCAGGAAAGTCTCTGATACTGACCAGGTTTTCTCACTCTGCCAGAAATCTTTATGAGACACAGAGCAGCGGCCTTGTACCAGGAAAAGTCAAGATAAGAATACTGCTATGTCTTTATTTTAGAAATTGCTTTTATAGATTTTTAAAGGATTGAAATTTTTAAAGAATTTTTTTAATGATATAAATGCATTTAAATACAACAAAGGAGGAAGATTATTCTTAATTATTTTACAATAAAGCTGCTGTAATCTATTCAATTTTCAATTTGTCTGAGTTGTTTGTTAACTTACAAAGATCCAAGTAATAATATCAATGATCAGGATTTTTTGGAGAATGTATTCCTACTCAAATTATTTTATAACAGTCACATCTGAGGTGGTGGGGTACTATTTTATTAACTTTTTCTATTCCTTTGTAATGTAATACCTACCTTCCCAACAAGAATGAGATGTAAACAGCTGCTTTATCAGGTGATACTTCTTCTGTTCTTTTGTTGGCATGCTGACATATGGGGTGTTTGCTTTTCCCTTCCACGGTGACTAAATATACACAGTATCTCTGGAAAACATGTCCTAGGCTGTGTGAGGTGCCTTTAGGATGGCTCCAGGGCCACATACTTCCTGTAGTAGGTGAAAGAGCATGGCTTAATCAGCTTAGTTAACTTAATTAAGCTGTGCTTTTTCTCATGGTACAGCTTTAAAGTGTATTTAATTTAGAAACTGTATTTCATAGTTGCGGAATGACACAGGGTTGGGGAGATTCTGTTGGATTTTTATGGTGGGCTTGAAAAAGATAAGATTTGCTACTTGTTCTGCAATGGGAGGAAGTGGACTAGAGGAGTGTGTCCTTTTTCCTGAAGATTTAAAGGGGAAAATTCTAATGCAGTTTAGATTGTAAATGCTTCTCAAACTGAGAAAGTCTACTCTTCTTTTTATCCCCATCTAAGTTTAAGATTTTTATACATGTCAAGAGCTGTCCATTTTCATCCCAGCCTTGGCTTGTCTGCTTGTAGATGTGTCACCAGATTCCATGACTCTGCATTCTTTTATTGTTCTTTGAAAAAAGCAAACTAAGGCAGTGTGGTTGTGAGAATAGGGATCTTTTCTCTACGGATCTTTGAGTCTCAGCAGAAAATGTTACAAATTAGAGTGATTTGAACTCAGTTGTTCTTTCTTGAGATGAGTTGCTCTTTGTATTCTTCATGAGGTACTCCATGTTGAGGAAAAGTTCCTGATTTTCCCACTGGGGTCCTAGTGGGACCCTCCTGTGTGGATAGAGGAGATTGATTAGCCAGGCACAGCTGGAAACAGTAAGTGCTGAGTGAGCTCTACTCACCATCTCATTGGCTTCACCTGGCTGCTTAATGTGATTTATTTACTTACCCACACAGGTTTCTGGAAGAGTGAGGGGCGGGGAAGAAGCAATCGGGGAAGCAGTTGCAGCTGCCCAAGGGAAGGGTGCCAGTGCAAATGTGGGCAGAGGGTTGGGAGCCTCTCTTGGCAGGATGGCAGCACTGAGGGTGAGGTGAGTGAGCGCCCCTGGGACAGCAGCTCTGGAGTCAGTGCACAGCTGCTTCCAGCCTTGGAGCTGCCTGTGTGGGTGGAATGGACCTTTGGGTACGGTGGGAATAGAAAACAAGCTTGGCAGGAAGAGCTTTGGAGGTTGAGACAAAGCAGGAAAGGATGGCAGAGGCTCAGACAAAAAGGAATGAGGTGGTTTGAGAGAAAGTAGGATGGAGAGGCTTTGCAAGTGGGAAGTGGCTATGGGGAAGATGGCAGAAGATAAAGGTGTAGCTGTGTGTCTCCTTCAAAGCCAAATACTGTGGGGAGTGATTTCTTTGATTTTTTTTTTTTTACCCATCCCTTTAAAAACTTATTGTTTTGATAGAATTCTCTTAATTGATACCTCTGTGCTGTAATAATACTGCATTTAAAATAAAGGAGAGATAATCAAATAAGGGAGAAATAATCTTTGTTTAAGCAAAAAATAATTATGTTGAATGCAGAAAACTATTTAAAGTATGTTGGAAAGTATAGAATTTTGATTCCACATACATAAAATTATTCAGAAAAAAACAAGGCAATTATATATGCATAGATTTTTATAATTTTAAAAAATGCGTATAATGGTTAAGGCTTGTGAATTTTTTTGTCTGTTTATATGGCCCATGGATGCACATGTATGTATATACAGCCATGAGCACACATGGAGGGTAAAATGTTTGCCTATTTAAGTACTAACATCCTCTCCATAATGCCTGAAGTTGCAGAATCTCTATTAGCTAATACAATGTGTTAAATTTCTCATATTAGGACTTCTCATCCCACTGCTTGGGCACAGTTCTATTATAGACTTCAGTGTTTCTTGATTATATGGGGTGTTATAATTTCCTGATGACTGGCTATGTTATTTATAATACAGAGGGTGTTAATCCTTTGGCGATTAACACTCTATTTGAATTACCAGAGGTCAAAGGTACATTCTTTTATTTGGAGTTTGGGCTTTTTCAATGTTTTTTCCTTTTATTCTTCTAAAGGTTGTTTCATTCTCTGTTTTTTCTGAAAATCATTTTGAGACAATTTGGGGTGAGGAGAGAAGAGGAGCGTACTTCTTCCTTAGGGACCCAAGTCTGTTGGAGCTGTAGGCATTAGAACATAAGTTCTCTTTGCACTGAACAGCTTCTTCAGAAATCCTCCATTTAAAAATAACGAAAATCTCATAATCAGAAAAAAATCATAGTAAAAAGCACATGGAAGAAGATTCTCCCTACTTAAGCCTGTGAAAAAGTGGATACCTACCTGTGTCTCATTCTAAGCCTTTTTAGAAAGATTTATTAGAGATTATAAATGCGTGTACACCTATATATGTATTTGTGTATGTATACATATAAACACACACTTTATGGGGTATAAATATATATGTCTGTCATTTCAGGTGATGTGGAGGTATTGCAGAGATTCTTGTCCAGCTGCCAGCTGTATCCCAGTCATTGTGGTTTCAGAATTGAGGAGCTGTATCGAAAGCCTTCAGTTCTTTCAAAGGCTCTGGCTGTGCAGAAGTTACCCTTGCCCTAATATTTCAGTCTTTTCTCAAAATACCATAGGGGTTTTTTTGTGTTTTTCTCAGCTGTGTTCTTTAAAGTGCTGGAGCTGACTGAGAGGGAAGCACCAAAGAATTTTTGCTGTTTTGTTTTTCCCACATTTCTGGGGTGGTGTAACCTTTCCCACAGCTCCAGCAGAATTCAATTATGTGCCCAGGTGTGCTGAGTTCCTGTGTCCACCTGCAAAGCCTTTACAGTGTCCTACAGCCACTGCCAGTGTACACCAGAGTGCTGTGACACTGGCTTTGCTCCCTTCTGCAAAGGTGACCATTCCTTGATTGCAAATCTGAGGTACATGTTCCACCTGGGGATTTCTTCAGGCTGTGGTCATTCCACCTACTCCAAATCTGGAAAAGACCTGAAAGAGTTCCCTCACTGGTGTTACTCCAAAACTTCTCTGGTAGTACCTGAAACTGCAAAAACCCAGTTAGAGGAGAATTATGTTGGTGCAGCATATCCCTCTGCAGTGTTTAGGACCTGCAGATAAACAAAGGAGATGGTCAAAGAGCCAAGGAAACTAAATAGAGTTAGCAAGCCAAAAACAGAAGGAGAGTGGGTCATCTGGTTGGGGAAATGTTTTGAGCCTGTAGATTGTTCTCAGCTCACATGATGCCAGCCTTGGAAGCTGCATCAGGGTATGATAAACCTCCCTCTGCCTTTTCCAGTAGAAGCATAACTGCATCTGACTTACTGCTTTAAGAAAAGTCAGCATCAGACTAGTCTGAACAAATGTTAGCAGTGTCTCCTTTGCAGAGCTGGGACCTGAGTTCACTGGTGTAAAAAAGCTCAGTTTTAACTCAATTACCAGAATGGGCTTCATGCCTGAACTGCTGGATGAAGTCCTGCAGTCTGCCAGAAAGATGAAACATATTGTAGTAATTCTTAAACACTTAACCTGGGTACCAGACCTGTGGGTGTTTTCATGTTCTTCTGCAGCAGATAGGATGGTGGATAAATGAGTGGCAGCACAGAGGCCACTAGCTCCTGTCTGGCCACTCATTTGATGGTTGTTTCACTGTCTGTGTGTGCTGGGTTTCTCTCTGCTCTGCTGCCTGGTGTTTTGCTCTGAGCTCAGTGAGGTGCTAAGATTAGCTGGTTTGTTTTTGTCATAATCTTTCATGTTTGCTGTGACAGATAGGTGAGAAAGCAGTATTTGTTCTGCTCCAGCATGCAAGGAATCCAGCTCAGACACTGAGGGCAATTAGTTCCTATGTTGTGGGATAAAAAGCAGACATGCTAAAATTTGAGGGCTACTTTTTTCCTGTACATGCTCCAGGGGGAATGCTGCACACTGCACTGTGGCTTCCTACATGATTTCTCTGTTATAAGATTGCTAAAGTGCTGACTCCATTCAACTGCTGGCCTGTGGTTAGTGGAAATACTAAATACTGCACTGGCTTCATTCCTTGTGCCTTTAATGTTTCACTTCCATTTTAATAGTTTCATTAATGCTTAGAAATGGGTCTTTTTCCTACTTTTGTGAGTAGTCTGGCACCACAAAATGTATTGAAAGCATTTGAAGTAGTTCAGTAGGAGGCAGAATTAAAGGTCAAAGTGGTTTTGTGAGCAGAGCAAGAAACTGGGAGGAAATAAGTTGCAGAAAAGAGGGAGTAACAATAATCAAGTGAGAAAAATAGGAATAAATATAATGGAAGTATAAAGAGTCTTGAAAATGCAAAGGATGCTAAGGTTAAAAGAATTGAAGGTACTAATATGATGATCTGAATTTTCATCTCTTAAACTTGGCTGCAGCATTTAATAGGGTCTTGCTCTGGGGATATTAAATATGTAAACTACTAATTTAAATGATACAATTAGTTAGAAATGTGAGTTCTGTGTGAACATATAATTTCATTTTATATGTCACAAAAATAGTTTTTTGTCTGCTGACATAGTCCTGAATCAGCTTTCTTGAAGGGAGTGGTTGTGTTATGGCCTCACAGTAGCAGAACATCGAGCTTGAAAGTCTGCAGATAGAACATTTACAATAGTGTGTATGTCTGAAAGTTTTAGTGATGAACTGCCTGATTAAAACCAGAATATGTTTTTACTGAAAATCTTTATTGGTTTTGTGTAAATCCATTTTTAATACTAAAAAAGAAAAAAAAAGGCATAGGGGAAGGAAATAAATTAGTGGGCAGCAAGTAAGACTGAAAGAACAGACAAATAAAGGTGAGAATAATATCCAGCTTACTAAATAAGATTTGCTTCATGAAAGATGGAGAAAGTTGTTTGCTGATTTAGCTGGTATATCTAGAACAATGTACTTAACTGTTTTCATAGTGAAGATTATGTTCTGTACAAATATATAGTACATTAGAATTTTGGTAGTCCTGTTTCAAAGTTTGCTGAAATATTTTGAATTCCTTCTTACATTTATCACAAACAACCATTTATTTTCTTGGGTTGAACCATAAATATTTGTAGAAGGGCTATAATCTTTTTTTAAAAAACAAGAATTTGAAAATTTGCATAATGGGCTTAAGTAGCACGACTTACAAGTAAGGCTATGTATGTTGCCTGTGATGCTCTTTTTTGGTGACTTGTTCCTTAATCAGAATTTATAAAATTAAATTCATTACTGGACATTCAAATTAAAGACATTAATATATGTTATATTGTTACATTACTAGATATTAAAATATGCTTAGAGATTTGTCAGAAATATTAATTATATCCTCTTTTCATTTTACACCTACTTTTGCCTTACATTTGTACTAACCCAGTCAATAAGCATATATAAACCATGTCAACTTTTGCTGTTTCATTGCATTTTTGCCGTTTAATTGCATTTTTCAAATAAATTTTTATAAAAAAATATTTTGCTGCTGATTTGCGCTGTACATCTCCTAAATCTAAGACACCACTGGGGTCAGAAGATAGCAGATAGACTATGCAGTGTTTGAACTGGTACTCCAATTCCTGATTTCCTGAGGATAAATGTGATTGCTCCAATATAAATGTTTTAGATCACGGTGACAGCTGTGGAAATTAAACATAGCCAGCAAAATCTATTTTCTGTCTAGCTAAGTAAAGGAGAGGACAGATGAAAAAATTCCCTGGGCGAATGAATTCTTATGAACAGTGATGAATCTTTTCCCTTTGCTATATTAATTTTACTGTATTGTTAGGAAAGAAAAGAAATCTAACTTGTATTTCTGTGTGTGTTTTTCATATTCAAGTTTATCATATTGAGGTGAGAAATTTAGAATATCTCTCCTAGACCACGTTGTAGCTCACATTTCTAACCATAGGGAAAAGTTAGCCTTTAGGATAGTTTCCAGGGAGTTGCAATGGTTTGTGAATGAAATAGACTTTAAAATTCTGTGAAAATCTGGGGTTTGGGGAGAGGTGAAAAACTCAAAATTTCCTAGGAATTTCCTTTCTTCTAATTGATTATGAACAATATGTTTTCATATTGTTCATAATATCTTGGCCATATCTTGACTTAAAGTATCTTAAAATTTTGGGCCTACAATTCTGTTTCTTAAACATAAGTTTTGATACCTGCTTCGGAAGCTACTGTTGTGCAGAAAAATACAGAATTTTCTCATATAGGCTATGCAGCAGGTTGGGCACAGAGGAAGAATAAGAGAGAGATGTCCCTACCAAACAGTAATAACCCTTTGAGTAATTTTCATCACTGGTTTATTTTCTACCTGGTCATGGTCCTGGCCTCTAGTTCTGGAGGATTCCTTTCCCCTTCCAGTGAAACTGCTCAGCCTTGAGCCGTGGTTGGAGTTCAGTGTTTGCACTTAGAGACAAAACAGCTCTGCCTTTTCTGGTGCTGCTTCCAGCTGGGACTTGGTGCTGTTGTTAATAAGCTTACTCTCCTCTTCTCTGGGCCAATTCTTTCTTGTTTCCACAATTACTTCTTAAGTAACTCCCTCTAGCAAAGTATGCTTTGTAGAACTCACCATTAGAAGCAATTTGATAGTCCTTTTTGTGAACTATGCCAGTCACTGGATATTTCTGTTTGGGCTGAAAAGTCAAAATGAACTATGGATTGCTCAGTTGTTGTATTGTGATTTAATTTTTTTCTTTGCTGAGGTGGAGGAGTTAATGTAGGTTACAGCTCAGAAGTGAGGCTATGAGACATTATTTGAATTTTTTTAAATTAGTGTATTGTGACCCTTAAGATGTACAGGCTTTTTTTTGATTGGGAAGAAAACAGCTCTCTTTAAAAAGTTTATTGCAAAGTAAATGGCTAAAGTGGAGCTGCAGTTACTTGAAAGAGACAAATATGCATTCATTATTTCCTGAGTATGTTGTTTTTACAGGAAAGCAAAGGAAGCAATGGCTGGGTGTCATTAAGGAGTAGCTCGTGGAAAGCGGTGAAATGAGCAATGAGACTTGTAAAGTGTCATGAAAACTGAAACACCAGGGTACAAAGTACTGCTTATCCTCCCAGATATGGATACCATATGGCAACATGAAGGGAAATAGAGATTAGGAGACAAGAATCCTATTATTCTCACACTTTCATTTACTTGCTATTTGTTTTGGGCAAATGACTAAAGAAGTTGTGCCTGAACCTTCTTCTGGCACAGTATTTATTGAGAAAACACCTGCCTTCCCTGTCAGATTCCTTGAAGTTTCTTTGGTGTAATTCCAGCTTTGGCACTTCTGATTATAAATTTATTGTTGTTTTTCCTATAGTGTTGAAATAATCTCTTACTGGCTGTTCCTAAGTTAAAATCTATATTAATTTTCTGGTAGGATATCCCTTTCTTCTCTTACATCATTTCACTTATTTTCCTTAAGAACGACAGTGTGTTGTGGTGGGTTCTTGCTGTCCTTGAAATCTCTGCCTCCTCCTTTTTTTCTTTATCTGCAAGTTGCCATTTCTGGACAACTTTCTACATCTCTCTTTTATGTATCTTTGGAATCAAATGGGCTGATTGGGAGTGCTTGGAAAGATGTGGAAAGGATCTGGAAAGACAGTTATGTGGTCCATGTACCTTTGGAATGGCACAGAGGAGAGGGGTCTTTATCAGCTCTCCTGAGGCTGACACAGCTCTGGGAAGATTCTGTCACCTCCTCCCTCACCCATTTTCTCCTTTCCACCTCCTGAGTACACACCTGTCTACCACCCAGTGTTTTCTTCATTTATAACAGTTCCACAGCAGTTTCATATTTCTCTGAAGTTAACAGATCTTCCTTAAATATTAAACTAAGTCCTACCAATATACAGTACAGTTATCTTCACCGTATCAGTTGCTTAAAATGGCAAATCTGGCAAGTTTCACCTTTGCTCTTCTGACTTTGTGTCTATGAAACCATAATTGAGAATTTCTGATGATGTCCCCCAGAGTTAATGGCTGGTAGATAAAACCAAAGCCAACAGCATTGCAAGACCAGGGAAAGCATCCAGTCTTTCATTGTTGCTTAGACTGAAACTTTCACCTATTTTGCCTCATTCCATCTGAGGGGATCATCGATGTATTTGGCTTTGCCTTCACTAAAGGCTGTGGGAATGAGCAGCTGTTTGACTGTGTTGCAGCAAGAAAATGTGATTTTAAGAGCAGGTTCTTTTGTCATGGCAATGGGTGCTATGTCAAGAAAGAACAAGAAAAGCTGCTCAGAAAGGTTGTATGGGAGGTCGAGAAAATAGTGCAAAACTCCACAGAAGATGTTACAAAGGGGGCCCCTGATTTATAAGGTTTATGCTTTTTGTGTTGTAATTGTGAAAATTAAGGCTTCATGTGTCATATCAGACTGTTGTGGGCATGAGGTGGTGAAATTACAGATAATAAATTACTATTCTTTATGCTGAAGCTGTATAACCTAATTCTCCTAATTTTAGCACCACAAGGAAGTGCAGTTTAGTGCTTCTCTGTGCTATGGAGTTTAATGCAAATGTTTGAACTTTCCTGTGGTCTAGGAAAGCTGGCATTTTAAGAAGTATTTCATAGTTGCATAGGTTACCATTACAATATTATAATGACTTTGCAGTGCTTTGTTTAATAGAACACTGGCCTATTTGTGGGGGAAAAATGTCCAAAGGACATCCGAACTTCTGTTCTCTACAGAAGTGTTTGATATGACACAGCATTAAGGGATAGAATCAACCCCATGCATTCTCAATTTCAGAAAGAGGGGGGGAAATCTGAAATACGAAGCTATTCCCACTAGAAATGTTGTAAATCTTACAAAATATATAAGCTTTCCTATTGAACATACATCAAAGGCATAAAACTTGGGAGATTAAAATATGTTTTTAATCTTAGTTTGATGAGCAAAACTTTCACTGTAATATTTATTATGAGAGGCTCTACTTGTGTTGCCTCTTCTCTTTGTTCTGTTTATATATGACTTCCTTTCTTCCAAAAAAAGTAGGAAGTATCGTTTTCACAAAGCTGAAGGATATTGCAATGGTTTGTTCATTTAAGCTGAATTGCAGGCCCACGTGGCAGACACAAACTTTTCTTTTATTGTCCTGGGTCCCAGAGGACAAGCAATGCTTTCTGATGGCTTCCCATGAATGCCTTTCATTTGTGGAGGAGTTTCAGTGGCTTATGCTGACTGTACAAAGATCAAACAGGCAGGAAAATTGTGGTTTTATGAAACTTAGCCAAGATCTTTGTTATTTTCTCAGAAGTTTTTCCTCTCTAACCCTATTTTTTAAGGACAATATTAGGACAATTAGTTTTAGCGACTGATGGGGAAAAAAAGATTGTTCTATCATTTTCTCTTTAAAAATTAAGTATTTTCCTGGTTATTAGAAAATTTGTAGGCATGTTTAAAGAAACTACTGACCATAATTACAGTCTGTCTTTATTGCATTTGGAATCAATGGTATCCAAAATTAAGCTTTAAAAAATGTTGTGGCTGTTTGGTCCTGCAATTTGATCTATTTTGGGCCACTGTGCCTGCCGAGTTTTGCTGAAATCACTCAGTTGGGTTTTTTTTCGCCTGGGTACAAAGGTCTGTCAGACAGATTTGATTGTGATTTGACCTGTCAAAGTCTCATTTGTTTCAAGAACAGCGTTTTTTCTCTCAACAGGTTCTCTTAGCATTCATTACAGAGATTTCCTTTTTGCTCAGCTGTTGGCAAGCTTAAGTATTAGAAAGAGATGTGCAGACCACAAGGTCTTTTTAACTGCAGCGATGGCATGTTTTGCCAGCAATACATAATTCTCACTGTGTTACTCATATAAAACCTCATGTTTTTCATACGAATTCAGTTTTTGTTGAAAGATTACTTTAATAAAACTAAAATGTCCTAAGTTTCTGAAGTGAAACCTGTAGCATCTTTAGGGGTCAGCCGTGGCTGTAACTTGAACAGCTGTACAACATGCATCCTAGATTGTTTTTAATTGTCTTCCCTTTCTCTAACAGCAGTAATTCTTGTTTATATTGTCAAGAACCTTTCCACCAAGCACAAGAGCACCATACTTTAAGGTCACATGCTTAACCCCACTGCGGGGCTACAATGTAAATGTAGCCTTTTGTTTTCATTAATGTGTGAGGGGTGGGTGTGAGGCAAGGCTGTTCACAAGGCTTAAATAACTTATTGTAAAAGTCTCCTAAAGAAAGCATATTTTGTCTCCATACCACGGTTGTTTAGCATTACTCTTGTGCATCCAACCGACAGCCAGTTTGGCAATGGATTTTATGTGTCATTTTGTTCTTTTGACCTGTGATGCTTTTTTTTTCTTTTTTTCTTTTTTTTTAACCGAGCTAATGGATTCACCTCAAATAATACAAAATGAAGAAGCTTTTTCTCCTTCTGTTCCTGATAGCCTGAAAAGTAGTAAACAAAGCTGGAACTGCTCTTTTCCACCCCAAACCCTTTATATAACAATTTGCCAGCTACTGTTTCTGTGTTGATGAACAGGTTTAAAATTAAGACTTTCTAAAACTGTCAATTTAAAATAGTATTCTCAGTGCTTTTAATCAGTTAAAAATTAACAAAGCATAGCCTTTTGAAATGGCTTCAAGAGTTTGAAGTTTTTTTCCAACCTTTCACCAATGTATGAAGGAAGAAATAGATTGAAATATTACAGGTTGTTTTGATTATCTGGACTTTGCCCTGAGACCCAGGATTTCACATGATTTCAAACCCAGTGATGATGGTAATTTTTGGCTGTTACTTTTAGTTGATTTTTTTAGGCCAAAATAACTTGAAAAAAGTTGCAGTCATGCTTTTAATTGCTGCACAGGGTCATAAATGGAGCCATTTGGGGGGGCATATATCACTTTTTCCTCAGGATGAAAACTCTTCAATATGAACATAAGCTCATAGTATTTGGTTGTTCTATTTTAAATGGAAATCCTGTGACAATTTTTCACAAATGCTTCTTAAAATATTCCTTTTCCTCCTAGTAACTGCTATGCTCTTGGGCTTTTGGCAGAGACATTTTGTCTTGGGTTTTCATTTTCTTACAGTACTTCTCTAGCAAGAGCAACTTACTATATCTAGTGATAACTCCAGTATGGCAATAACTGATTTGACTAGTTGTAAACAGGACGAAATCTGCCAACCTTAAAAGATTATGTAGAACTCAAGCACACAGTGGTATTTTGATATTTAAGGAGCTCTTTTAATAAATATTTAGGAAAAAATTTCTTGAAACAAAAAGAAAAGTATAGTATTTAAAATGGCAGTAAATATGAGTCTTTGAGCATGCAGTCTTGACAGAGTTGCTGCTGAATAGGAAAAAAATAGTCAAATATTGTTAAAAAGCAGTCCATATCCTAATGAAAATGTTTCAGCTTTTTTTTCCCTAGAGGAATGTAGTTATCCTTAAAGATTGATTTGGTACACATAAAAAGATTGCATAATGACATCCTAAATAAAAAATTTAAAAGTGGAAAAAAAATAAGAACACCGACTCCAGAATTCAAATGCTGAGGAGAGACACCAGTTTATCAGATGACATGTTTTCCTCTTTAGGAAGAGAAATATTTTTTATTAATAACTTTATTAATTTAACATTAATAGTTCAGGTGATTGTTTGCCTAGGCTGTTCCTCTAACATGTGCTCTGAAGTGTGATTTGCCCTGTGGCTCATGGTAAAGCAGGAGGTGAAGCAGGTAGACAGTGACAGTACATGGAGATTTTTAGAGCTCTGGCACAGCTTGTCATGATGTATTTTAATGGTAGATGTTTTTGTATGAGAGAACACAGGTAAAACCCTTCTCCACAAATTGCCATTTTTCATTTCTGCAGCAGCCAAGGAGACACAAAAGCTTTTTTGGGCTGGTGGAGAACATGTCCTTTGTGGCATGTCCTCAGTACGTGTCTGTTAAGGATGCTGAGGCAGTTTGTGTTAATGCATCCTTGACATTGCTTTTTACCAGTGGATTAAGGGTTCCTGCTGGAAGAGTGCAGAGGTGATTAGGCAGCCACCTCTGACCTCTCTCTTAAGTTGGACTTCGCAGCTGAACTTGAGAACCCATATCTTGTTTCACGTGCCTGTAGAAGGAAGAGTTGGTGAGTGCTGAGGCAGGAGCTGGAAATGTTGTGGTGCAGGGTAACAGAATGCACTGTTAAGGGGTGTCTGAGCTGTAACAGCACTGTCTGTTTTCCAAATTGTATTGTCCTAATTTCTGGGCACCTCATGCAAATGTCAACTCTGTTGAGGTGTCAGAATCTGCAGCACGTGATTTTTTGTTTCGGAGAGAAATCAGTGTGCATAGGTTTGTGTATGTTTGATCTGGTGATCACACTGTTTGTTTTCTTTGTTTGGCACATGAATCAGATGATTAAAGTTTATTTTCCCTGATTGAATGCTGATATATTAATGAAAATTGTTTGCATTTTTTTTTTTTTGGATGTAGTGAAATTTTCAAATAGTTTAGCATTCAATCTTATTCTTCAGTGTTGTAGCTTGGTATTTTACTGGAACACAGCTCAATCAGACTAATCAATAGCTGCCTACAGTTGGCATTAACAGCCTTATAAAGTGTAGACTTTACAGATACACTGCATTCAGAAGAGAAATAAATAGCAATATATGTTAGTGAGCTCCTGGAGAATGGAAGTTGGCAGCTGAGAATGAGAACCTCAGTGGGAGTTGATGTGTCCTTGGAAGGGGTGGAGGTGAGTGTTCCTTAGGTTAATGCTACAGATCCATGATGCTGCCCTGAAATTAACTGGAATGTGATTAAACAGTAACTGTGGGTGTTTGGTGTCCTGGTGTGTCTACAATACAGCAAACATAGGTTTACACATATAAGATTAGATGGAGTTTTAATATTCTTTAGTTTAGGAGGACCTGTGGTTTGTGTATTTTTTTTATTTTCTTAATTCTTGAAAATAAAAGTGTAGTTTTCTTTTGAGCCTACAGGATGTAAAGTTTGAGCCAACTTATTAATTATAGTTCAAGATTGTAATTTTGCAATTATCTTTTTTCTTGTAACATTTGTGTTGTCTTTATGTAATAGTAAGATATATTCCCCTTTATAACTTGTAATAGAAAATTAGCGTCCATATATAAGTGGCATATATATATATTACAGGTTTATGTAGTTTTATGCTCTAATTAGTCAGAATGACATGTGCAAAACTTTATTCCTGAACATGCTCTGAGTGCAAGAGAATTAAGAGTAAGTATTTGTCTTCCTATTTCAGGAGGAATCTGTATTTAGTGTGAGTACTGAATTCAAACTAGTTATGGTACATATTTTGGGCAACTGTTAGAAGTTAAGTCAGTAGGCTTTTCTGTTTGTTCTCCTTTGTCAGCTCCACCATTTTTAATATTTGCTAGCACATTGCATTTTGTTGTACATTTTACACTGCACATCATCAGCATTTTCATGGCCCGTATGTGAAGTACCTAGCCCATGGTTTGATGTCAAATATAGCTATGTACTGTAACAAAACTGGAGGAGAATGGAACACTGAAATCAGCCTAGTTTTCTGTTGAGGAATGAGGATCATAGCTTCCAAAAAAGTGTATTTCCTAATGCTGTTGTCATCAACTACTGGCGATGTCTGGTGTTGTTCTCCTTGCTGCTTCGCAATGTCATGTTTGCCATACATTAAATACATGTAGTGCAGCAGGCTCTGTTTTGGTTTTATTTCCTGTGTTCTTCCCAGCAGTGTGCTCTCAGTTCTCTTTCTGTCTGTTTTGCCATGACAGCTGGTATCACTACTGCACTTAAATGATTATGAATTTTAAATCTTCGCAATGGTGTGCCGTGGTGTCACGGGGGGTAATGAAGTTGTTACTTGAGCCAAGTGTGACAAAACCTCATTTTTGAAAAACCCTGGTGAGAATCCCATTCTCACAGGGATATCCACAGACCTGGTGCCTTTAGTGCTGTGAGGATGGTATTGAACCCTTTATGTCATTTGAAGATATGATTCAGCTGTATGTGGTTATCTTGCATATGTACTAAATTGCTGTTCTGCCGTGGCATGTGTCTTAGACAAAGCATGCCCACAGGCACTTCTGGACATGTGGCTTGCTGGTTCATTTGATTGTGGCTTGCAGCTTCTTCATTCTGCAGTGTTTAACCCATTCTGTAACTTGGCTTTCTGTTTTAAATTATTTCAATAAAACTAATGACACTGGAAATACACTTCAAATTTCTGCACAACTATATTTTAGACAGTGTGTTAAAAGATATTGTGATTAAGGCAGTAAGTAGCTTGATGGCAACAGGTAGTGGCTTCAGTGATGGGAGGAAAATGCTGATATTCTAGGCTTTTCCATACTAAACAGATATTGAGATGTGCTGTTTGAGAAAATTAGTAATGTGACATATAATTAAACATTAAAAAAAAAAATTATTTCAGACACTAGCATTCACTGCTTTCCATTTATCTTTGTAGCTTGTGTATGTTTAATTTTTTTTTGGTGACTATTACTGTTACCTTTAGAGATTCCAGTTTGCATTTTGAGTGCTACAAAGAGCACAGATTTAGTTCAGAGATTTTGGTAGAAGTTTGCATCTATAAATATTTTAAGAGAAGCTGGTGTGTAGTTTAGAGTATTAGGGCTTCAGTATAAATTCGATGAGTCAAAGCAATGCCTCACATCTCAAATTATTTCATTAGAATCAGTAAAATTATATGAGTGTTTAATTTGAACTACAGTTAATTTGCCTGTGAGATAGTATTACCTACTTTTGGCTTCGAAGACCATCCTTTTTTCCTCTCATCTCTCCTCCACCCTAAATTATTCATAATAGATGATTATGTTAATTTTGAGATGCTAAGAAAGTTACTGGGTACTCTTTCGAGTTCTTCTGAATGCATAAAATCATTTGTTGTATAATTCTTAGTGCCTTTTAGAACTGCACATGATTGTTGATGGTGCAAATTCGGAGTGCTGGCTGAGTGAGCCTGTGCAGGTTGTGCTCAGTGTGATTCAGCACTGCAAAATCTAAGCTGTCCAGAGTGCAGATTAGCCAAGTGACTCTTGTAGTGCATCTTAGCTCAACTGATTTCAGCAATAGCAGATAATCACTGAAGCATGCACTGCTGTGCAGTCCTTCAGAACTTAAGTGTTTGGTGTAACTACTGTTTGCATGTGACCAAGATGGAAAAAGGGAGGTGTATACAAAGGAGTGAATTATAACAAAGAACACTTTCTGCTTCAGTTCTTGTTCAGAAAACATATGTTCAGCCATGCAGGCAACAGTTGGGGTAAAGACACTGTAGGCTTGGAAACAAAAGGCGTGTTCTTTTCTTGGATTCACAATGTTCTCAAACATATTCACTTGTTAGGGACTGGCCTGTCAGCTGGATCTTCTTGCAAGCGTGATTTCTTTTTCCTGACTTCTTTCAAAAGCTTTTTCCCCACAATGTTTTACACTTCATATAATCCACTATGCATGCTAGGCCTGCCCAGTCTTTGTGCTATTGATGATTCAGAGGTGGAGGGGCCATGCTCTGGGAGAATGTGGCTGTAGGGTAACCTTTCAGTCACCCATACATCTGAAGATGCTAAGCCACTCTTATTCCACGTATCTTAAGTGGTTTGGTTGCTCTTCCATGATGAGGTGGCTTATACTTCACCTTTAGAATGCTGCCAAACCAATTAATGCAGCAAACATATTTTGAAAGTGTTTATCTTTTTACATTTTTTAGTTTGTAACTGCATATTGAAAATCTCACAGAGACTCATCATAACCGCTTAAATCATCTTGTAAAAATAATTTTTTTCCCGTCAATTGGAAATTCATTCAGTTTTGGCATGCCAGAGTAACCAAAAATTACTTGGGCATTACTTCTGTTTGGATTCCTTTTTCCTAAATATATGGTTCAAGACCCTGGTATAAATATTCTTATATAGGCATAAAGGTAATGCTTATTTCCAAATTAGCTCAACCTGGTTTAATTTATGACTTTTAAACTCATATGGCTGGAAAATGTACTGCTTTAGCTCCACAGGTATAGATAAATGGAACAACTTTCTAGTGCAGACAAAACCTGCAGTTTCTTTGGAAATGTTGAAGTGATCTACTCGCTGTAGGTTTTTCTAGGTCAAACTACTCATCTATCAAGTCAGGTATTCATCCTTTGTTGTCAGCAGTGAATTCCTCAAAGCCAGGCAGGGCTGCCTACATTTTAATGCATGTCGACTTGTATATAGAGCTTAAGCATATGTCTGACTTTAAGCATTCTGCTCTATAATTGGGTTATGTACATGTTTAGTTTTGATGTGCACCATTGAATATAATGGTAGGGGAGAATGTAAAATCTTTGTGGCGATGGTTTCACACCAGCAACTTGAGTTTCCATTCCTTTTATGCTATGTTGTTTCTTTTGTAAAATTCTCTATTCTTTATATTTTATTTAAAAACAGACATAATGTTTGTCTTAAACCCCATGATGTTATGTTGAAAGTTCTCAATCAATAACCAGAACAGTTAGGCAGTTTTGTGTTGGCTTGCAGATTATTCATGTGTTTTGTTGCAGTATTAATAGTGTTATCTGAATTCTCAGCCTGGTAAATTACCACTGATGAATGTCCAATGATTAGAATTTCCCATATAAGATGGTTCAGACCATGAGGACTATTTACTCAACTAGAAAATCCTCAGACAAGAAAACTTCATGTAAATATTTTCTATTGGAAGGTGCCAGCAAATGCATCCTTGCCAACGTACGTCAAAACTGCCAGAAGATCTGTGAGGATGGGGATTAACTTTTTAGCACTGTCATCCTAAGAGATTTGACAGGGAAACATTATTTAAATGTTTTTTCTTTGACTGAAAAGATGTTAACAGTAGATAAAACTAATATAGAGCAGTTAATGGTACTGACATATATTCCAAGTCTGCACCTTTTTCTTTTCTTGAGGTCTGTGTCAGAAATCCTTGAGAATACTACAGCTTTAAAATAAGTTGTCCTTCCTTCTCAAATGAAATTTGATGACTTGTCTCCAGTCTGATAAAAGAAGGCACTTGCTAGCATATTGCTTCTTTTGAGGAATTTTCTTTTGTTTTATAGGCTCCTTGAAAATAAATTGTTTTAGATGTTGCAGTGACTTCTCTGAATCTCAGAAAATAGTTAATAATAATTTCTTTTCTTTCAGTTCCCGTGAGCCTACCTTCATTGCACAGTTTGCATATAACAGCTAGTAAGAGTAGAATGTACTGAACCTTAAACAAATCTATTAGGATCACCATGGCAAGAAACTGGGAAAATGGCAGGAAAAACGAACAATGATTTTGTAAACCCTCCAAAGGTCAGAAAAAGGCTTTCAGTAAGTATGCAGAGGCTAGAAATCAAATCCCATTTCCTATCATAAGAAACCAGTTGTTGTAGCAGCAGTGGTTAATGTACTGTATGTGAAAGATTTAAGACTAGTTGGAAAGCTTTGCTTCTGTTTTATTAGGCTGCTATTGAAAAGCCAACAGCATAACTTCAACTAGGTGCTTTGAGATTTCTTAATGGGCTGTCAAGGGCAAGACACCAGGTCTGTGCTATACTAGCTCTTTCCTGTACATTAAAACAACAGGGGCCAAATGATCATATACAGAAGTATGAATTACTTGATGCTTTCTCTGTTCCATATGGTCAGCCATGTCTTTGGCAATTAATCATGTACAGAATCAGTTGAGTGCTCTCTGAAGCATTGAAGTCAACATTTAGTTGTACCTGTGCCAGTGGGGGCAGTGGGGGTTGCGAGTGTAAAATAGCAGGATGAGGAGCTGCTGGCGCCGAAGCCAGAGCAGCTGGCTTCTATAAACAACACTTTTTTCCTCTTTACCTTTTTTTTTTTTAACTTTCTTTGACAAACATGACTCATTTTTCAATATCATCCAGAACATGAGGGTTGCTGAGTGAAACTGTGATATCTGGCATAGTGAATTAATAAACAAAAGGCAGAGAATTGGGTTTAATGTGCCCAAATTACCGGGTGATAACTTAAACCATGCTGGCTGTTTCCATTGTATCAGTGGAAATGGGCACATTTGCTCGTATTTTAAGTAGAAATTTTAAAAGTAGAGAAGAAATGAGCAGGGTTTTGTAATCAATTACTAGCTTTTTTTATCATGGAGGAGTTACAACATGTTAAATTAACGTGGCCTAGTAGATTTCAGGTTCTTTTTCCCTCCCCTCTAAAAGGGACCATGTTCTAGTTTCATAGAATTTCATCAGGAAACTTCTATCACTGAAAGCAAATAAAATGACAAAATTAACAGGGAAAATACAGAACAACATTTTAGCCCTACTTACAGATTTTACTCTTTGATTTTCCTTACTGCATTAGCTATTGATTTTTTTAGAGATGACTGCTATGTTAAAGTAGAAGTGGTTGGTAAAGATTCAGAACTTTACCCTATTTAAACTGATGGTGAGTAAATTAAATCTTAACTTGGAGTGAAAAATCTGATTTGTTGACCCAACAAAGTAGGACCAAGAGGCAAACTGTCCCAAGTGCCACTTTAGCTCAGACTGAAGGCTAATTTGTTTGACAGAACACTAAGCTTCATGTCTCCAGTTATACAGTGTTACTAACCTTATGTCTGACTCCTCATGAGGTCTGTATTGAAGGAAGGAAGGAAAAAAATCTAGCTTTATAAGATGGAAAATGTACCAGTGTGGGGTTTGGAGTGTTTAGATGTTGGTTTTTCTTGCTTGTCTGTAGACATGTTGTGATATTCACCCAGGACACACAGTTCAGCAGGGTAGTGGCCTGTGGATGTTAAAACAGTTTCTTCTGCTGCATATCTAAGGAAAAGTATTGTAAACCTGTTACAATACTTAGATTGGCTTTGTAATGGATCTACATTTGTGTGTATATCCAGGATGAATAGAAAGACTTGGTTATAACAGCTTCTATTCAGTCCTCTGTCGGTGATATATTTTGTTGGTGATAATGAGAGAAATTGAGTGTTGGTCTCTTGAAATCTGATCTTAGAACCTTCCTTTCTTACATAATGAGAGAAGATGCTTTGATGGCTCCTGCCTGACATGCCTAAATTTAGTTCTGCTGCTGTACCAGGAGGAAGGCAAAGAGTGCAGTTTCCTAAATACTATGTTTAATATAAAAGGCTGGATTTGCTCCTGATACATGTGTACTTACACACGTGTGTGTGTGTATAACTTTAGGCTTTTTGAGAGGTGAGTTGTGTGTTTTTAAGACTTATGCCATTGGGGCTGTACAAGGAAAGCCCTAAATACACTAATAGATCAGTAAGGAGAATTGGGTAAGCTTTACTGAAAATACTTGTAGTATTGCTTATTAAAGTGGTATGCTGGCCAATGAGACAAGGAGTTGCTTCCCACAAGTGAAAAGCAATTTATGTAATCTCCTTGCTTAGGTTGTCCAGGATATGTTTTTTGACAGCTCAGGAAGCAGAAGAAAGAAAGTTTCACCAGTTTGTAAACATTACCACCCTCAAGAATCTCTGTGAACACAAGGGTGAGATAAGACAGGCTGTAGGACTGGTTGCATTGTTTATTTGTTCTACTGTCCTGCAGTCCCAAGTGTGCTGAAAACCCCTGAGTCAGTGCTGAGCCCAGTTCAGAATTGTGAAAGCTTCACTCAGCATTGGGCAAAGGGGGCCTCTGCAGGCAATTATCTGTCATTAAAAGAACTGAGACACAAGATCAGATTTTCTTTGATGGGATGTGCAACTGTAGTGATGTTCAAAAGAAGGTCATTCCTGCTCTGTGGAGCAGGGGGTGTATCAGCTGGGTTTCTGATGGGTTTTTATCAGCGCTGATGTGAGGAAATGGCTTTCCCAGCTGATAACATCTTTGACCGAGTTTCTTGAACCCTTGACCTTTATCGAATCCCCTTGTTAAAAAAAAAAATCCAAAACCAAGTTACATGGAAAAGACAACTTTCAAAGGAACATGCTTTATAATATTATTTTACCCAGAATGCTACTTTATTTGTTACAATTCAAGATTTTTATTGCCATTATAAGAATAGCAAGTTATTAAGAAATGCCTCTATAAAAGCTACACATCAAGCTCTGCACTGGCATTCCAGGTGACCTTGCTGCCCTTTCAGCACTGTTAGAAAACAAGTAAATCAGTTAAATTGCTATGTATTGTTGTTGTGTGTTGCTTAATAATACTATTTCACCCTGCAGGTAGCTGTGACTGTACTCACAGGGCTCAATAAAGAAGCATTTATGATGTCAGTGTCAAACTATGCGTTTGACTTGAGCCATGTACATCACCACATAAATGAAAGGTGTTAACAGAAGGCTGGAGCAATATAATTATATTCTCAGGAAAAAATAAATTATGTTCAGTTTCCGGAATTATGATGTTTCTGTAGATGGAGGGGACTTTACTTGATGAAACTCAGGACCAAACTTGCAATTTCACCAGGTCAACAGAATTCATACCATATCACATACAGTGTGATGGTGAATACTTGGAGAAGTGATCATCCATCTCTGACTGATAATACTCTATTGACATCATCTTTTCATCAGATTTTCACTGAAAATTCTTTAGCAACTCCCAGTTTTCCACGCTCTGCACTTTGTGGATCATTTATTTAGGAGATCTTGATGTTTGTTGCAGCAAATAACTGTACTTTTAGCTTTTTGAGGCATGGCATCATTAAACTTGGGACTTTGCTCAAGTTTTGGGGAGAAGCAGACATCTCACCATCACCAGTGGATTTTCCTGGCCCTCTGTGAATCAAATGGCCATCCAAACATTCTGAAAGGGAAATCTTGGTGGACTGTGGCCTTGCTGTATGGCTACAGTCTGATCATCCTATAATACAGGGGTAAACTCTGGTTGTAGTGCTCTGTCAGGTCTTGTACATGATAAATACCAAAGTTAAATCCTAAGGTGTATTTTTTTTGAGTGACAAGGAGTGTTAATTTTCACTCCAAAAATTTCTTTAATTTTCCATTAAAGAATGTACATTAGCTCATGTGAGTGTGTTTCACTTGCTGAAGTCCTCTATCAAATCCTGCTTCAAACTGTGCAGCTGCTGGAAATGAGGCTCTGAGGTCCGGATTGTTGAAGTTGGTGGATATTGGAGCTTGTGGAAAAGATGTTGTAGGTCAGTGCAAGGGAAACCCATGTCATGGAATCCTTATCTGAAAATGCTCTCTGGCTTTTTGTTTGCTTTGTAATGTCAAAGCAGGGTCAAGAATGTGATCTGTACAGACAGAGTTTTGAACGTTTGGGGTTTTTACAAGAAAATGTTCTTTTTGATGTTTAAGTCCCATATGATGGGCTAATGCCTTTTGGTAGGCCAACTGGTAGAGGTGGGGAGAAAGATGCTTTTTTGTCTTCACTTGTGATGCTGGTGCAATAAAGTTATTTTCTGTCTCTGTGAACCCTCATGCTTCTGTCTTGGAATGACCATAGCAGTAACAATGCTACTCCTGCTTTACATAGCTTAAGAAATGTATTATCTGTGTGTTATAGTTTCTTGTGGAAAAAACCCAAAAACCTATCAGAAAGAGGATACATCTCTGTTTTCACAAACTAGAGATAATAACAATTCTCTCACGGAATTCCCAGAGGAATTTCAGTTGGGCAGGACAGAATGTAATGGGTATGTGATGTTGAGGAGGAGGCAAAATGCCACGTGTTTTGTCACATTGTTCCAATGAGGCAGGCTATGCTGGGAATAGGAATTGCAGCTCTTGGTTTTATTTGGTTGTGTTTTCAAACTCACATGCACAACTTCCCAGGTCAGAAACATTTTTTTTTTTTTTACCTCCTTTTCTGTGGAAAGAAAACAGGTTTGTGCAAGAATTCCATCGGTTCTGTCACCCTTCCCGAAAACATTTAGATTATTTGATATGTTTGCAGAACACCTGACTGGAGGTTAGAATATAAGAAATAATTCCATGTCTATTGGATGCTGGTTAAGGTGAAAAAGGCAATATAATATCTTCACTTGAGGAGGAGACTCTCAGTTTCTGCCATGGAGACACTTCTGCACATGGAGGTGTGCACATGGGCACTGGTGGATATAGGACTGGGTTGGTAGCTGAGCATTTCCTTCCCAGCTGGGCAGACATGGGGAAGTGCAGGGAAAGAAGAGGAAAAATGGTGCAGGAGTGAGTAGGAAAATATAGGGAGCTGGAGTTAGCTTGGTAGGAGGATGAAGGGTGATAAGAACATCCCCAGTTCTCTTATATCAACATTAACTGTCAGCTCAAGGTTTGGGAAGGCCAGCAACATTTGATCTGCAGAGACTGAATGTCATCCTGCTTCACAGATTATTTAAATCCATTGCATGTATATGTGTATATGTAATTTTTGAGCAGTTTTTAATTTATTCCATATGTAAAAAGACTTTATTACTTGTTTATTTGAATTATTTAATGATAAAGAGAACATGTGGACATCAGCAGAAATTCCATTCAGCAGATATAGTACAAACAGGTATTTTCTTCAACAGATTTACCAAGGAGCAAAGGGGAGGGTGAAGTCCCAAACAAATGCTACATTGAGGAAAATACTTCTGATAATATTTGATACAAGATAATATTTAGAAAATAACTATGCCTCAAGAAAATGTGGGCTAGAATGCACAGTGTCTTAGTGTGATACTTAAGGCAATGAGATTTTAAGGTTTACCTTATGTGCCATGTATATTGATTAAATACCAAATATATGGTGGCCATTTCTAACCATCATTTACTGTATTGATTTGTCAGCAGTGGAACTGTAATAAAAAAAGCTATTGATTTACTGTCCTTATTTGCTTATGGGCTTTTTATTAATTTTACACATTGTTTCCTATTTCTAGATTATAATTTTTATGTGTTTCCTCCCTTTAAGACAAGTCTGGTCCTCTCTGAGGTGAGAAAAGAGCAACAAATTGAGGAACAAAGGAATGAGACCATCAGCTGCTTCCTGCTCCTGCTTAAGGAGAGACAAAAGCTGCGTAAAGAATGGACAGCAAGGTGAGAAGTACTCCTATAAATCCCCTTGAGTGGGGAAAAGTGACTTAAAAATTTTAAATTTCCACTGTTCAAACAGTAATTCCTTGAATAGGATAGTCCATGTTTCTGTGGGTTAGACTGCTCTGTTACTCCTACAGTACAGGCTGCCGATAACAGCCTGGTAGGCAGCCCTCAGATCTGAGGAGTGGTGCCACCTAAAATGCCCTCAGGTTTTCCACCTCTTGCTGACAATACGAGCCAGGCTCTTTGCTGGAATGCTCTGCTAAAACTGCCCTTCTTGGCTCGTGGCACTCCCATTTCCCTGAGGTGTCCTGCTGGAGTTACTGGATGGTGTTGGGTGAGGTGGGCTCACCTGCGTGAACCGCTGGGTTCATGTGCTGGGGCTGTTTCACTGAACCCGAGTCCTTGGAGAGACCTCGCTGCCGTGGACCAGGAGGTGCTATCAGCAGTGTTTAGAATGGTTTATGTTGGTGTCTGGGAAAGTTTGTGTTGCTCGGATATAATCAGAGTGCATTTCAGAAGCACCAGATATGTCATACTTTTAGTCTGTTCAGAAACAGGTGAATGAAAGAGGATTTCCACCATGTTCCACCTTGTCCTTCTCTTAGGCTGCAAATGAGTTGAAGCCACCTTTTTTCAAACCAATTCTAAAAGCTATAGGTTTTTACTAATTTTATAATGTATTATTTTCTTATTTGATATTTATATAAAATATCTAGCAATCTGTGAAATTTTTCTGCCAAATATACAGCTTTTACTTAAACCCAGGAGATGTTCCTTACTTACAATTAAACACAGTTTTTAGTCAAAAGTATTTTTAAATCAGATTTTTGTTATTTAAATTCAGCATTTAACTGGCATGATTTTTTTTACCTGCACTATTAAAAGTAAAAGGACATCTCTTGTATTTTGCTGGTGTAGTTCCTGAAGACTCTGAGATTGCTTTTAAAATATTATTGGTAGATTTTGGGTCTGACACTTGGGTATCTTTTCTGGTTTAAATAATTAAACAACAAATGAAGTTGGAACATTTTAGGAACTTTAGATAAAAATTGAACATAATTACAAAATAACATAGTTATTTTACAAATTGGAGGTTTTGTTTTATAAGTTTTTGTTCCAGTGAGTATGGAATATATGCTGCTTTCTTAAGATTTCAGAATAAGCTGGCTCTAAAATATTTTCCATATTATCATGTGGGATTTACGTTTTTCTTCTTGAACAATTTAAGGAATTTTTATGGTGACTTTGTTGGTTTTTTTAGTTTGTATTTTTCAATTGGTTGGGGTTTTGTTTTTTTTTTTGTTTTTTGGGGGGGTGTTTTTTTGGTTTTTTACCTTCCATCACCATGCTTTCTAAATAATGCAAATGTTTTAGCTATGTTGGAAACAGAGGAAATCACTTAAAACTTTTCCTTGGGACAAATGCATCTTTGTTATGAAAGAGAGTAGACAGATTCTAATGAGTGGAATACCTTTACAGAGTTCATTTTGTCTGGCAGTGATTCCCTAATACACAAAGTCGTCAGCAGTCATGGCAGCAGTGAGTAACTGAGGAGAGCTGTGGGTTTGTTTCAGTGTGCCTGCCCCACTTGCTGCTCACAGGGAGCTCTGGGGCTGGAGCCAGGCTGCAGCTGGAGATGTAGCCCAGCCCCTGACACGGCCAAGCCGCAGCTCTTGGGGGTGGCAGAGGCACAGGCAGATGAAGTGCAGGCCTTCTTAAACCTAAACACCTGAAAGAAAATTTCAAGAGCATTGTGCCTTGAAAGTTCCGAAAGAAAGTGTCCTTTGAGTATTAAATATCCATAATCCTTTTTCTTTCTATTTGATGTTTCCCATCCCGGTGACCTGTCTGGGAGTCTCATCCATATGATCTGCATAAAGAGCTGTTACCATACACCTCACTGGGCTCCATCAAAGCCTCAGCTCGGGGCCTGCAGTGAAACACTGGCTGTGGCAGCCATGGAGCACACGGTGCTGAAAGTTACAAAACGTCCGCCGTGCTACGAGCAGGGCTGCCCGTGTTTTAGAGATCAGTCTATTGTGTACTTTGGAATTACATGAGAAAAATGTGCTTGGACAGGAAATAATTAGCACTTGTCGAAGGGCAGGCAATAGGTTACAGTACTTTACTTTCAGCAGGCTATCAGGGGATCAGCTAGATTAGATAATAGAATTTTTTTTCCTGTGGAAGTTAAATACAGATGACTCTAATTACCTTACATTGTGCATTAGAGAGCAGATTATGAACAGTACAACTTCAAGAAATTTAGGTCAATGAAGGGAGGGCAGCTGGCAGAAAACTTCACTCTGCACTTGGTCTTTGTAGAGTTACACAGTCATTCTGTTCTTTCTTGCATTTTATTTGTGTCATTAACACCTGAGATAACCAAGAAAACATGTTGGGAGCTGGTAACACAAACTGAAATTTATCCTTTCCCAGAGAAAAGCATATGAACTCTTCTGGTATGTACCTACTCATTTAAAGCGCATTCTTGTGTTATTTACTTTAAGTTGTACCAGTGTTTCTGCCTATTAATGAGCTGAAATGATTCTTTAAGATTTTATTTCAGCTCCACAGCCCAAAACTCATGGCAGTGTGCTTAGTGTTGCACTTACCATTTCATAGACTTGTGATGCAAAGATGTCATCAGTATCTTAAGTATCTGAGCAGGTCTTCCAGAGATTCAAGTTGTTCCCTGAGTGGTAGTGATCCAAAATACTTCAGGTAGGACTCAGTGAATGTCCTCTGAGTGTTAACAGAAATGGTCCAGGGTTTCCAAAGCCCCAGATTTGTTTATACTGCGTGATAGGGCCTGATGGACAGGTTGTTATAGCTGTTAAAGAGCTGCTCTAGCCCTTTGAACTGACCCCTTCTTGACCTCTGCTTGCAGAAGGTCACTGTTCAGCTTATGAAGTGAGGGGAACCTCAGATTCTACTGTAATAAACACAGGGTGAAGGGAACAGCTGTGAATTTTGGACTGACCGTGCAAACCTGGATAGACTTTTTAGGGTCACTGTATGATAATGAAAATTGTTACCAAATTATATGGAAATTTAACAGCAATAGTGGGAAAGAGAGGGTGGAGTCTAATGCATTGGGTTTGATAAATGAAGTGTGAAGTTACCCATCTGGCTCTAGACAGCCCTCTTTTTCTCTACGAAAGGGAAACATTTAAAAATAACCATGGTACATCTAGAATCAATGACCCATACAGAGAGCTGGAATAGATCAAGATTTAATGGTGACTGTGGAAGAAATTATCATTTGAAAAGTGAGACAAAGGATGAGAAAGTACAGTTCAATATCTGCACCTGATTCATTTTTAAAAAAGGCTTTAATATTTTTCCCTGTTGATGATGTTATTGACAATTTTATTTTACTTTTTAACTGGAACCAGGAAAGTTGTTATATCAGAAAGAAACAGGGGAAAAAGACTAAGTAGTTGAATTTCACTTTTCCTGATCAGGAAGGGCCTGAGAGAGCTGGGCTATAGTTAAATAAAATTGTAGATCTTATTCTCCTGATAGAACTTGTATCATGTTATAATAGCATTGTCTTTAATGCTTGCATGACATACTGCACTTAATTGGTAGTGGGTTTTTGTTGTATTTTTCATAGACATACATTTACTACCAAGCTAATTTGTCTTCAATAAATCAACAAGAGATTAATTTAAAAGGTAGTGTTTAACTGCATTGAAAATATTGAGTGCTAGGAAAAAATATGGTTAGTTAAACCATTGCTAAAGTATGGGGTTTTCAAATGGAAAAATTGTACTAGTCCAAAATGGTTTTATTGTAACACAGATTCTGGTGTCCATTTTGCAATTTCCCTCAGTGAAATTATGCCATTTCTCTTAGGGGAAATTCAGCCAGGTACTGGAAAATGTGAAGTTTTGGAGACAGACGTAATGAAATGGAAATTTTGATAAAACCATTTATGGTTGTTGAATTTTCATAGTGCTACTTATCCAAATTCTGAAATCTTAACTTCTCTCTAAATAATCATCTAATGCCAAATTGACATAGTGAAAACAGAATAAACATTCAATAAATAATCTGTACCAAAGTAATCACAAAATTCTTCTGGTTCATGAGATAAACAGCAAAAAAGTGTTAATTGATTATATCTTGTAAAAATCAATAACTTATAACCTTGCATCATTAAAATAACACAGTAAAAAAATCTCTTTTTATGGGGTCATTCTATAACCTATAATATTTTGTAGACTGGGTCACTGTATTTCTAGAATTTTTATATTCTTGCATTTTGCATGGCAGTGGAAAAAGAACCTCTTACTTGTGACAAATCATGTTAGTTTCAGGTTTCAAGTCAGATGTGAGCTATAATTCCTCAGCATTTTTTGCCTTTGTCAAACCCTTTCTTAGATCTCACAATTTTATATAACAATTTAAAGGTATGTATTTTTTTTCTAGTTACAAAGAATACTTATACTGCAGAGGTAGTCTTAGCTCTCAACAGTGAAATCTGGATTTTTATGTCGATTTTTATATAAGAATATAAATTATAAGGGCCTAGTGAGGAAATTGAGTCCTAATCTGTATGACACTCTTCAATTCTATAATAAGAAAAATAAAGAATCTTAGAGTAGAAGCCTCAAATAATGTGCATGTTAAATAAGATACAAAGTGGAAGATTTTATGTATTTTATTTTCTGTTTTGAAGAAAAAGTTCATTTTTTTTTCCTTATGCCTAATTTCCTTATAACTTGGAATTTTAGATAATAATTAAGGAGTAATTGAGGTGGATTTTACTCTATTTAGCTCCAGTAGGAGAAAGTGAGGTTGATGCAAAGAGGGGCCGTGTTTCCTCTGTAGCAGAGGAAATGTTGATGGGTTAAGAAGTAAACATGGGCTTTGGCAAAATCGGAGCTTTTCCTTCCTTTCTGTCACAGGCTTTGTGCATTTTGAAGAACTCATGAATGCTATTTTTCAAATCAAATGTGATAATACCATTTCAAAGACTTGTTGAAAAATATGGATATTTTTTTTTAACTCTCACACACCTGGCTGGATGATAAGTATATGAAATAATGTGAAATATTCAGAAAATCCTACAATAGGAGCTACACCAGTTCCCAAGATTTTGCATCCTACAGAGATATATCAAAGTCTGTCAGAGAGTGGGGGGAAGTATTTGTGTTGTTTAAGACTTGTGGTTGTTTTGTGTAGCATGAGAATGAGAGATTTTTTTTTTGTTTGCCATGTTGTGGAATCCAGTATCCATGTTTCTGATATTAGTAAGGATCTCAGTACATACGGCTGTATGATCTCCAGTGTGTTTTTGGGTAACAGTTGTCTTCTCTGGACAATGGGTCTCAGAAAGTTAGCAATGAGCATACACCAAAATTCTCATTCACCATTTTGGAAATCACAGGGAGAAAAAGAGAAAATTACATTTGGTTTCTTTGACATTCATACTATAGATGTATATGGTGTGAATACTTCTTAAAGAAGAAAATGAAACTGTTCAGCACCAGCAATGTAAGCTAAACCAGGTTTTCAGAACATAAATATATTTAGACAATATGCCAAAAGTAAATTGTGGCTGAGTAATCTTGAATACTGTATGTTAATCAGGAAGATGCTTTGAGTCAGACTGAAAACCAACCTTGCAGCTTTCAGATGAATGGAGAAAACACTGCAACGTGGATGAAGTTGTCAGGTCTCCTGCTGTAGTTGTGTTTAGACATCAGCTGCCTTTGTTGACCTCTGACTTTTCTCCAGTTGCTTATTGCCAGATTTCTTTTGCTCCTCGTGACCCTTCCTGTTTTCTGCCTCTGTCTTTCACCTGTGTTCCTTGTATGGAGGAGTCTTTGAAGCAGCCAAGCTTGGGATCAATAGGTACAAGTGCTCTTCAGAACAATGGAAATGCAGCTTGATTAAATGCTGCTGTTTAGCTGCTCCTTTGAAACTGTCTTGACCCCTTACCCTTGGAAATACTACGTGTTTACAAGCTGTGGCTGCTTGGAGAAAATCCTGCCTCTTACCTTGTGATGTCACTGTATACACAGATATATGGTGCAAAAAAACTTACATGGTGTAGCAACCTAACCCAAATTGTATTATAGGGCAGGCTAAGAAAAGCTGCACAACTTCACTCTGTGTCTCTGTGTGGCATTTGTTTGTGTCACTCTGTCATTAAAGCACTTCATAGGGATTGTTTACTCTGTTTCCTTTATCATTTTAGTTTAATTTTAATGGTTCACTTCTGAAATCCATACACAGATGCGTCATCCTCTACCTGAGTAACTACCAAATGAAACTGCTTTGATTTTTTTTTTTCTTTTTTGATTTAATGATTTTTTCTTCTTGTGCTAGATGAGTTTTTTAAATAATTCAATGGCACTTCCAAAACTGGAAAATTACACAGATTAGTCCTTATTTATAGTGCAATTAAAGCTTCCAAAAATGTGGTAAAGAATTTTCCCAGTCTATCAGAGATTATTCAGTTATTTATGATTTTTATGTTTGGTTTTACTTGGACAGGCTTTTAAAGTCAGCATGGGTGACATTTCCTTATTTATGTAAGCTTTCATAATTGCAGTACAAGAAAGATAGATAGTGTTGTTTTTCCAGTGGCTTGACAATGATTTGTTCACTACCTTTGGGAGACCTGAATGCTGGAAATGGAGATTATTGCATTTCCAGGCTGCAGGGTACTGGAGATTGACTAGATCACAGAGGTGACAAATTTATAATCTGTGGAGACCAAGTGTTAGCCACATCATCAGACAGTTGAAGCACAAAGTAGCATTAGCATCTGCTGTCATCCTTTCTGTAGGAGAGAATGGTCTACCGGAGGCAGGGGAAAAGGAGAAACACTGGGAGAGTTCAGTGTGTTTTACTGTGCTCTCTAGCTGCCCATATTAGATAAAGACCTGGTGTTACGAACTAGGGATAAGGTGTGAGTGGTCCAGTGAATGAAAATTTATCATATATTTATTTTACTTGCACTGAGGTCTATTTATTCTGCAGTATCAATCCATTCTTCCCTTTGCCTTCCTTTTGCAAAATGTGCTAATGTCATGGTATGTAATATCCATTAAACTACTGGCAAACTTATTGTGAACTCAAAACTATGTCTAAAACTAGACATTGAAAATTAAAATAGTCTGAAGACAGAATTCTCTTTTCTGTAAAAAAATAGAAGCCTTATCCAAACAGGACTTTAATGATTTTTATTATCATTATTGTCACAGCTTTACCTGTCATAATGCTGAATTAAATATTTAATTTGGAGGTGTGTGAAATAATCTGTGTGCATTACCAATGGTGACAAAACAGAGGGTAACTTAAATGGTTTACCCAGCCAAATGGTGCTGGTCATGTCATACCATGAGTGTGAGCAGATGCTTACATAAGTTCATGACTTTAGTCTTAAAGGCTGTCAGACTTGTGTTATTAAAGTTTTTCCACCTATATAGAACTTGATGGCTCCAGGGATTGGCAGTGAAATACAAAGCCTTTTGTCTTCAGGTCAGCAGTTTAAATATGGTTCAGGTAGGTAGTGCCAGAGCTGATTCCCACTGGCTGTCTGTGTTTGATGGGCTCTGTGAAATGCATGGTTCCCCAGCCCTGGTAGGCAGGTGTGGATCACACACAGCAACTGTCACACTGACACTAATTGCTGCCCTTGCTGGCACTGCTGGAGCAGCCAAAAATTAAATGGATGTTGCAGCTGAGCAAGGTGCTGTCAGTGCTCTGAGCTGGCCAGGCCATGGTGGTGATGAGCCAGTGAATGTCAGGGATTCTGTGGGTAAAAAAGGGGAGCAGGCAGTGGCATTGCTTTGCAGTTTGCTTGCATTAAAGTTATGGTAGCACATGCAGGTAATCATGTGATGGGAGAGAGGGTGAATTCCTGGGCAATCTTAACAGGATTGGTGAGAGGGAAGTGCAGTCCACAAGGAGGTCAAGGAGTGGCTTGGAGATGTATCAACTAATCCAAGAAGCTAAGATGAACCAGAGAATAGGATTTGATTTACTTGCTTATTTTCACTGCTAATGAGATATTTTGGGCATTTGAAGAGTTTGATTTGGCCACTATTATTTGTTCCATTCATTTTGTATGAATTTTTAATGCTTCATGTATCATTGCTTTGGAATTATTAAATTATGAACTAGGCTGATGTTTTAATATAGTTAAAAAGGGAAGTTGGCATTTCTTAAGCTTAAGAGGTTCTGTAAAAACAGAGAACTTGGGGACCTGTTACAGAACATAAATTGTTCTTATATTATTTGTCTTATTTTGATAAATGACAGCAGCCCCAAATGGGAACAGTGCTTGGAGCATATGTAATAATAATAGAAGAAAATCCTATTATAACCCTGTGCAACTTACTTGAGTAACTTGGCCAACTGAGAACTCTTTCAGAGATATGCAGGTATAAAAGAAATAATTGAAACAAAAAGGTATCTTGAACAGTATCAAAAAGATTGAGAAACAGAGTCTCAAAATGCAGTTTGTGAGAGAAGCCAAGGAAAGTCTATTGAGTGTTAAAGTGAGGGAAGTAATACTAGGAGAAAAGAGTATTCTGTTGGAAAATGAGAGTTCTGAGAATTCTAAGAGCTACCAATAAGAGTGTGTTCTACTTTTTCTGCAAGGGTAAGCTGAATGGATCCATCAATTATGCCCATGATATGCTGGAATTAGATTTAGTGCCAAATAATGCTGGAGGGTGTTTTTTGTACAAGTTTGGACAATACTGTTAAAATTTTTGCCCATTGTTTTTAGGTGAGTCAACTTTTTCTCATTTTTATTTTCTCATATTTAATAATGTCAGCATTTGGTCTTCCTGTGATATAAAGAATATTTTTATCAGAATTATTTTTGACCAGCTGCTTAATGTCAATTTGAGCAAGTGCTTAGGACGGGTGAAGCAATCCAAGTCCCCACTCCACTGCAGATGACTTGCTGGCTGCACAGCATGTTTATTGTAAGGCACAGTGTACTGCATAAAAGATCTAAGTATTTTATATTAGACTGTCCTGAAAGCACTTTAGGTATTTGCCCTTTTTTTCTGCTTGGAGATATGGATAATCCCCAAATCCAGGTGTGTATTATTAGGGATTGAGGGGGAGGTTGGAGGAGGGGAAAGCAGTGGAGGAGAAGGATTTGAGAGGCAAGAGGGTGCAATATTAAAGGAAGTTTTTGACTGTTTTGCTTGCCTGTAGGTGACACTGTTGCATCATTTATCTGTACAATTTCACGCATGTTGTCCAGGGACAAAAAAAAAGTTTCATTGAAATAATTTGGAGGATTAAAAAAAATACATTTCACTAATGATTCTTTAAGCTTTGGCTAGAGAGTAGTCTTGGATTACAGGTACATGAATTGCATGTTCACCTTCCCAAAGATGGCAGCAGTTTATAATATTATTTCTCATTAACTAGCTCACTATCATTGCATCTTCAGTATTCCCTTGGAGGGTGAGATTCTAAAAAGATGGCTCTGCATGTTTCTAAAGACTAATGTAATAAACCAAAATGATAATACACTGATGAAAAAAAAAATCTTAATTTGCTGTTAAGTTACAGCAATATAAAGTTAAAATGTTTTTCTTTGCTCAAGTCATTTAAATTAATAATGTGTGTCATTAAGCGAAATCTCACAGAGGATTTTTTCTTCTTTGCCATTAAGTCTGCTGGCTGCAGTGAAAATGAAATATTCTATGAGGCTTGAGCAATCATCTATCTCTGAGCTGCAGTGTGCCTGCTGCCAGATGTTCAGGTGCTGGTGCTGCTGCTTCGACATGTATATCTCTTCCAGGCAAAAAAAACAATATATACATCAGTCCAGGTGCAAGGTGGCCTTGCCAGCAAACCTGCCTCCTCCTAGCTGTGACACTCATCCACTCCCTGTCAGCGTGTGTACGTTGGAAGGGGATTGTAATTAACCCCTGGAAAGCATAGGTTTCACTAAAGTGATGTGCACAGTAATGATATTGTTAGCTTCCTTAATTTCCAGTTTCACCATCAATTATGCCATGTGTTTCATCCAGTTGGTGCTACCCTCCCAGTGTTAATTATAACCTACAAGACTGTTACAGTTAATTTTATGGCAAGCATATTGTCTCTTCAAGGCTCCACAGCAGCTCATAAATTATCTTGAAGGTAAAATGTAACTTAGGGAACTAGTTATGAAAATTCCATCCATCTCGCTTAGGAGGTGCAGCTGCTACTGTCAGCTGCCTCGCTGCTGCATTGTGAAGGAATTATGGTGGGTCAGGTTTAAGAGGCGAGGCCCAGGCTGTCACTGAGGAGAAAGCCTGTCCTGGCCCTGTCAGACAAGTACCTTCTGCCAGTCCCTTGTGGTTTCACTTTGCAGGCAGTAAAAGGCAGGCAGTGCAGGTGGATAGTCCCCAAGCTGTCTCTATTCATTACTTTACAGAAACTTGTTTTAGGTAGGCAGGTACGGAGACCTTTTCACTGTTGTCATAATGTTAGGCATCATCTGCAAAGTGCAGGATAGATAACTCTATAAATAACTCACTGTTCTGTTGGGCTGGGCTGGTGCAGAAAGGATGATTAGCACTGTAGAGGCACATGAAATAGCTCGCTGGTTTGTAAAATGACTGTTGGTTTAATTGTAGCAATAGCTTGGTCTGGAAGAGCACATCTGTTCGCCTTTATTTCACATACACAATGAGAGGAGGTGCAATTTCACTGCTAAGTAATTTGTGTTGGAGTTTCACATTAAATAAATTAGCATGGGTTTATATGGGCATTATTTATGACATCTGTGTGTGTCCTGTTTTTTTTGCTGAAGGAATTGCAAACACTCGTTTCTTAAAAAGAAATAAAAGTGAGGGGGAATAATAAAAATAAAGCAGCCCATTGCTCAGAACAATGACATTGGCATTCAGTGCTATTTATATTTTAGTAATACACTTTTATTATTGCTGTAATGCCTTATTCTGCTCTTTGTAGCAATAACACAAGACTACCATAGAATAAAATGCCTTATGCTGCTGTCTCTCTTTTAATATTTTGAATTTCAATAGTGTTAAATACTGTTAAGCTTTGGGTGTTCCTTTAAGAGTAAAACCCAAGTGCAAATCGAATTTCCTGAGAGGCTTTTTGTTTTTGCACTCTTTTACCTTTCGAAAGGCCTTCTGTGTTTATGGTGTTGCTTCCTAACCTCATTTACAGCTGGGAGGGCACATGAGAAGGAATACTGAAAGCTGATACTTTTCCATAGGCAACCACTGTGCAGATGTGAATGTACACACTCATTGTGAATGAGTAAATGTTATGAATTCAATTGAGGAGAGAATGAACAAACACAATAATGAAAAACAGTGGGATAATTCATCTAAATTTATAGTGTTTGTTTGCTTTGACAGTCTTCATTCAGTTTTAATTATTTGTGATTATTCATTACACAGGAAAGAAAACTTTTTCAAAATAGTGCTGACATTGTAAATTAGACTTATTATATGTTTAAAAAGGGGGGAAAAGGCTCATTAGAGCCTAAAAATCACTACACTTCTAATGTATGTTCTTTATTTCTTTTCCCTTGGAATTTACAGTAAATGTGCCTTGTGATATTTTTTAGAGTTCCGTCCTTTTCTCAGAGTCAACAGCACACGTTTTGGTTTATTCCCAGAAGAAACCACCACATTTCAATTGACCAGAACCCTGTATTTCTATTTGTTTTGTTTATTTAGAGGGAAGGGCTGCCTTAAGCTGAGCCTTGGGCTAAGTGTACAAAAGAGGGATTGCCTCAAGAGCAGACCCAGAGATGTTGTTCTCAAGTTCCTTTCTGGTGTCATCCTTCCCTTATCTCCCACAGAAGGGGGAAGTTCTAGGTGTTGCTGGAATATCTCATTTAATGTGAGGTTGCTTCACCTGGTCACGTGTGTTATTATCTCCTACTGTAGGATGTCAGCCTGTAAACAGGGATTATCCATAAATATTGCCAAAGAAACCCTCCCTTGTGGGGTGCTCCCAGTTAGGATTGTGCACCACAGCCAGGGGTACCTGCAGCTGCTGTAGTGTAAATCTCATGAGTCTGTGCATGCAGAGAAGGCTGGGGACAGGAGAGAGGACTGACAATTCAGATGTCCATAATGGTCTTTTAGGAGATACTTTCACACGATTTTAAACAAAATAAATGTTACAGTTTTGGATACTCAGCAGTGAAATTATCTGGATTATTGTCATCATCGTCCGTTCCCAGCTTGATTTTGCGCCATTGCAATTCTGAGTTTGAGATAGTTACTCTTGATTTGAGTTAGTGGGATTGATTAATGATCCTGATAAATATCCTTCACATTTTCTGGTGGTGGAATCTCAGACTTTGATGGTGATACTGTTGCAGAAAGAGACACATCTCATTTGAGAAATCTTTGTGGCTTGAATTTGACACATGAAATAGTCATTGCCAAAGTAATTCTCTTTTAAATATAAGAAAATTTTTATGCAATTGAATGAGAAAAGCTTTTTTTTTCTTTTTTCAGGAAAAAAGTGCCTTTATTTCTCAGCTCTTGGTTATCTTTGTTAGGAAAAATCTGCATTTGGAAAGAAAACTATGAAGGATTGAAAAATTGTTTTTTACAAAAATGGATTGAATTGCCTGTAACATAATTGGAGAGAGAACAACTTAAGATTTGAATCCAAACCACTTAGTTTCACAGGCAGACACATGTAAAAATATTACTGTTTCTTGCTTGACGTGACTCAGTATGTTCTCTGTTATCGAGAAAAACTGAATTTTCAAAATAGCCTCAGTATTAGTCATTGGATTCCAAAAAACACTTGGAAAACAAGGACTTGAGGGATTGGTTTTTGACTTTATTTTTATTTATGACACAGAATTTAGAGTTTTGTTTGATGTAAAATGAGTCATTGAAAAGAATACAAACTCTAATGTTTGCCAGTTAAGTGCATTATCAAGCAAATGAATTTCCAAGGATAAAAATAATTGTAGCTCCAATGTACATGAATATAAAAAGGATTAAAATCTGTGATAGGTTGTGCAGATCAGTGTTGAAGCTTGATCCTTCAAAATGTATAAAGAAGTTGTGATTTTAATACTGTTGTAATAAACAAAAGAATGGGGGTTATAATTTTCTGCTTGTTAATAGTTAATTTTTTGCTCAAGTAGCATGGAGGGAAGACATTTGTGAAGTTTAAATCTAGTGAAACCATTGGAGTGCTGAATGCTGTTGACCATTTGCTTGCTCAGTTTGCCCATGGAAACAAGTCATCAATACTGCTTCTGTCTTATTGTACTCAAATATAGGATGTTTGATGGGAAATACATTTTATAATATTTTGTTTCAAAATGTTCCCACACCTGGCTCTTTTTAGACTCTTGATATGGAATCATTGTCCTTTACTCTCATTTTAGGGCCTTCTGACCTCTTTTTTCTCTAGGACAGCCATTCTGGCCTTTGCCTTGGCTGAGAAGTGTAAAACTTTGAGTAGGGTTGCTTGACTACCATAATACTGTGCAAATTTAATTGTGTATTCAAAGTTACTTGATAAAGAAACAAGATGTTGGCATGCATTTGGTTTCTGAATCAGCAGAAATATGAAACAAGATCATTTAAAGAACATTTATAGTTTCTTTGAAGGAAAACAGCTTGAACCAATATAAATAAAATCATGTATGTGAGTTTTCACGTGTTCAAAGCAAGCTACTTTAAGTGTTTCTATGACTTTTAGCATGAATTCAGGTCCTCTTGTCATTCAGGGTGACTGCAGACAAAAAAGTATTTTGTTGAAGACATTCTATTGATGGAGTTGGTCTATACTTAGAATTTCTTGCTGTGTACATTGTCTGTTCAAGGAAATTCTCTTGGTCTCTCATCAGAGTATTTTAAAGCAAACAAAAAACTGGCCAAAACAAACAAAAAAAGTCCAGCAAGAGAAAACCAACTTCCCCTTTGAACTTTATGATGTGCCTATGTTTATGAAATATGTAACTTCTCTTTTTTCTCACTGGAATCTATTAGCGTATGCATTAGCACGCTAACATAGATGGTGATCTTAAAAAGTGTTGATTGACTTTTTCTTCACACTCTTAATTGCTACCTGATATGGAAAATTTTTCCTTCAATTTTTGCTAATTCTTATTTTTATCCTACAAAGGAAACTGTAAGAAAACAGCATGCTGTCAAATATTAAAAACAAAAAAATTAGATGTACAATTTTTAAAAATGTATCAATTATTATGAGGGGCAGTTGAAGATGAATACAGAAAAATAATTTTGTTTGCCTGCTCATTTTTTGCTCAAAGCCTGGCCTTTGTTTAAGCATATTATTTTTCTGTGTCACACACAAAAAATAACCCTACAAGATTTATTGGCATTTGTATGGAAAAAATGAAAGGATTTTCATGTTTTGTAAGAAACTTAATACACTCTCACAGATGGCCCAGCTCAGGTGTGATTTTAATTATGAGATAAAACAAAGCCCAACACAGTAGGAAGTAGTCTTAATAAACGGCCTGAAGCTTTTGTCTTCATGTGTCAAAAAACCTTTTTATTGCGTGATGAATTTTTTTTTTCCTAGCTGTTTCTAAAAATTGATTGAAAAAAATGCAAGGGCTTCCAAAGTTCAAGTGAATTATTTTGGTCAAGTTAAAAATAGGAATTTCTTTTTTTTTTTTTTTTATTTGTCCTCCCAACAAGTTTAGACTTCTGGAGAATGATAGAAAAAATGTGTTAATAACAATTAAACCTGCAAGTACACAAATGCTTTATTTATAAGTAAAATAATTTTCTTATTAGATGTTGTCATTTTCTATTGCAGTATCACATTGCTTAGTAGTAACACATTGCTAAGCGTGGCTTAAACTGCACTATCAGAAACTAAAATTAATTTAAACCCAGCTATGGTGCTCAGCCTTCGTTATTAAAACACAAATCGTATGATCCTGTTGTTAAATATTACTAATATATTATAATACTGCTGTACTGTCTTTCCCTTAGTGGGGAATTATGAGGACCTCATGTTAGGACCTCAGTGTCCTGACATAGTTAATTATCCATAGATAATGGTTTTCAGCAGTGGCTGTTCTGAACATCACAACCTCACTGTTAAGGGCTTAATAAATATTTGCAGACTCAGGTGCAGAGCACCTACGCCCTCCTCTGCAGAAGCCAGCAGCTGTGGTTGCCTTCCTGTGCCATACATCACCCCCAGCCCCTCATTTGTCCCAGCAAACCTAATGGTGCAAATGGCAAGGTTTATGTCCTGTGCTAGACTGGGGTAATGTTTGCTGCAGAAGTGCTAGCTTACCTTCCAGGAGTCATCTGTCTTTTCCAATGCAGAAATATCTTAGGGAGCTGAGACTTCTGGGGTTCATTACTTGAATGCTGTGTGTATTGATAAAATTATTTAAAACTTCATTGTAGGGTGTATGACTGATACCACCATCCATGCTGGAAGGTGGAAAACTACAACCAGATGGTTCATAACTGAAATCTGTATCCATGAGCTTACTTTTAGGGGACAGTTATTTGTAATAATTATTTTAATTATAGGACAGTGAAGAGCTTAATCAGAATGAGCTTTTACAAGTAATACAGGTTAGGGATATTTTTTTCTTCTGTGGTTGAATGCATCTCATGAGAGGAAGTACCCATAAACTCCAGGTAGCTGTGGATCACCTTAAATTAGGGCTTGAAACTTTGGGTGGTTCTTCCATAACATCCCAGCTGTAATTGCTGTTGAATAATGGAGTGGAAGGAGGAAACTCTAGGTTTATGTATGTGGAACTGAGCCACATTGACAGAGACATTCTAGAAATGGAATAACCTACATGGTCTTTGATGATTAGTAGTCAGTGAACTTCTCTGTCTAACCAGTTACAATAGTAGTCATATTTGAAATACTACTCAAAAACTCTGTGGCATTCAGTCCAAAATAAACCCACCAGCTTAACTTCTTCATATTTTTCTTATGGATTTCAATGCTTTCAGCAAAGGCCCTAAGGGGAAGTTCTTGGGTTTTTTCCCTAGAAATTTTTATTCTCTCTGCTTCCTCCTTGCCTTGCCATCTATGCTTCATTGGTCCTCATCTTTTTCCATTTTTGGATTTTTATTTAATCTTGTTTGGTCATATTCATCATGTATTATGAGGAGGTATAATATAAAGAGTGATTTATAATAAATTAATAAAGACGTGGTTTGTGTTTTTGACCATGTGCTGATTGAGGGAGCATTTGGAAGAATACTTTATGGTCCATATTCTACAGAATTTATAGTGCAGTTTAGGCATTAAAATGATCCTTGTCTGGCCTGTTCTGTACTAAGCACTCTGATTCTCAGATTTTCTATGAAATCAGTTATTGCTGAGCAGGGAAAGCAATCATGGTTGACTTGTGTGGGTTTCTGTGAACCATGGATCCTCAGCATTGGTTACCTCGGTCTCTGGAACACTCCTAACTGGTTTCAGGTTGTCAAACACACACATTTTATTTTTCTCACCATTCAGCAAACTGAAACTGTAGTGACTGTAAGAAATCAGTGTTAACAGTACTGTGAGCTTTGTGTTTCAGTTGAAGTTGTGATTATGGTGTTGCTTATTCAGTTACAAGTTTGGTACAAACCTAGAGGAAGGAATTTTCATTCTGGTGTGTGCTGATTGTCTTTCCTCGTGGTTAATCCAGCCCTGGTGATTGACTCTGGGTGAAACACAAGCTGGCACTACTGGTCTGTGCTGCACTCACAGATGCTGCATTCTCCTCCTGCTCTGGATGGGAGCAGTGCAAACATGTCACTAACCTGGCCTGGCTGTCTGGCAAGATGTTATTAATGTCACATAAAAACCCCAAACTAAACAAAGGGTGCTGTATTTCAGTGGTGTTAGACTGTTAGTCCGAAGTATTATGTCTCCCCATCAAAGGGAAGATGCAATGGCAGTTCTCATTTTCCCTGAACTTTTAATGGTGCAAATCAAAAGATTACATAAAAAACATAGATGTGGCTCCAGGATTAAAACTCAGCATTGGATTAATTTAATCATATTCCTTTCTGATTGTGTGCTCTTTAAATCCTGTTCTAACTATTCTGTTAGTAGCCTATGTCCCTTTGAGTCATTAACAAAATGTGACTGATCTTCATCTGTTTGGTTGGAGAGGGTGGGGGTTTAATCTTCAAAATAATTGAGGCAAGAAGCTTTTGGCTCAAGAAAGTAAATGTTTTCGATCCTTTGTTGTCAGACACCATAATTTTCTCCACAGCAAACTTAGATGAAACAGAAAACTGATACACTGAGCCACTGGAATTGCAGTCTTGTAATTTAGAAATATCCACTTTATCCTTTATAATTCACTAAGATTCTTCAGTCTGAATCTGATATAGGTAGGAGCCAAGACAAACAGTAACCATTTAGAATCCTTCAGAACAGTTTGGATTTCACTAGAATGTAAAGCCAAAGAGTTCTTGGCTTTGTTTCATGTGTCTTACAAGGATAGAAAATGTATTTAAATTGTAGTATTCACCATAGCTGCATGTTTCTGTAATACCTGCAAACTTTTATTTTCAGCATTATAAAGATGTGAAAATATTGTACACTAAAATTTCTCTCTTTAGCAGCTGAAGGACTTAATTTAAGGTCCTTTAACTTGCTGGAAATAGTGTATACAAAAAGCTGTCTGCAGTCCTTGAAGCAGGAGTGGGAATGCAGTGACACCTGGGGTGCCATACGTGTGCTTATATGAAAAAAGGGCAGGTGTGCATCCCTTCTGTGTGGGGCATTGCCCTGGGGTGCTGACACCTATTAAGAGTTTTGATCCTTCAGGACACTTCTGGATTCACAGCTGACCTGCTGGGCTTTTAAAGAGCAAGTACTGCAGCAGAGAGTATTTGCAGGACTGAGCCATAAAATTGCTTTTGTGATTTACTTGTTTTAAAGGTATTTGCCAACTAGCTAGAATAGCTTTGAATGAGTGTTCCAGTTGCACAGGACACAAATGGAAACTACATTTATTTTGCCTCAGGAGTTTTAGTCCTAAAATTATAAAAACTATCAAAATAGATACTGCCCCTCAATTTAGTATGTTACTGACCTACCACCCAACATGCACGCACACCTGACTTCCAGGTATGTATGTAGAATTGATACTCAAGGAGTTATTCTAGTGAGGAGAGTTTGCCAGAATATAATTCAGAATTGGTCTTGTCTTGTGCTGTCTTTCTGAATTAATAATAACTTAAGAATCTGAGCACCAGTGTAATTGCTCTGTACCTCCAGAAAGTTCTTTTTAGTATAGGTTAAACTATGTATTCTACCTTATATAGCATTTTTAAATTCCTAGATGAAATTGCCAATATATATGACAATGAAAAATAGAAAAGCCTTATGTTTACAAAATCCATGCTGGGAAAGCATTATGGCAAAAACATTGCAGTATCTTTACAGCTGAAATTTGTGAAATGTTTTGCCCTGGATGTAAGTAAGTTTATGGTGAGCTTTCCACATCTGGGGTCAAGCAGCAGCAGAAGTTGTGTTTTCCTTAGATGTGAGCTGGGCTGGCATTTCTGACAGACGTGTAAACAGATGCAAGCCTTGTTGCTAATGACAGGTGATTATAAGTGGCGTGGGTGCCAAGGTAATTAAACCATGCCTTGACAGGAACATTTGGTGAAATGGTATTTCAGCATTAGAAAAATTGTTGCAACACTTCTTTTCCCTGCTAAGCTATAACCTGGATATCATTCATTTTGATTCTTTGGCCACAGTGTTCCCAAACCTGCTCCCTGCTTTATGTATAGAAGTATTGAGAAATAGCTGAATAGCACCAGTACATATCAGTGGGGTTTTGGAGCTTTGAATTGAAGCATCTGCTTCTAAGAAGGCTTTTAGCATATAAATACAGTATAAAGTCCAGCATGGAGGGATTGGTGATATATTATCTTACTTTATGACAAGATAATGGTTATTGTGCCAGATTTATTAATGGCTGAATTATTGTGCTACTGTTTGTCATATATTTCTTACTGGACATCTTAACTGCTTTTGCTGCTGTGAATTGTAGTTTCTAAATCTATTTAAGATTTTTTTGTACTTCACAATGAAATACAGTTTATTCTTAAAGTGAAAATAATGGTTGCCTTAGAAGTAATGCACTTGATATTAGAACTTTTATGAACTTCAGGCAGTATCTTCTCAGCTCTTCATACTGCAATTTCATACTTCAAGATGACTTTATCTTTTCCATTCCAATTTCTGTAGCTGATAGTGAATAATGCTAAAGTTCCTCATTGATCTCAGAATTCCAAGCAACCTTTTATTTAAAATATTCACTCACATACTGCATCAGAGCAGTGCAAAAATTCAGTTTAATCCTATAAATTAATCAAAATTGATTTAATAAAATATGAAAGATCTAGTTTAGGGATATTTTTCCATTATTCTGTGTGAAATTCATTATAATCTTAGGGTGGAATCTAACTGTTCACATTATTGATGTTCCTTCGGTTTTTGCTTCAGCCTTGAAGCAATATGTGTTTAATATAATAATCTCAGCTGAAATTCTGGGCTTCTACCAAATTTGGGAGCAGACTTTAATCCTGTTTATTTTTTGTTCAGGGCACTCAGGATGGAAAGAAATTATTTCTCTCTGCTGGTTGCTCAGGACATCATTAAGCAGTGTAATAAACTACTACAAATAATCAATTGTAGCTAACACAGACTTAACATGTGGGCTGGGTACTTAGCAAAGGGTCTTTGAAATCTAGTAACTTTTAGTTTAAAGGTGGTTCTTAAAATGAAATTTTAAATATGGTGAAATCAATTTTCACATCAGTTACTTGAAGAGATGCAGTTAAATGATTTGCTAATACCCTTCTTCAACGTTCTTATAAGAAGGTAAAATAGAGCTAACCTCGTCAAGATGACAGTCAAATTTTCAATGGCTTTTGTTGCCTTTTTAATTTTCTTTCCCCCTTCACCCAATTCAACTTTCCATCCCCTCAGTTCTAATCAATCTGCTAATAGAATGTTGATGTTCAGTTAATACAATTGTAGGATTTTAAGCCTGAGAAAGATCCTGCAAATAATTTGTGTGGCCCAAAGAAGCTGGCTTGAATGTATCTGATGAATTCAGGTGTGGCAGAGGTGAGTGGTGTGCCTGTCAAATGCTGCAGCAATCACCTATCAAAGTGAAATAGTTTATCTACAGAGAAAATAAATTAGGGGATCACTTGTAAGGATTGTAAAGCTGAGGAGTGAGAGGGTAACTGGCATTTTTGCATTTAGAATTTCTGTGTTTTGGCTGTTTTTCCATCATCTTCAGTGAAACAGAAGGTGTGCAAGTTGTGCTCCTGTTACTGTTTGCAGCTTATAAGTAAAAAAGCAGTAGCAGAAAGAAAAGGATTTGGATGCTCATAGTTAAGGGAGGTGTAGTACTTTTATAGCCTATCCAAAGTAAAATCAGTGTCATATTGAGGTCTAGAATTAAGTGTGTGTTTATACATACAGCTTTTTCGAAGGATTTTAGTGTTATGTGCAAGTAACCTTGGAGCTGCCAGTTCATTTTATTTCTGATGTTGCCTGCTAGTCCCTGAAGCAGATAAACTATGGATTTTTTTTGATCTTCCATTTTCTAGGCTTTCGTTATATTGCGGTTACAGTCACAATGTCAGCACATAAAATGTTAAACATCACTGGTCTGTAAGAAGCTTCCATTGTCTTCTACTTCTGGTGCCTGGGGATTCTTTCCAGCCTTGCAGTGGTGGTTCTGTCAGTGTAATATGTCATGAGGCATTTCTCAGTAATGACAGACATTGAATATGAGTGACAGGAACTCTGACCGAGTGAAATGGGTTCAATTACCAGAGATGTAGGGTTACCTGAGATAACACCAAATGGTCCAATTGTGCTCGGTTTTGACCCTGTGACTCCCAACTATCCAGCAGCAAAGACAAATGGCTGATTAACCATCCCCTAACCCTCCTTTTCTGTGATAAACTTGTTTGGATTTCTTTGTCTGAATAAAAATCTAAGTGTGGCATGTTTCTAAAAGGAAATATGATAGGAAAACAATGGGTACTGGTGCTAGTCATTTTCTTCTCTTAACGACACAAAACAGAAAGCTGTCATTCTATCTTGGAATGTATCTAGGACATAGTGTCCAGAAATCAATACAAGATAAATGATTGCTCTCTTAACCTCACCTTTCTTCTGCTGCAGCGGTTACGTTGCTCCCGTTCACCTGTAGCCAACCTGACGCCAGAATAAATGAGAGAACCTGCCATGAAAAGTATCTTCTTGGGGTTTTTTTGTGTTGGAGGGTTTTTGTTGGCTGGGGGGGCAGGGGTTGCTAGTCAGTATTGAGTCAGTTTTACACTTGTTCTAGTCCAGTGCCTACAGCTCCCAGATAGAGTTATAGCAAGCTCCCTAATTAAACTGTCGCTGTCTGCCCTCACTTGACTGCCTTTACAAAGTCATTTAACTAACAGACATTCCTGACTATTAAAGCTGGGAGCTGCGTGTCTCCAGTGCTGCAGATAAAATGAATGAAATTTGTTAATCTCCACTGACACTTGATCCTAGATGTTGAACTAACGCTGTTGCACCTGAACTTTTTCTTTATTGTAATTACCTCTCATGTTATTATTTCATGTAATAAATTGGAAGAAAATTTCAACAGGTATTAAATTATTCAAGCTGATTTATGGATGCTGAGTGAATATGACATTCATCTTGTGCATTCTTCAAAAGCACAATTCAGTGGATGTTCAGAGCTGAATTCAAGGTTTGCAGTAATAGAAAATTGTAGTAAGAGGATGTATTTCCTTCATCTGAAAGGAATGCCATTTTAAAGTCTCTACCATTTAGCAATGAAGATAAATTTTGCCTTTGTGATTATATCTACACTTAATTTAACAAATACTTTGATTGAAATTTTAATACGTTTTCAAAGAGCGCATAAAAAATTGCATGCCATTGGTAGAATTTGAAGGGCTCAGATTACAGGGGAGAATTCAGTTCTATTTGAAGAAACAAACACTTTAAAGGAAGATTTGTAGTTTATTTTCTATCTTCTCTATTTGTTCGATGTTCTTTTTCTGTCACAGATTTTAAGTCCAGAAGGGACATTTAGACCATCTGGTTTGAGTTCCTGTAGATTTTAAGGAGTTATTTCCCTTGGCTGTCCCTGTATTGAGCCCAGTGACTTATCTTTGGGTTTAAATGCATTTTTCACAATGGTGACCGTTGGTTTGAGGACAGTGGGAAATGGGAATCTACCATTTCTCTGGAAATTGAGTCAATTGCTAATTAGCCTCACGCCATAAAAGTTCTTATTTCTATTTCTTATTGGAATGCTTTGCTTCAGCTACTTCCTTCCTATGATTTTTTTCTCCTGCAAGGAAAAAGACCAACATTAGTGTCTAGTTCTTTCTGCAGAAGTATGTGTGAGCTGCAGAAATGTCAATCTTCTCTCATTCCCAAACTGGGCAGAAATCAAGGAGGGTGTGTACCTCAGACAGGCCACAGGCAGAGCTGCTGCCATGGCTACAGAATTGGTCATGTCAGCTCAAGGCTCTGCACCACCTTCTGTTCCCTACTTTTAGTCCTGTATTTCCAGTGTTGGGAAGCTTCTATGGGATCTTTCCTGTTTATCATCTAAAAGTGTACAGCAAGCCAAAATACTACTGTTCTAATTATTATTAATAATAATTTTCTCTTCATCCTCTTTAGGAACTCTCATATTACCTGGTTATGTTGTTAATTTCAAAATCTTGTACATAACAGGTGATAATTTATAAAGCTTTTGATTCCTAGTGATCTTTTACTTTTTTCCTAGTGATCTTTACAAGACAGTTCATCACTGCCATCATCACTTGGTTGTGCTCCTTATTTGCAGGTCAGAGAGTTATGTTTTGAACCTTTCTGACTATTCTGCACAGTCTACTAGTAAAGGTATGAATGCTAGGAAATTTGGTAGTTCATATTTCAGCATAGGTTTTCTTGCTGGGTTGGAAGGAAGATGTTTCTTTAAAGCACCTAAACAGTCTTTCCACCCTAAAGATACTTTAATTGACTTCCTTCTGCTAAAAGCAAATAATAATGCCAGTACATGCTGAGGCTACAATTTGTTGATCTAAACTAGTAGATGCAATTTCTGAGCTCAGGACTTTGGGTGATGATATAAAAGGTCAACCATAGGTGGCTAAATGTCATTTATTTGCTTAAAAAAGGTTTCTTTAAAACAAGATCAAGCTTTGTTCCCTTCTAGATAGATCAGTAGTAGAAATATTATTTTGTTGCTTTTAAGTAATACCTGAAAGTTTTTCTGTTTTACTGTAAACTTTCTTGTATAAAAGAGTATATTTTATCTTGCTTTTAATGGCTCCTTGCATCTGCTGGCTGGAACAATGTTGTGATTTCCTTTAGTCCTGGAAGTAGTAAATAACCATGAACTACCTTGTTCACATCTCTTTTTTTGTGTGACAGGTAGTGTATCTGGTGCAGTTTATTTTGCTTTAAAGAACTGTTGTTTTTCCATTCACAAATGCTGTTCCTACCACATATAAACAGAGTTCTAGAGAACTTCTGCTGATTGCTAGGTGTTATATGTCCTTTACAACTAACAGAGGCCAATAAAAATACAGTCTGTTTTCTCTTTGGAATAGGATTTGGTCATATAGGCTTGGATTTCCAATGTCAATTCTGCTCATGCCAGAAAAAGCTTGGATACAGCTCATCTTTTCTCTTTTATTTTTGCAGTAGAGACTAATGCTGAACTTGAGAGTGACTCAACAAAAAGCTGTGTGCTTACCTCCACAGCCTACAGTAGAGACAGGCATCTCCAGCAAAGTCTCACAGTCTTTCACCTGCTCATAATAATAATTTCTAATTCCTCACATCTTTTAATGTCTGGGAATTTGCCTCCCCAGTGCAGCTTTGGTGTCCCCACTGTGCCCACCTAAGCAGTGGTTTTAGGTGAGAGATGTGTGGCTGCAAAAGGACAGTGCAGTAAGTTTAGTGGCATCTTCAGCTAGTGGTACTGTTTCTTTTTCCAATTTCCAATAAATAAATTATTGTTTTGTTTTGTTTGGTTGATGCCAAATTCATCATATTTTGAGTTGAATTTACTCTGTTTTAAGCACACATTGTAGCCAGGCCTTTAGGGCTATTCACAGAAATCAGATGTTCAACAAATCAGCTTTTGCAGCACCGAAATACTGAACATCAGTAACTGAACAGCTAGAGATGCATTAAAACACATGCATCTTTTTTTACAAATCTAAATAAAATATGTATCTGCAAACTTCTGTGTAGTATCTATCCAAATGTCTCTATAGTAAACAGTCTTCTTTGAATACAAGAAATATTTCACTAGCATTGAAGTATGGAATAGTGCAAACACTTACTTGCCAGTTATAAATCTACATTTATTTCCTTAATTTTATTACTATGTTGTGATAATGTTTCTATGACATCGTTCCTTTGCCTCCCCTTTCCTATTTTGACCTTTTACTCATACCATTATAATAAACTGTAATCTGCAAGATAAATTCTGTGAAAATCAGTTCTTTGGTTGATGTACATGCTTTCTTACTCTCAAATTTCACAGATCCAACATATTTACCAAATCTGTATCAATGTATTTGGATTGCAGTCCCATGCTGTTCTTGCCTGTGCAGCTATCCAATAAAAATGCCTTCCACAGCTGTCAGGATGGAAGTTTGCAGGGAAGCAGCCATTGCATCCACTTGGAGCACTGCTTGTGCTCTGCTCCCCCTGAGCCTGGCGGGCCACGCTGAGCAGTGGGAGCTGGTGATCGATGGATAATATTCACTTCCAAGCTTCCCCAGCACCTTATTCTGAGGCTGACTCATTCACCAGCTTGTGCTCTGTGCTATGGGAAGTCTGGAAAAAAAAAAAAAAAACCTGGTATTTTGGCCATCAGAAGATGTAATAAGATTGTGTGTGTTGAATTATTTTACTCTGTTGTGTAAAGAGCTGTGGGTCTGGGGTTTAAAGTATGTGACACCATGTCTTTAAAAAAAAAAAAAAAAAAGATACATGTGTCCAATAGTATATTGTCAAGATTTAAATGTGAGCCAAGTCATCCTTCAGTGCCAGGTGTACTTTTAGAGAGGGTAGTTTGCACATAGTGGTTTATTCACTATTTTAGGGGGCTGTGGGGTGTGTGTGTTGGTTGTTTTTTTAGCAGTTTCACTTTAATAATTGTCTGTTGTATGACTAGTGTTCTTGAGGTAATTTGAATGTATTTTATGAGTATAAAAATATGTAAAGAGCAGGTTTTTCTCTCAGTTCCTAAAGGCCTGTTTTAAAAATCAAACTAACCAAGTAAAGCAAGCAAAAAACCTCACCCTCTGTTATTTCTTAAACTCTGTGTCCCAGGCTCTGTAAAAGAAAGCTCTGCATAATGCAAGGTTCTGGAGCACTGTGAATTTCCTACATTGCTATAAAGGCTGCAGGGTATAGTCCTTTGTGTGGCCACCAAAGGATACTTGTCCTTGTGTGTGTAGAACTGTCAAGTAAAAAGATGTTGTAGATATTTATTGTACTGAAAAGACCAAATTTTTTGCAGTCCTGTGAGTGGTCATCTACCTCATTATAAGATGACTTCTTGGGTTTCTTTCACTCCATCTTTGTTTGGAAAGGTTGCCACAATCAGGTTCATAGATTTAAAAACAAAATTGACAAAAATATTGGAAAAAGTTGGTCCATCAGATACAAATTCAAACAATGGGGGTTAGATTGAAGAAGTATTAAACTGATGGACTAGATATCTTTTTTATATAAATGTTGTATTAGGCTGGTTCATCAAATCTGTATTTGAGAAGGATACAAATTTTAAAAATAAGTATATCTTTAGACAGAGCTGCCAAGCTTTTATCAGTGGAAGGGTTTCCTTGGTATTTGGAGTAACCCAAAAATATTTTTTCTACTGTAAGCTCTACATTAATTAAAGATCATAGGGCAACTATCCTAGAATGTAATTTTATATTTGCATATAGTAAAATTTTTTGAAAAATAGTATGGAATCCATCTTTTGGAACCTAATCAATGTAATTTTGATATTAATATTCATTGTATTAGTAGGAAATAATCTCTACGTTTCCTTAGCACATTTAGTAAGAGGGAAGTTTCTTTTTTTACAGATTCTAAAAGAGTCTTGTGGTCTTAGCGACACTGCTTTATTAGCACTTCTGTAAGGTCCAATTCATTTCATTAAGGGAATAGGACTTTTTCAATGCTCTATTTTCTGTATAACCATGAGACCTGGGGAGGATGGGTGAGCATTTTCCCTCACAGAGACTTTTATCTTTATAGCTCTGCAAACTAAACTAGATCTCGGTGCAACTTTGTTTGGTGGGTATCCACAAATCCACACAATTCTGTTAATTTTAAAACACTTCTGCTTTAAATCCACGTCCTCTCGCACTTCATCTGTGTAAATAAAGCTCCTCGTGCAAGCCGGCCAGGAAAACATATGATACCATTTGCGATTGCAGAATGCGGCATGCTGTTCTTCTGTAATTATAATGGCCTGAGCAGTGAGGGGTTGGTTAGCCTTCCTTAGCAATCATTAATCTAGCCAGTCTGAGGAGCAGTGGCCCATCTTGGGGAACAGCAGTCCTTGGCATGGGGCACCTTGGGCTGCGCGGCTGCCGGGAGCCAGGGATGGCCGCGTTTGTTTCGTGCCGCTCTCGCCGCTCCGCCAGGAGTCTGCGGGCACAATTCCGCTGGCTCTGCCTTGCTGCCTGCCCTCGCTCTCTCTCTCGTCCCTTTATTTCTCCTTGTTGTGAAAGTTTCTTTCTGTGTGACTGGGAGTCTGTTTAGCAGACCATATTGCAAGTGAAGGTGCATCGTTTGTTGCCTGATTTTGGCAACGCCGGGCAGTCAGCTGGGATGTAATTAAGACTCTGAGAACAGGCTGTCTTCTCCACAGGAAGGGCATGTTAGATGTTGCTGGGATTTGGGGCTGTCAGTTTGGCCAAGGCTGGAAACTGAGAGCTAGGGACAGTGATCTTTTCTTTCATTTATAATCCCTTTATGTACAGTGTATGCACTTGGCAAAGTTTACATATAACCTAGTGGCTGGAGCTTGCAAGCCAGTGCGGCTGAATTAGCATATGTTACATGTATATTTTAGTAATATTTTAAAGCAAGTGCAAATTTCCAAAGTGAATTATGCATGTATGACAGAAATAGGGTTGTGTTGCATTGGGTGTCAAATCCCACAACTTTTTGTCAAGACCATGGATTTTACATTAAAAAGGCAGAGAGACTAAACGAGGTAAAACAGTTTTAATTTTTAACAGTTTGGTCCAGCCCAAGGAACTGCTCTCTGACAGTTATAACTGACATTTGAATAATTGGATTAATTCAGAGAGGGGCAAATCCTGTATTGATGCCTGTGCTTGTTCTATATATTTTTTAACTTAGGGAAGGAGCCAAATCCTTTAATTATTTAAAGGAGACTTCTTGCAATATAAAATACTGCTGTTTTGAAACTTTGGTCTAAAATCAAGGAGGATAAATATTTGCATTATTTCATTCTTTACATTTAAAAGGTGAAGGAAAAAAAAAGAAACATTGGCTCAAAAACCACAAAGCAGTAAAGAAAAACGGGAGAGGCAGAAATGATCATTTGTGGCCCAAAGCACCAGAAATGGAGATGAGCCTGATTTAGTCAAGTACATTCCAGAATTTTTAGGGAAGTATAAACCCTCACTAATAATCACATTACTCTGCAATTGCAGGATATTCAATCAACTTCATTGCGAAAAGGACAGTTTCCAGTTTCCTTAAGCTAATACAATATTTCTTTCTTTTTTCAGACTCCTTTTTTGTTTGTTTTTTTTTTGTTTGTTTTTTTATTTTCTTATTTAATGAGAAATTTAAAATTTCTGAAAGTAAATAGTTTTACTGTGCTGAAAACCAAGTGTATGAAGGCTAAATCTTGTCAGGGACAGTTCAGAACACCAGTTTGGTTCTGGCTGTTTACCCAGCAGGACATAAAGAGTATTAACACTCAGGGAGAAAATGTGGATTCACAGCTTACAAAATTAACACCCTGTAAATGAAGTATGAAACATGCCTATGAAAGTCACATGCATATATGGATGCATGTATGATCTTAGGCAGAAATGTTTTTTTGAAGAATTGTGTAATCTGCTTTGGTTTTGTTAGTTTATGTTGCAAAACAAGCAACACCTTTCCTAAGCATTCCTACTTCCAGGCAGCATTTTTATGTTGTACTACATCTTAAATTCTGCTAACATAATTCTGTTTTCTAAAAGGTTTGTTTCAAAATATCCATGTATAAATAACCAAGTGAAATTTGAAAGTGTGTGAGTGAATTCTAAATTTTTATTCTTAGATGACAAGAAACTATTATTTAACGTGAATATTATCTAAAGTGAATTTTGTAAATTGGCACCCCTAGGAGTTTCTGTATAGTCCTCAAATATTTTATCTTTTGCTTTGCAAACAAGACAGTTCAGCTTCCCCATATCCAGACTATCATTCCTTTGGGAATATTCAAAGCCTTTTAAAATTATGGGGGTTTTGGTGTTGGTTTTGTTTTGGGTTGTTGGTTGTTTTGTTGTTTTTTTTTTTTCTGGGGCAGTCTAAGGAAGTCCCAGGAGTGAAGTTGCCATCTGTCCTCTATATTAAAAGAATCTTCTATATTATATACCTGATGTTCTTGTCCCAGAGATAAATGTTGATAATTAAAAGAACAGAATTTGCCCTTTATTGTGAATTAGAAATTCTTTCTTACAAACAGTTACAAAACTTAGGAACAATTTTTAGGTTCTTTAAGCTCTTGTTTTCTAGCCTCTGTCCTTTTTTATCATTGCAGAGTTTTGATAAGTATTGGCAAGTACATTGAATAGTTTATTAATCTAAACATGTGAGTATATGATTTAAGGAAGGATTCAGCAATTCTACAATTGAGTTGTAGATTAATTATTGTTACAGATAACTCTGTCTTGTGGTAGAGAGGAGGGAAAGCCATGGGCTGAGAATGAGAGATTTACTTAAGCCAGACACTAATTTTGGGAATGTTTCCTCCATATAAATCGCAAGTTAAGAGTCTCCACCTCCCCCTTCAGGAAAGGAACCTTCTTCATTGTATGAACTTCCTTCCCCACCCCAGCACACATTAGCCCAGGAACAATTCTGCATCTTTACACTTCAGCTGTAGCTCATTAGTGTCCAGAGCTGCTCCCAGCAGTGCCTCCTTTCAGAGCATCCTGGTGCATGCATGGCCTGAATACCAAGTACTTCTATTCTGAATATCACACTCATGCCAGTCAACATTAATAATTTTTAAGTAGCATCCTTGTTTGTTGTTTTAATAATGTCTCCATTTGTGGCTTTAAGACAATAATGTAAAGTTTATGTCTGTCAGTAACAAGAGTGGGGGAATAAGAATGTTGTAAAGTTTCAGCAATAATATCTTGTGCTGCTCTCTTTCCCCCGTGGTGAGCAGCACCAAGCCAGGTCAGACCAAAAACCTTCCTAGCTCAGTACCACACAGTGAGGGACAATAGCACACAGCAAGAGAAAAGGAAAAAAAAAAGGGAATAAGTGATTTTCTCTCTGAGTATTGACCTAGCCCTGATAATTTGTGGCTAATAGAATTTCTGATGCCAAGGTGGTATCTTTAATGGTCCTGCATAGATACTTGTTCTCAATGAATTTATGCAGTAGTTTTTAATTTATGTGGACTTTTAACAGCCTTGCCATTCTTTTCTAGGTTGTGGCACTACATATTAAAGATTATAACCACAGCCCATCCCACTCCTTCCCCCACAAAAAACGCAAAACAAACCACCAAAACAAAAAATTGCACAAAACCAAAAATCGCCCCAAACCAAAAGTTCTGTCTCCTTTTGATAGCTTGTTGCTTTTATAAGAAAAGAGTAAAAGCTTAATTCCCTATGTAAATTGGGGGTTTGGTGGGATTGTGGCTTTTTGTTCATTCATTAAATTAATTAATTTTCCAAACAGAGTCCTCTATGCATCATTCTTTTTTTGTCTTTCTTAATTGTATTGTATCTGCTTTGAGGCAGAGACCAAAACTGTTTAGTTCTTCATGCTTCGCCCCCTAATCATATCCAAACTCTACCATATTCATATAAATTAGTTAATTTTCCTTCCTAGTTTGAATGTGGTTTTTACTTCTAATTTGCGTTAAAGAGCCAGTGTATTTTTTGTGGAGTGAAATGTCAGAAACACGATCAGTAATTGTTGTTTTCACAGTACAAGTCTAGTATATGCTATTCAGATCTAAAATTGTGTCATTAAGCATACAAGGTGGAACTGAAGTCAGATCAGAGTTTATTTACCTGCCTTAGGTAAAAGAATGAAGACATTTATGATCTTTTTGCTGTGCAGAATCCTGGTGTTGAGATATCAGTGTACATGTAAAGAAACTTCACAAGTACCTGTTCTAAACTGAGGTTATGTTCTGTCTGTCATACACTGGATATAGAAGAAATGCAGAAGTTGAATTCAGGAGCTGTTCTAACAAGATTCCTCCTTATAAACAGGCTACTGAAGAATTATATAGAAATTTATATTAATATTTTGTTCGGGAGGCTTGTTTGCATACAGTGAATATAATTTCATTTTAGTGCCAGACCATCAGCAATCAACAATTTTGTAGTGACTTCCAAAAACTTCTGTGCAGCAGTTCTGTATATTTCTATCACCAAGCAGTCTTTTATTAAGATAGCAACTGTTGTTACATTTTAGTTACTAAAGATTTTCTTTGAGTAATTTTAAAAAGATTATATATTTAAAATAGTAGTCATCTGCAAAGCATGGAAATGTGTTAACATTCATTATTGCCGTCTTATTTGCTCTGATTGCCATGTGTAGTCAGTTACTAAAATTCGGGATAACCACTTTGCTTCATATAAAGATAAAACATTTTGCATGGTCCTTAAATGGCATAACATTAGGCAAATGTATGCTGTGTACAGATCCAGCTACTCCACCTTTCACTCATTTTGTTCCCTTAGAGGATTCCTGCTTAGCAATTTTGGGTGCAGTGACTTTGCTGCTGATGATATGCATACATGTATTTTATGTACTGGTAAATGGCTTAACTCAAACTCTTTAGCTCCCTAAGAGTTACTTGTTCAATTTCTGATGTCAGGTTTTGGTTTAGTGTATGTGAGGTGGCACTGCCTAATTGATGAATGACCTTCCATTGTTTGTCCCTTCTTAAATTCATTCATTGCAGATATTCTTTTAGACAGTATTCATCTATCTGTTGCTATAATCTGTATGATTATTGAAAACTTAATTAAAAAAAAAATCCTGTTCCCCCACAACTTCTAATGCACCAGGTTTTGTTACCTTAACATTTTTCTTTCATTATTATTGATTAAACTGTAAAGGGTTTCATTGCTGTTAATGGGGGGCACATTTTAAATTTTAGATCATTAACATTTAAATAGATTTTAATTGTTACATTCAACAAATTTATGCAGGTAAAGATTCAATTTCTTCAATTAATTTACATTTACACATTCAGAGATCTTTCGTTAGGGCTATTCTCATAAAACTTTAAGGATCCCAGAAAGATCTCTCTATACTTATATTCTTTTCATTTTATCCCTGCTACTCATATCTCCATATTATGTCTTTGAAATTACTAGGCTTATTTCCATGTGCTACTTAATAAAATAACATTTCTTTTAGCCTTCTTTTAGGGGGAGGTTTGTTTCAACAGATTTATATATAAAGAATCAAGTGAAATTTATGTATATGAGTGAATTCTAAATTTTACAAGTTTCAGATTTGACCATCTTCTCCATTATGCCATACATGGGGAAAAAAAAGTGCCTGCCTGTTTGATGTAACATGCATATCAGTCAAAGAAACAATTCCTGGGATTCCTTTTCCAGCCCCACAGGTTCCAGAAATCTGAATGAAAATAGGTAAACTTAGTTTGGTACTTCATCTCCTATAATAGTGGAAAATTCAGAAACGTGGTATTATGTCTTCCTTGACCTGTGTCTGGTATTTCTCTGGAAGCATTTTATCCTCAGTGTAGCCACTTTCTACACAGGATAGAAGTCTATAGAGTAAGTTTCTATTAGTTTGGTAAAAAGGCACATGTTTTACTTTATCAAACTAATTGACTTGCATGACATCAAAATAAAACACAGTATAGAGTAACGACAGGAAAGACAGAGGTGGTGAACATCTTATGTCTTATGAGCAAGAGTACAAGTATCTCTTGCAATATTGAATTTCACCAAGGAAGGAGACAAATTTCTTACTTAGAAACAGCTAGATCAGCTCATAATTGCATAAGTATGCTCCCAAATAAATTACTAGTGAACATTACATGTGACACATTTAATATTTCTAAATTTTATTGTGTGTCTTGAAGTAATTTTCTGAATTACCTAACCAACATGGAAAAACAGGGACTTGAAGGATTGTAGAAGATGGATCAGTAATTTGAAGTTTTTAATTTGATAAAAAATTTGCAGGGTTGTCAGGGGCATGATGTGAGTTTGACAGTGGGGTCAAATCAATATACAGCAGAGTTTTTATTATGTTGGAAAGCAAAAGTTTAATACATTCCATATGAAGGAACTGGTCACTTGAGGAGAGGAGTGGACCAAGAGTGGGACAGAGGAGGACAAAGACCTTCTAGATGACAATATCAAACTGGGGAAGAGAATATCAAATGACTATCAAATTAATCTTAAATGCTCAGACACAACACATTTTTAGAATTTTGGGCCCAGCAAGATTAAGGGCAATAAAAGAGAATGAAGGTGCATGGAATAGTAAAGGCTATAAAAATTTTCAAAGCAATTATTACACCATTTAGTGGAAGTGATTTCTGTGGACAGAAGGTGGTCCAAGCAGAGGTGATCAGAAAGGAAGTTGATAGAAACTTGACACAATGGTAATAAATGGATATTCAGTATGTATAAGAGGAATAAAAATGGAAGGAAACATTGAAAAGGAAATTGAGACCTAAAATACCTTTTTTTTTCTCATGGTAATAAAAATATTTTGGGAGGATTTTGCTGATAAGGAGTGAAAAATGACTGAAAGAAAAAAGGAATTGAGAAATGGGAGAAAGGACTTGAACATGACAGGAAAGTCCATATAATTGTTAGTAATATAAAATATGATCAAATGTACACACTACTGGAATATACTGACCATTAATGAAAAAAGCCTATAAATATCTTGAGGATACCTTGTTATGAAAGGCAGTTTGTGTCAGGGGGTGGAGTGTTTATCTGGTTGTTATTTATCCTGTCAGCCAATATTGATTTCAATTGTGTAGGAGGTTCTAGAGAAAAAACCCAGCAGCTCCACCATGCTGGCACTTAGTGATGCAAGGTTACCAGAGCTGTATGAAGAACTGTTGGCTTCAGCTCTGGCAGCATTCAGAAATTAAATATTGTTTGTGAGGGGCAGAAGGTTTTTCACTTGAAAGTGTGAAACTCACTTGGAAACTGAAAAAATAATTTAAAATAATTCTTCACTGGGTCAATTTCTTGACTTCCTGATAATCACCGTTCTACATGGCCCCCTCCAAGAAAAGAAGTTGCAGAACAATATATTCATAGAGGAAATAGAGCTAAGTTGGAAAGTGAGGTAAATTATCTCACAGCATAAATACAATTCAAAACAAAGGATATTTCCCTCCCAGAGACAAGAATACAAAAATGTTTTTCTTCAGCTTTTTGATGAAGAATTTGCTTTTTCATATTTATGATTCTACATCTGTCCATTACCGAATGCAGACGTGATTTTATGCATTTAAGACAATCTGATTTCCACAAAGGAAAGTCTTTCATATTAAAGCATCATGCTAGTCTTGGGCTTCTGCTAATGTGAAAATAAGAATGTTTGCTGCTGAGGGACTGAGATCTCCACATAAAATATCTATGAAGGAAATAAATATTTTAAAATGCAAGCACTAAAGTGGTATTGGCACTTCAAAATAGGGTCAGAGACTGATTCTTCCTTTAGAAGTGTCAGTGTTCTAATGCCTGTGACTGCATACACTGAACCTTTCACAATAAAGTAACTCCTCTTTATTTTTTTCCAAAGGAAAAAACACACAGTTCTTTTTTTTTTTCATTCAGATCACAAGTTTTCTATAAATAGTAATACAGGGCCCCATGTTATGTGAAAATGTAAGTTTTTATAAAGCTGATTTATTCTTCTGCACAGAAGAGAACACCAGAATAACCTCTGCCTGGCAATTTAGTTCATGTTTCTTTTAATGAAGATAATTTCTTTAAAATGGGCTGTGATTTTGCAAGATAAATGTGTTTTTTTCCAGATGATCTAGATCCCATACTGAAATATGTAGCCTCAGTGCACAAAAGGAGAGGTCCTTGGAAGCCAGGAATTTCTGCAGCCTGCTGCCATCACTCTGACTCCTCTTTGTTCTGGATAGCAAAAAGGATGCAGGAGGAGACCAAACCTTTGCTTCAAAAAGCTGCTTGCCTGTAATAATCATGATGTTATTAGATCTATCTTTTTAAGACACACTGATAATAAATAGTGGGACTTTCCAGTAGTCCTGTCTCCTTCTGATGAACAGCAGCAACAGGGAGTACTCAGATCTGCTTCCTGGCTTTGAATATTCCCCCAAAATTGGTTTGCACCTCAAAGCACATGCTTTGGTTTCACCTTTTGGTCTCAAGGTCACATTTTTGTAGAGAATCAAAATGTTTATTGTTCATTAAGGAATTTTCTGTAAATAATAAACTTCTGGTAGTCATTTCTGGATGCATAAAAGCAAGAGAAGAGTAGGCTATTAATAAAATAGAAGATTTTGAGGACCCTAAATGGGAATTTCACTTGAGGGCCCTGAGCTCAACACATACTGAGTACCTGTAATTAAATGCTGAGCAACCTGAACTTCTGTTGACCTTGGAACTGAAGTTGTTTCAAATTTTAACTTTGTCTCTTATCATTTTAACAACCCCCAAGTTTCTCTTGCAAATTACATATGGTTTTGGGTTAGTGGGAGGGTTGAATACCTTGTACTTTTGCTTACCTTGTCCTGCACTCACACTGCTGGCAGATGAAACAGATGTTGTAACAGTTGCGTTACTCCTTGGAGTTTGCTCTAGTTCAAGACTAAAGCATTCCATGATTTTATGATTTAATTACTATTCTTAACTGCTTCTTTAATAGAAAAATAATTTGTTAGGAAAAAAAAAAAAAAAGACCTGCTTTGGCATGTTCCTACCAAGCTCTGCTTATCAGCTTGTTAAACTTTCATTAGTCATGTGCAGCCTAACGAGCACATAGACATGTAATAGGATGCAAGGAACAGTCTCTAGGAAAGAGTGAATGTACTCACAAAACCTGCATAAGAGCTGGTTCATGGCAGGAGTTATAAATTCCATAATCATCTTATCCACCTACACAAGTCTGCACAAGTACCTTGGATGGAACAGCATGCAGATGGCAAACTCTATAAAAGTGTGAACAAATAAGGTAATTAAAAGATGGGTTTTATTGCAGATAAAAATATGTGATTGCTTTTCCCCTGAAGTGGTACTGCAATACAAGTCACAGGTATTTGCATGCAATGCAAATATTTTAATACAAAACATTACCACTATCTTAACTTCCTGAGAGTGACAGTAGCAATGCAGAATGCTGTTTGTGTATTTCCTTTTCCAGACTATCTCACATAAGCTTACATGTGCCTTAACAATGCAAGTCACCCTTTTGTGTCCAGGCTTTGAAATTTTAGCCCTTTCTGGTAAATAAGTTTGAATGAAAGTTAGATTTATTTTTGCTTCATTAAAAAATCAATTAGAGTTGACTCTAGTCTTTCCATTGTACTCACCATATTATTATTATTAGTCACTCAGATTTATGTCTAGTCAATTTATGTTTGCATACATAGAAATAATAGTAAATATGGTATCTATTCTGAAGACTGCAGTTCTCTGCTAAATTTTTTTTAAAAAGCACACTCAGGTTAAATGTAAGGATGTGATTTCTGAGTCCAGCCAGTTCAGAGAGGTCTGCCTGAAACTATAATCAAGTTGAATGCATTGCATTGGTATTCTAATTTCCAATTTGGGATTTTTCTACATAAACTCAAGTAGAGTATGTCTAATCTTTATTAGACCCAAAGTCTCTGTATAAACTCCCTGAATTTTCCCCCATGTGTCTCTCCTAAACTGAGATGTGTCTTCTGGCTGAGTCGTAGAGACATTAAATTACTGAGTAAATCAATACAGTGCTGTTATGTCACTGTATCTTTTTCAAAGACCAGCTCAAATTTTGTGTGCTGTAGCTTTGATCCCTTTCATTTAATTCTAAGAACACTTGTTATTATAGTAACTGTTGTTTGTATGTTATTTTAGCTTTTTACTTAAGTAGCTATTTAGCAATTTAAATGAAAATGTAATTGGGTTACATCTGTTTTACATGCATGTAATACCACGCAGATGTAAACTTATATTAAAACCATATTTTCTTTTTGGCAAAAAGACGTAAAAATAGAATTGTAGCAATCATGCAATACATCTTTTTTTTTTTTTTTTTTTAAGTAGTGTACACAAGATGTATTCCAGTGTTTATGTTGTGATGGTAACAGCCCTTTCTATTTTTATGAGAGCTAACTGGTATAGCTGTACCAGGGCAAGTACTCTGTTATGCTGCTGTAAATCCAAAGGAACTCCATTGAAGTTAGTTAAAATTCCTTACCAAAATTATCAGTTCCAATAACTGACTCTTTCCAGTCAGTTCAAATTCCACTCCAAGGATCGCCCCTGAAATAAAAAATCTTTGTGAGGCTGGCTACACAGTTGTGAATGACACTGATATTTGGCTTCCAATAGCTTTATTTTAAAGAAAGATGAACTTCTTGCTGGCTGATCTTACAAAGTGCTGAGTGCCCTCAGCTATTGTTGATTTTGATAGAATTGTTTTCTATGCTATGGGAAGAGAGATGGATTCAATTCCAGCTTTCTCTCTGCTTTTTTATAGGTACTTAGGGAAGGTACCTAATGTCTCTGCTCTGCTGTAATCATAACAGTATTTCTCCTACCCTATTTGTCCTGGGTTTTTAGGGGGTTTTTGGGGCTTTTTGTGGTTTTTTTTTGACTCTAGATTCTTCATAGCTGATTATTGTTCTATGTTTTTATTGTGTCTAGCACAATGTCAGGATTGTGAGTAGTATCTGTTGGTAAAGGTGTAAGTCTCAAGTGAAATATAGGAATGAGTTAGGGTACCTGGCAATTCTCTAAAATAACTGGTATTTTTAAAGACTTTGGAATTTATTTAGAATGGCTCTTTTGTCTATCAGCAGGCTAAAAATATTATGTTTGTTCTGTAGTCTCGCACACAGCTTTTTCATAATGCAATACCTTGAAGCCTGTAAGGGAAGACTTCTTACTCCCTTAGTTTCACTTTTATAACCATATGTTCAAAATAAACCATGTATATTTATCAGACTTTTATTATTTCAATATATTATGTTCCTGTTCAGTAACTGCCTTTTTAAAGAGTAATTGTGAAGGATGCATAAGAAAACTTTTGCACATTTTTCTTCTTACTTTTTACCTTTGAACATTTGAGGCCCTGATTCTACAGACATGAACATAAACATGTAAGACTCTATGGAGACAGAATCAGAATATAAGTTTAAATTTATTCCAGTTCTTCATTATTAAGTGCTTTTAGACTAAATCTTGTTGCTCTGAAGTGTGAATTTGGCCCAAGTAAGGAATTCAAGGTTGTCTCTGAAAAGTGTTTAAGAGGGTAATTTTCAAATTACCAATAAAAGCTGATAGGAAGCCCCAGAGAGTCAGTATTAAGGTATTGTTTCTCAGTTCTGCCCAGTAGCTCTGCTAGTTTCTGTTTGCTGCAAGGTTTGTAGGAGTGAGTAATGCATTTATTCTGAACAATCTGTAACGATCCACTCAAACTAATGTTCTGTAAACACTTTGTTTGTTTTCCCTTATTTCTTTGAATTAACTAAGCCTGGGACTTCAGGAGAAGTCCACAATCCAAGTCTTGGTTAAAAATTATTGCAAAGTAATTTTGTTAATATTGACAAATCAGATTTTTGTGAGCACATAGAGAAAACATTTACTTTAAAAATATTTTTCCTACATACACTGTGTAACTCCTATGTTTTGTCATTTCATGGAATTTTTATCTTTTGCTTTTGTGTTAACTGAGCTGGCCCAGTTAGAGTATCTAACTTTTCTTCATGAGTTTGCCAGAGAAATTGATGGATGCAGAAGTCTTTACTTCCTAAGTGCACACTTCAGTTAATTGCTTGTCTGTTATGCAGTTAAGAGTTGGACTCATCCTTGTGGGTGCCTTCCAACTCAGAATATTCTGTGATTATACATATGGTATGTACATAGGTTGGTACATGACATTAACAGAAAAGAACACAAAGAAATTTTGTGGGTTTTGTCAGGTAAAGACTGGAAGCTGTTATGCTCCACATATTTCCTCTTTCTCTTTCTTTCTGCATGGAAATAATTTTTTCCCTTTCATTGCCATTCTCCTTGCCTATGGACTGGGCTGTGAAGCACTTGCCCTTGAGTTGAGATAATGATTTATAGAAATAGATGTATAAATATACATAGAGAGATGTATATATACAGATGTATAAATATCTATCTAGGGAGATGTATATATATATTTTTAAAAGCTCTTGAGTTGTAAGAATTTTTTGTGGCCCAAAGCCATGCTCTCAGCACTGTAGGAGCTGTCTCAGTTTGCAGACCACTGGTGCCAAGGACCCTCAGCTGCTGCTGCTGGGGATAACTCTGCTCTCTGCACCTCTCCTGGCATTTGCAGACTGGGTAAACTCTGCAGAGAATGACTCAGTGTTAACTCACATGGTGACTGCCTGTTTGATTTATGGAGGTTTTCAGTAGGAACTTTGTATGTACAGTGGATTCTTTCTATTTCTGCCTCCTTCTGGACAGCCATGGCTCCATTTATTCCATTTAAAAAGTGACTGCCTGTGCTTGGCAAGGAAAGCCATCTCAGAGATGTGGTGGGGAGGCTTAGAACCTCAAAGTGCTTCATCCTGGATCCACAGCTGGTCCAGCCACGCTCCTCAAGCATTCCCTCTGTTGGCAGTAAGACAGAGCAGGTCCCTAACCTGCCCCTTGATGCCAATGTGATGCTTGTGGTAAATAAAAACCATTGTAGTTGTGAATTAATGTTAGTGATGCCTCAAGTTGAATAAGACAGATCTCTGATTATTAGAACTTTAAAAATAGTCTTACAAGGATGCTGAATATGTTTTAAGTTCGATGTATTGAGTGGAGGCTGAGAACACAGTTACATGATTAATAACAATTATTAAAGCACTTGATGTGGCATGTAACATCTTTCCTTTTATGCTATGACAGCTTCCTTTGCTGAAGAGGTAAACGAGTGTCTGTTACAACTGCCAGAGTGGGAAAAGAGCACAGAAACTTGGATTCAGTATCAGATCATGTTTCACTAACAGAACAAGATTGATTTATTGTGTTACATCAGGGTTAGATGGACCTAGTACTGCTTCACCACATGCTATTTCATTCCCTTGTCTACTAAGTATGCAAGTACAAACAGCTTTAACACAATTCTTTACCTAGAAACAAGCCTGAGGCTTCATCCAAATACTTTTAACATATGAAAATTGAGCTGCTTTGAACTTGTATGTTTTTGATAACTGCTTGGTATGCTTCCTGGAGGATCACCTGTAGGCTTTTCTTTCCAAATCCTAATCCCTTTGATTAAGTGCCAGGACAGATAGCTCTCATTGAATAACTCCAGTCTCGTAATTCTTCCTTCATTCAGAGTTGAAAGGGAGCTGCTCAAGCTTCAATAGGTAAATCCTCAGATTTAGTTAAAGTAATTCAGACACTTAGAAACTGAAATTGTTTTGTTCTGAAACAGGGTTCAGATGGGCTACTGAACATTTACATACCACTTGCTGCCAGAAGCTGTAAGATGAAAAAACAACACAAAACAAATTTTTTAGCAAGAAGGATTAAGAGTAGGCAAACTTTGAGAACCAGACATTAAAGACAACCTGGCATGGAAATTTAAGCCCAGAAATAGGAACAGAGTTACTTTGCTTGACTGCTCTTGTGGGTTTTTGGTTTTTTTTTTGCAAGATCAGTCTGTGGTGCTGGACTAAACATTCCATTCCTTCCTTGGCCCTTCTTGTTAGAAACTACCAAAATAGGTAGTAAGCAGGGGAGAAAAAAAAATTCTTAGTCTTTTTATCTTTACAAGTATGCCTGCTGGGAACAAACCTGAGCCAGTTCAAGATTCTTCTATTTAAAAGTGTTTGTGGCAGACGAGTATGACAGGGAATTAAAACTAAACCTGTTAGCTGCTGATATCTGGGGAAATGGAGCTATCTATTGCACATAGGGTTTTGCACACGTCAGTTTGCCTGTGTGCATAATGAAGCAGTTTTCTCTGTGGAGGACTTGCTGTTCACCTAGGAAATGAGAATATTTCCACATGAATAATTTGCCTTGGTTAATTCTAGTACAGCCAGAAATGGAGCAGAACAATTAGAGAAACACTCAGTTCACGTGATACAGATTTTCATAGCTCCTTCAGCCTGAAAATTTGTTATATTTAGCAGAATGTAACCTGTCAAAATAGGACATGAAACTGGGTATTGTGGCACTGTCCTTGAGAACTGCACACTCTGTGAACAAGAGATGGGGCTTCCATGGCTATAATGAATTTACATTTAAACTTGAACAAAGCCCTTTGGGTGACGTGCACCTTGTTAGCACTGGGCTTTCAGTCAGATCCCTTTGTCTCTTTGCCACCAGATTGTTCCAAACCATTCATATGCAGTCATTTACTCTTGTAGGTAAAAAAGATAAATTCTTATACTGCCTCCCTTGTTTGTTGTTGTCATGGCAGGCAGCAGTGTTATTTCTGCAGCTCTTGGGCAGGTAAGCTGTGTGAGCCATTTGAAGATGTGGCTTTACCTTGAAAATAAATGAGAACTGGAATTAAGTATAGACCTTAAACACAACAAATTAGATTAAAAATTAGGAAATATGTCAAGAAAGCCAACCTCACAAGCCTGGGGTAGTTCTGACTGTTCAGATTGCTTTCCATTGTGACAGTAAAGTTCAACTTGATTTTTTTTTTCTTGTAAGAATACTGGGGTTTTTTTTTTCTAATCATATCCCACATATCAAGAGATTTGTAATTGAGCTGCATCTCAGCTGCATCAAGACAGTTAAGTCTGGAAAAAGAGTGGAATGATATCCAGCTGCAACTAATAAGCAAATATAAGTAGGCGGGATGACATAAATGAGCTACAATTTATAAGGACACAAGTGCTAATTTGTTTAATCTAGAAAATAGTTTAAGGAGGTAGAGGATTAGGATCTCAGTCTTTACTGGGAGATCATGCTGCAAACAGCAGAGCAGCACCTATGGTCTCAAATCAGAGCAAACACAGTGTTACACCCAGACAAGTTCATCTCAGTCTAATATCACGAGGTTTTTAAAGTTCTTAGGTCTAGTTTATTATTTTTTTTTCCTTAGCTAATTTAATAAATTAATCCAGTAGGTATTAGAATTGTTATTAGGGCAATGACAACTTGAGGGGTCTGGTTAATAAGATAAAATTAAAATAGTTTGGTTAAATAAACTTTGAAGCAGAAAGCCTGAAGGCCTCTTGTTATTACCTCATTAACAAGAAATGCCATTAAATTATTATTATTATCCTGTAATGATTGTCCTTCTTATCACTCTTGCATTCTGATCAGCAGGGATATTTAAATGAAATAGCAATAAATTTTAAGAAATTGCATGCATCCAGGCAAGACTATAAACTAAAAATGGAAATAGAAAGATTTAACTTTTGAACATGCACTTTTGAAACAGGGAAAGATTCTGCATGTTCTTGCAACAAAGCTTTGGAATGAAAGCAAAAGTTTATGACACATTTTATTAGACCTGTAAATCTGAAAGCTTAGCTGTAGTTTTTAATTTTTATTTTGCCTCCATAACTATTTTTATACCCTCTTTATAGTTGACTGGTCCATATAAGTTCTGCTAGGAGTCTATGCCCCATTAGTCTTCTACAATAAAATGTGAACCTGGCTAAAATAAAACATCATGCCTTAAGAGCAATTAAGAATGGTCTTTTGTAGATAACTGTAACATGAAATACAATCACTGTTTTTATTAATGGATTTTGGAAAAGCAGCTCAGTGATTTATAGCACAGAAAAGGGTTATTTTACATTTTTATTTCTTTTATTTTATGTCACACTCTTCAGAAAAACCTTTTAAGACTCCTGAAATAATCAAAATCTGTGTTTCTAATGTTTATCATGTTAATGTGAACCTTGGTATCAGTTTTATTTAGGTCGTGCTATGATGTCAGTTAAGAAGGTGTCCTTTTTTTGCTCTTACTCCATTCCAAAAAGTGTTGGTTTTGAAAGAAAATCTTGTTGAATGTTTCATAAGAGTGATAAAATGTAAAAGCTGTGCATTGTACTTAAAAAGGCAGGATTTGGAGGACATAGACATAATCTACTGGGCGTTGTCTGAACACAAAGCATAGCATTTAATTAAAAAATAGTTTCTTAAAATGTATAAACACGGTTGACACAATTTCTCTCTAATTGTATAATAATTGTTTCTTTGTGATTATTACATTAAGCTTCTAATAACTTGAAGTATTTAAGGTCAGAGTTTAATATGGCTGGAAATAGAATCAGCACTGTTAAACATGGAGATGTTGTTCTTAGGTTTGGCACATTTAGAAAACTTTTATTTGGGTTTACATTATACTAAATATGGTGTTTGCAAGCAAAAGTGTAAATTTGCCATCACTGTGAATGGGGGGAGAAGGACAGAGAAGAGGAAAGGTCTAAAATGAATGGTGTCTTACCTCCTTGAGACCATGAAGGCTGCCTTCAGTGTTCTGTGTGGGCTCCTTTGGAGACCCTGCTCTCCCAAAGCTCTCCCTGGCAAAGCAGGGCTTGGGGGCTGGCACACACTGTACTTTACATCCTTTACATCCAGTCCACATCTGGGGGCACTTGCAAGGTCTTGAGGTGGCACAATCTTGGTTACACAGATTTAGGAACACGTTTCTAGGCTTTGTGCTAGTGTATTGGTATCTCAAATAAGAAATTGGTTATTATGTGATAGTGTTTGGATAAAGACAGCTCATTTCGTCTATGAAACCTTTTCTCCACAGCAGAGCTGAGTGTAGCTTTAAAAGCCATCAGCATAAGAGAGAAGGACCACAGCAATATTCCTCACAGGGTGCCTGCTGGCATTTAGCACATGCAGGCTCAAAATAAAATGTGCCTTGTAAAGAATGGAGTACACACTCCTTCAGACTAGGTGAGTCCAAATTCTAACTGATGAAACCAAACTAAATTTCTTGTCTGATATCAACAATTGGAAAAGGAATCAAAATCACATTAGCTAAACTTGTCTTCAACTAAATACATATACAGTGTTTATGTACATATGTGTGTGCATATGTATGTGTCATTTATACATATATATTTAGGAGGAGTGGGTATTTTAGTGTACAAGAGTCTTGTTATGCTTCTGAAGGGTAGTAGGGATATGATCACTGGCCTTATTGTACTCTTTCTTTCACCTGCCTTAAGGAAGGGCAAGTTTTAAATGAAGTTTCTTCTACAGGAAATTCTGCTTCCACAACTGTGGAAGTACATGATAAAAATCAGTAGCCTTATGCTTCTGCACTTACAGTAAAGTTGCAAATGAAGCAATTTATTTGATTTGTAAGCACATTCAAATGTTTTGACAACCTTCTAGTTTACACCACAAATTGTGTGGTAGCAGTGACTTGTGGGGTTAAACCTCCTGGCCCAAAACCAAGGATGGCCTTAACTGTCTTTGACTGCTTAGCCCAAAGTATTATTTGGTAGGGACAAATAGTAGCTGACATAGACTGTGCTAGTACTATCCTCTGTCTGCAGTAACAAGATCCTTCCCCAGCCAGTGCAGTGCCCTATTTTTGGGATGTGCTGGCTGGCAGTACAAAGTGGGCACTTCGTCACCTTGAGTTCCACCCGCTTGACTTTCACTCCCCGGGGTCTCAGTGCTGGCTGCTGTTGGCACAGGCCTTGAGCCAGTCAAAATTCTCTTCATTCTTCAAGATAAGATCTGAAATAAATGCGCCTTTTGAAAACTTGTGTGGTTGCCATAGCCATAGGAATGCAGTCTTCATTTAAAAATCAGCAGCACATCAGAGTTACTGTCTGTGTCTTTCAGAAAATATTTCATGGGGTTATCCAGAGTCTAGGAAATGAATGCATTTCCTTAGCTTAGCGTACTTCAGAAAGCTAGCAAAGAAATGTTAGACTAAATCAAGAAGATTCAAAGAATCTGGTGTGTGGGTTCTCTTTAAAACTGATAGAATTGTGCTCTGAACTCATCTAGGACAGCTCTGAAATGTGCCACAGAAGGTCAAACAGAGCTAAAGGGTAAAGTGTCCTGGGAAAAAGAACTGCATTGACACTCAGCATCCACTTGTGCAAATCCATTTGCCCCAAAGCCAGCTCCAGAAAAGGCAAGGGAACACCAGGTTCTCTAGGAACATAGGGGTAGGGGTTGCTGCATTGTGCTGCATCATATGAGGTAGTTTGGTAATGAAGAACTCTGTTGTGTCTCTGAAAATTCTGAACATGATGGCATTAATTTAGATGATAGAATTATCCCCACCAAATTCACACAGAGATGTAAAATTTGAGGAAAAGTATTTCTCTTGGCATCATACCACAGGAGCATGAATGTATTCTGTTTTTTACAAAGGTTATATGCTAGATATTTTTCTTTTATCTGCATGGCTCTGAATTGCAATGAATGATAATTGTCATTTTGCTATAGCCATTTGTAAGCATGAATGTAATACTTCTAGTCAGCTTCACTTCTAGTGTCAGCATGGCCAATTTCCAAGGGTTTGTCCATGCTTGGTGAAAATGCACTTTCATGTGATCGTTCTCTCATTGCAACTGTCAAGACGGTTGTGAGATCTGGAGCATAATTTTATTGTCACTGTTTTTTTCACATTAAAGCAATTAAAAACAACTTGCAGAACAAGTCAAACAGTTAAATCTGCTCATACAGGCTAAGAAGAATTCTTGAAGACAAATAGTTCATATTTGGAGGCAAGAGTGGCTGTGGCTGAAGGGAGTGTGTGATTACTATATAGTTACTGCTCATCGCAGATGACCAACTCTTTTTTTTTCTGTCTTTTTCTCTTTGCTAAGATAGTTATTAAAGTTTATATAAATGCAATAATTAGTCTTTTTTTAGCCTTTAGTATTTTAAAACACTTCAGACATTTTTGAAGGACGGTGTACAGTGGAAATACCAAGGATTGCATTAAACAAAATGGGTACTTTGGTGTCTTAGTAGTAGTATTGACTTGAGAGTAAATAACAATGAGATTTAAGATGTCTAAATCCATTCAGGGCCTTTGCTTGAGAATTTGTGTTGATGCAGTTCCCATGTTTTTTTCACTCTCCCTATCTGCTGCTCAAGCCTTTTACCTTCAAAACAGACACTAGGATTGAGGGATTAGGTTTGGTTTTTTTAGTTTTCATTAGAATTTGACAAATTTATTAATATTTCCATCATTTGAGTTTCCTAACATGAAGGAATCCATGGATGTCTGTGAGAACATTGCTATTAACAACAGCAGGGGCTGGGATTTCATTCAGGAGTTTTATAGAGATTTTGCTTGTAGCAGGTGCAGAGGTTCAAATACTGTCCAGAATCATAGGGAGTGTGTGTATCACATCTCAGATCAAGTGACTAATAACCTTCTGGAAAATTAGATGCATGCTAGAGATCAATTATGTAGAAGTGGGTATTGGGACTGTTCAAGTTTAGAATTCAGATTCTAGATACTTGGTTTCATTGTTGCCTCTTCGTACACATACCTAGTTAATTATTGTGTTTATGGAACATTTGATAAGATGGTTATTCACAAACTAGTCAACAAAAACTGACATCAATGCTTTGCATTCTTGGCACTTTCTGTTGGCATTTAATGTATTTTATATACTCTGATGTGTAAGTAGTTATTATAGTATCCCAGAATTATTTTTTCAAGATAACAGAAGAAGACAGAGGAGTATAGTCAGAAATGATGTTACTATATAGAATCAGTAAATATATTTGTATACTCATTAAGTTCAGTTGTATTTAAATTCTGTTGCTGTGAGATATTATGTACTGAAATAAAGGGTTTTTACTCCTTATGGACAGATAAGGTAAATGAATAGTTTGATTTTGGTTTATAGGACCAATCATTGAAATTCATCATTGTTGCACAGTAAGACATGCCTTCAGCTCCTTCTCTCTATAACAGATCTACAATTAACTCTGTGCTAATTTGCACATATGCAACAGCTTTATTTTCAGCTGGATGTTTTCACTCAAGTCTCTACCTACAGCTGTTACGTGTGGTAGGATGGTATTTTGAATATTTGCAAGTATAGAGTATTTGGGGTAAAGTTTAACTGTTAAATTAATGGTTCATAAAATACTTGTACTGTTATATATAAAACTGACAATATAAACTTTCCTATCCCCTTAGTTGCTAAATAGAAGAAGCACAAAAATATTTTTTAAATCAATTTCTTTCAGGTCTTTGTGTTCTCTGCTAAGAAATCATTTTGCTTTTTTGTAATTCTCAGAAGTTACTTTGTGCTTGTGTGTGACACTCAGGTCTGCAATGCTTGTACTGAGACACCTAATGTTGTTTATGTTGTCCTTTTAAATACCATAAGTGATATGAAATATGCACTAAGGACTTCCATGGAGAGAGAAATACTTCCTTAAAATTTAGTTTACACAGGTTTGGGATGAAACAACCCACAGAGCAGTTGTTGAGATCACATACAGAGACATTGTGCCTTCTGTAATTTTTAATTGCTTTTTAAATTACAGACTAGAAGCTGTTTGATGTCTTGAAAAGGGCTGAATCTTTCTGTGGTTCGTGCTCTGGTTTGGGGGCTCTGGCTGAAATTTCATAGTCCTTTCAGGAATTCCCTCAGTGAGTTTGGAGGAGTCTCTTCATGAAATGTGAGAAAGCACTAGTTAGCTAACAGTGCAGAGCAGCTTGTACAGACAGGAGAGTGGATGTCTCCAGCCTCCATGCATAAGGTATATTTAAAATCACATTTACTTACAAGCTAAATGGTATGTTTGCACTACACTAACAGATTATGTTTAATGGATGCTGGAAACACCACCAATAATCAAAGGATTTTTAGTGAGATGTGTTAGTGCATTGAGGCTGGGTTAAGATACTCGAGTATGAGCATTCTTTCAGCAGGAGATATTAAACTTGTTTGTGTTCCTTCATTTAAGGCCAAATGTCAGATCATCTTTCAGTAATTCTAGATCTTTTCTTTTCCTTTTTTTTTTTTTTTTTTTGCTAGGGCAGATAATGTTGTGACAGTATTTCAATGTTGTTATTCCCATAAATTACATACTGAATGAAAATGTGTCAAGAGTATCAAGTGTTTACTGTAAAGGTATGTTTGCTCTGCTTACCTGAATCCTCCTATTTCCCTTACAGAATTTCTTTGAGAGTCTGTATAATCAATTTGTGTATTGCCTGTAGAGTATAGAGAAAAAAGTACACAGAAGAGGGGGATGAAAGAGCATTTCAGTAATATGATAAATAGAAATGCTTATGTCCTTTCTGTAAAAAAAAATCAGCTCTGTGTATTTCAGAGTAGATTACTAGAGTGGCACACTGAGAAGTTTCCTGCACGAGGGTCAGTTTAATCTTTGTGTTGTGTTGGGCACTGCCTACACTGGCTCTCAAAGCTGCTTTTTGAGAATAGAGTTGCTTTGAGTCAAATGGAAAGGGTACTAAGAATGCAATAATGTTGGTAAAATGGAATTCTTGGGAGCGCTGCATTATGCCTGCTTGTGAACTTTTAGTAGTTTGATTTTCTATGGGAATAAACAAGGGCTGAAAGATGGCCAGGTCCCACTGATTATGTGCAAACTTTGTCACTGAGCTGAAGCCTTGTGCAAAGAGCTGGGGACGTTCTCTGCACTGTGAGCTCGTCCCTGTTTGCTGCCCCAGAGCTCTGACTGAACTCAGCCCTTGGCAGCTCACATAGGAACAGACCCAGTCCCTGGGTTAGCCATCTAGCAGGGATACATCTCTCTCTAAATCAAATTAAGCTTTTTCGGGGCATCTGCTTTTTATCATCAAGATTTTTAAACTGCTAACACTCATTACCGTGAGCTAAGTTGTCTTACTGGAGGACTAAGTAGCTGCAAATGGGTTTCCTATGCTTTGGACATGAATTTCCATGCTGCATCCACATGCCTTTGAGGAAAGAGGCATTGTGTTGATCTGCTTGGGCTTGTGTTTGTTTAATTACTGCAGACGCTTTGAAGAAATGAAATTTTCTTGTGATTGAAATTGTGGAGTTTAGGAGACTTCTTCACCACAATGATAGAATTTATTTGTGAGAGCTACCTGCTAAAAGGGCTGGGCAGGACTGGCTGAGAAAGCTACAAGAAAGCATTTTTTTTTGTTTGTCCTCTTCAGGTCCTGTTGAAAACATACTAGAAAATAAATTGTGTAGAGAAGTAAGGGTCTGTGTTGTGCTGCACAAATATAAAGGCAAGTTTAAATATGTTATATAGAAGTTAGAGTAAGTAAAAAGAAAATCAGTGTAAAAAAATGAATAGACACTGGCATTTATATTTGCATCATTCTGCTTTAAAATAAATATGTGGAGATCAACATGAGGCTGCACAGATCTTAAGATCAATGAAACCCAGAAATGAAGCAGCACACTTGTTTACAGCCCAAGTGTTGGCGTCAGATGGCTGAAGGAGTTAAACACCTGGAGCAAGGCTGCCAAACTGCTAAGCTGGCTTTTGGCAGCAGTGGCAGCGTGCAGAGAGAGTTTTCCCTTCATTATGGTTCACTGACTAATTCATTCAAAGCTGAGAAACCAATTGAGAGTTGAAAATGCAGGAAAGCTTCTTTTCCTCTTCTAACCTTTATATATATTGATATGTAAGAGGACTTGAGCTGCAGGTTCTAAATGCTTGCTGGATGTGAAAGACAAATGAATTAGGGTTTCTTTCATAATATATCCAATGCACAAATTTTTTTTTTAGTTAAAAAACAACTATTCCAGAAATTATCATATTGTACATTTTCAATTTTTCCTAAAGGTAGACCTAAATAATATTTTTATCACTTTCACTAAATACTTAAATAGTATTTGTTTCCAAAGTAGTAAAATATATAAAATAGGCTAAATAAGTATGTATTATGTAGAATTGACAAAATGCATTTCTATCAAGTACAGTAGTTATCATATTGAGCTGTTAACCAAATTTTTTTAATAATTACCAGTCAATTAGCAGTATTTGTGTAAGAAAACAACTGAAAGTTTTAATTAGCACTTCTTGCTTCTTACAAATAATCCATTCTTTTGGTGCTTCCATTTCTATTTACTTTGTTGTTCCTCTAAAATTATTCTTTCATGACAAAATGTAAGATTCATATGTCAGATCTTGAGCATTTACAGATACCATTAAAGGGTTTATGAAAGTATCTCAGGTTTGCCTATTTGAAAATAAATATTTCTTTAAAGAGGCTAGAAGTGGTATATTTTTTGATAAATTATATCTTTTAACCAGATTTGTTTTATTCTGTCTATACTTATAAAGGCAAGGAAGAAGTCTCATGTATGTTCACAAACTTAGTTTAAGCCCACTGCCAAATTTAATATGTTTGAGAAATTTGGGGTAGACTTTTGGATAAACAGATGGGCTTACAGAGAATGGAATTACAGGAAATACTCAGTTTGCAGCTTTAATTTTAGTTATTTCTCACCTTTTAATTCAGGAAGTTAGACATAAGTTAGAATACTTTTAATCCAATATCTACTTTTGGCTGTGATTTTTAGTTACTTAAAGACTTAGAGCAGTGTTTATAGGAATGCATCAGGTATTGGTTGATTAAGATTCCAAAGGTTTTTGTAGCTGTTTTTTTTTAAGAGAGGATTGCAATTGTAAATAAATATTTTTCTAGCTTATTAAGCTCTATTTCATCCCTTTACAATGTCAGGTTTCATAACCTTTCCCTCTTCTTTCAGGAGATATTTTGTATATGAAAAGATCATGTCAAAACTTAGCCCTACCCTTCATCAGGCTTTTAAAAATCTGAGTTAGAATTCTGTTTCTAAGATAAACAGATTTGGATCAGAAAGATTTTCAACTAGCGAGTATTCATTTTGGCTGAGAGTTCAAGCAACATCTTTAATCATATTTTTGTTGATTATTTATTAGTTTCTGTGGGAAATCAAAGGACAGACAACCTAAAATACGTCTTCCATAAGATACATCATGAATCATAAGCTGTGCAAAGAATTTCTAGGATGTGCCTTTCATGTACTTATAAGAACTGATTGAGAGATAAAATATACATCTTTAGTGTGTGTATAACATGCAGATGAAGGCTGACCCAAAAATGGAAGGCACCAATATCTGGCTGGAGTAGGATATTTATTTCATTACCGGAGTTAGAAAATCTGTTGTAGGAGAAAACAGCATTTCTGTTCTGCTCCTTGTCATCTGAAGGACAGTGGTTATCACTAATGCAAAACGTCAAAGAAAATTGGCATAAAAGTGCACATTAATGTATTGGCTACCTTTGGAAATCTTGCAGAACGTGTTTCCATAGTTGACATGTACTTGTATGGGGTAGGAATAAAATTTGATATCATCCCAATATGTCTATGAGACCCCCCCATATACTGTTAACAGTCACTGTTGTTTAATTTTGAATTATGACAGTCAAAGACTGACCTTATACTGACACTAATGAGGAGACAACAGTCTCTCCTTGGAAAATAAATACTCTGTGCATTTTATTGCACACATCAATGGTTAAAAAAAATTTTTAAAAATCAGTTACTGGAAAATATGATTGTGCAAAACTAATTCTACATTTTGAATCTGCTGCTGAAAAAATATCATTCTAAGATTTTTACAACTTTAGTAACACACATTTCATTCAGGAAGCTCCATGGCCAGGGAGAAGCACTCTAACAGAATGAGTGAGAAGCATTTAGCCCATTTCTACTGCCAGTTCACGTCTCTGAGCTTTTGTAGCTTCTTCAGCTTGCAGGGATTTGTCTCCTTCCTGCCTTCCCTTCCCCAGTCTTTCCTGGGGAGCATTTTCTAGGTTTCCTCCTTCTCTAGTAACAGGGTACCTGTCATCAGAGATGTGAAGTTTTGCTGCAATAATTTGTTGATAAAAACTGAGTGGACAGGATGTCCATCACCAAATGCTCCACCAGATTGCTGCTGGCTGCCCAGAGAAGGATTGAAACATTGAAAAAGTGTTGTGTGCCCCTAGCAAAAATACTAGAGAAAAAAAGAAATGGTGAGCAGATGCATGCCAGCTTTGTGGTGGAATGTGGATTTGCTTCCAAAATGTATTGACAGTTTAATAAAAATAATTTAACAATGGAATTTTATCATTAAAGCATTTCTCATCTTTGCTTCCAGTAGCAAATACGTTTTTCTCTGTCTATACCAGTTTGGCAGTAGAAATAATTCCATTATTTTTCCCTTCAACACAGGATAATAGAAACCAAAACAAAAATATAATTTTTTTATAAAATAAGTAATATAACATGTTCTTCATTTTTTTTTGGAAAGCAATGAAATATCTTGTTACAAGAATATTTTTTCTTCTGTAAAATGCATTGAGGTTTTTTTCAAAAAGCTCTTTCTCATTGGGGGGAGGTAATGATTTAGTTTAAATCTTTGGCTTTTCCTTGTGAAGGTTTCTGAAGGGCAGAGTCTTCTGGAGTATTAAAGCAGAGGTTTAGTGCTGTATTTGGAATTGGGTGGTATTTGGCAGTCTGAATATCAGTGCAGCCAAATAGAACATGATTCAAACACCACTAATAATTTCTACTTAGCCATATGTGCGATTTTGTAAATGTCTATGGAAATTGTGCAATACTCATTTTTTTGGGATGATCTATACAGGCAAGCACAAACTGTGTCCTCATTCTGCATCCTAAGGCAAGATTGCCAAAGAAGAGAAAGTACAAGCCTCTAGCCAAAATACAGCATGGCTTTTATTGTGAGGGCTTGTGTCATCTTCAGTGTAGAAGTTCTGTCTGTCCAAAAATAAGTTCATTACCTTATGCTTAATTTTCATCCAGTGAGCCAAGTCCTTGAGGAAAGCATCAACTCTTCATTAGAGAATTAAATAAGAATTATTAAAGAATAAATTAGGTACAGCCCCATGTTTGCATGCCTTTGTCAAGAAGGTGAGAGAAGCTACTGCAGTTAATTTCACTTGCATCTTAAAGTGAGAGCAAAGCCTGCTATGTTTTCCCCTGCCCTTTTCATAAATACTTCTTTTATTTTCTTTATTGAAGTGATTTAAGGGCACTTGGGACTAAGAATTTTTTTTTTTTTTTAAGAGTCATTATTTAGTTTCTAGATGTATTGGTGAGGAAACAAAGATTACCTTGTTCATAAGGGAATTGGTGCCCCAGGTTAATGTCCAGGTGTTCTTTCAACTGATGGCTGAGACTAATTTCTTCCTGGCCCTCTGGTAACCAGCTGAAGCAGAGCCCAGCTGGTATATCTTCACTCTTGCATACCAACATCTTTCACTGATTCACAGATTTCCTCACATCCTCAGTACTTCCTCTACTGTTTAACAGTCTTTGAACAGTAGTTAGAAGATAAATGCTGATTTACCTTGCAATGGCTGCATCTGAACCAAGGAATGAATTATTTATATTTTTTTTTAATCGTAATCTCATAATGATCCTTGTAAGCTCCTTTTGTCAAAAGGTCATAAATTTGACAACCCATCAAAGGTTTGCTAAAGAAATACTTAACACTGAATATTATCTGGTTTGAATCTTGTGAGTTTGGATGGCATTTCAGCAGGTAATGCTACAAAGAAGAGTTCCTAATATGTTTAAGTCAAACATTCAGTCTCTTATTCTCTCACACATACACAAGCACACTAATCTACTGCCACCTGTCAAAGTTCACAATTTGAGGCAGATTTTGCCTGCTACACATAGACTATGTCAGTCTAAAAATATACTGAGCAGCAGAGACATCTGATGTTCTTTCATTGCACTCTGAATTTTTGGGTGCATATATCGTGTGCTTAGTTTTCGAGCTTCCTTGCAAGGTTTACAGTTTTTCTGTATTCACCATTTGGTGAATGTGCTCTGCTTGAATAAGGGAGGTAGTAAATTTTAGGTGGGAGCAGGCAAGGGGACACCAGAAAGGATGCCATCAGTTTTAATTGCATCTTAGGAAAGAATATGCTTACCCTGAGGGTACCTGGAAAGTGGAAGCTTCAGAGTTGGAGTTTCTCGTGGGAAAAGATGACAAGCAAAGTGATCTTTGCAGGTGCTGTTGACCCGTGCAGTAGGAAGAAGGCAGCATCTGTGTGGTGGAAAATGTATGATGGGAGTGCACAGAATAGAGAGAAATAAATTTAACTTCATGCTCTAAACACCAGCTTGAGGAAATAGACTCTGAAGACCTTTGTCAGGGCAAAACAGCACAGTCACGAGGGATTCACTGAGGTAAAATAGCTTCAGAGCTTTCATATGAACCAGGATAAAACTTCACAGTTCTGAGTGCTGCTCTGCACTACTGTAGAGGTATTGGTGTGATGTTACTTGGCTGTATATAATTGAAGATACACAGTATATTTGGACATTTAGACAAAATTGAATCCAGAGTGAATTACACGTAGCTGTACCAGCTATGAAGGACTGGTAATTAAGATGTGGAAAGAGAAGGAAGTCCTTATTCACCAGGATGTCCATTTAACACTATTTTTGCTTTCACTGCAGTCATTCAAGGCTTTTCCATCCCTGACAGCACAAGAAAGATATAAATTTAAATATTGACAACTATAGAAGGGGGAAAGTGGAACTACTTATAATGGTTTGAGTAAAGGGTTCTTGTCTGAACAGCTCTTTTGAGAGAACTTCTGAAATTATTCCTTTTGTGTTGTCTGTAAAAACTAAAGTGCAGTTCAGTGAGTTATGTGAATTCTCTCAGGTCTGTGTGCAGTATCTTCTGGGGATTCTTTAGTTCCACAAGGACCTTCACAGCATAACTGCACGTTCTAATTATATAATCACACATTTACACCACTTAATCATTAAGCATAATTGCACTTGCCAGGTGAACATGCGATGATACAGCAAAAATTACTTTTAGAAAAATGATACAGTAGAATCTTTAAAAAACCTGAAATATGTAAGACTTACCAAAATATACAGGCTAAAAGCTCCCATGATGCACAAATACTTACAAAATCTCGTTGTTTTCTTATGCCAGTGCTTGTGAAACTCTTGCCTTAATTTGGGCGTGTTTTTTGTTGTTAAACTCATCTAATGTCTGTGCTACACAGAAATAATACTGGTTGTTGAGAACTGTAATTCTGAATGTAGGCAGTTAAACCTTTTTGCATGGATTCTACCATCCTATTTAGCTAAGGAAATATGATCTAAATAGCTTGATAGTTTCACAAGATTGAGTTACAGGAAAACATGGTGCAGGAGTTAGTGTGGCACAAATCTGCAAGTGATGCCCTCCATTCTGACCCTGGTGTGGTATTGTCAGTGGGAGTTGTGGTTCCACTCCTGATGGAACAACAGTATTTTGGATGAGACTAAAGTTCTGTCTTTGAGGTATTGTGAAGATTCCTAGCATGAATTCCACAAGCACTCTAGGAAGAGAAGAGCCTTGGTCCCAATGACCATGCAGAGAGGTGCACTCAGACTCATTCCCCAGACTTTTTCATTTGGATCCCAATTTATCTTTTCGTTAAACTGTTGATTTGTGTTAAACAGCTGTTGCCTTTTATTCAGACCTGGCTGGAGTTCAGTGATTTACCTGAAATTGTGAAGGTAGTCTAAGACAACTCATCAAAGGCTCAGCAAAAACAGTTTCTTAATGGGAAGTAATTTTCCAATCATCATATAACTGATCTGTAATAATACATTGGAGTATCCTTTGATGTAGCTTAAGGCACACAGTTGCCTAATAAGAATGCCTAATTGTGTAGGTTTCATTGTACACAGCTGAGGAACAATTTTCAATAGCTTCTAAGGTATTATGAGGTACTTTTGACTGAAATTTAAATTCAAGATTATATCATATAATGAAAATGGAGACATGCTGCATTAGCATAATTATATCTCTCTAGTTGTAAATATTTATATAAAAATACTGCAAAGACCAAATATAGTTATGTACTTTTATTCCAGTTGGTCTAAACATTCAAGAAAAACTAGTTCTTCAGCAGTTCTAGGAATAGTTTACTTGTCAAGTTACAAATAAACTTTTAGAGAATTTGGGTTCAGCTCCCTAACATATATTTATTTTTTCTTATTTATTTTAAATATTTCACTTTTTTTATGGTATCCTATGAAATTTCTTGTACTTCTAAAAAGATTTTTAAAAGTAAGCCACTTTTAAGTGAAAGTTTCTGTCACAAAAACATATTTATAAAGCTCACCTGTACCTTTCTTTTAAAGAGAAGCCTGCAGAAGGGACATTGTCTGCTAGGTATCTCTCTGAACATATGGGCTGAATTACTCAGCAAAGAATTGAACTACACTGTTTCAGATTGGTTACGGTGGTAAAAACTGCCTTGCACTGCTCTGCAGAAGAGGGATGGATAAAATGCTCTTTGAACAGCCAAGATTTTTTAAAAATGTCAGTGCAGAGGGCTTGCATTTGTGTTTGGCTTTCTAGACCTGCCTCTTGACCTTCTAATTACTTGATTTGAAACAGCACTGAGGATAATAAAACTGGAGGTTGTCTCTCGTTTGCTTTATCATAAATTAAAGCTGTTAGTTTGGTGAGGTGAAAGTAAAGGCAGAGTGTTCATTACCGCTCAAGTGACGGCTTGTCAATAGCACTGCCTTTTAGTTTGTTCTAGTCAGCACTTGCTGTGCATTTTGTTGGACCACTGGGAAATAAATACAACAAGATTATACATTTGGAATACCACAAGAGTTCATGAAGGGAAAAATCAAAAAAACCCCCAACCAGATGATAAATTATACACTTGGTAGAAAGTGACATGCTATCTTGTGCTATTAACAACCAGAGATAATTGCAGTGAATTGTAATTGCAGTTTGCAACTTACAGTACAGTGTGTCCAACATCAATCTTAATAGTGAACAAAGCAATTTATATTAAAAGTTAATTCACTTGGTAAGTTTCGGCTGTATACGAGGGAGCTAACAGATGTAGCTTTTCAGAAAGTTCAAAGGCATTTGGAACATGGAGAGAAATGCTAATGCAGTAAGCCTCAGAGAAATATTGCATTACTACTTGTAATGAAAACAAATGTATGCCATTATATCCCAGTTTGTGTTTATTTAATAAACTATGCAGTTTTGTACATTGAAGAAATTCTGTTTTTGAATGCAACAGAACCAGATTTTTACTCATAGATTACACAAGAATAGCAATTACATATGTATATAGCAAATGGGGGTCTAGATTTTCATGCATTTGATTCTATATTCAATTTTAACTTAATCCTTTTATGAGTCAGTACTAAAAGGAGTGTGTGTGTGTGTGTGTGTATGTGTTTATACATATGTATTACTGCAATTTTTAAATCTAGGCCTTTATTATGGAATTGTTTAGTAGTGCCCTGAGTATTTTGCTAAGTTGCCTGGTCATGATTACCCCAGATTTTGAGTGATATCTTTAATTGGTTTTAATTAAAGTGAAACTTTATTCTGGGAGAGCCTAACACCCCATCTCATGGAGATGATAATCTGGCGTTCACTGACCATCCAGTGGTGCCCTCCTGTCTGGGAGAGCTTCTGCGTGCCCACTGACTTTGTCTTGTGGGCTACAGCACTTCACATTTACTTTAACAGGCATTACCATGCTCTGAGTGTTGTGGTCAGTCCTTGGTGGCCACCAAATGACAGAGAATTCCCTGATCTGCAGAGTCATGTTCCAAACACGTAGTGGCTGCTGTGCTCGGGGGCTGGCTGTGCGTTGGTGGGTGACCATCGACACCGTTTGAAAACTCGGGGTAAAAGTGCTGCCATTTTCCATAGTTAGATGGCAAAGCATGGAATTCTGCAACTTAAAATATAGTTATATTTAAGTTATATAACTGAATAATGGCTACGTTTTTTAGAATGTGGAAAAAGCATTGAGAGGGAAGGGGCGTGAGGAGAACCTTTTACTTACAGATCCCCACCTGGTTCAGAGGGTTCATCCAACAGAAGGAAGCTCTGCTCCACATTTTGTCCCATCTTGTTTTTTCATAAACATCTTGTCCTTATGAGAAAGCAGAGTCCGTTTATATACCAGCTTGTCTAGGGTTTCACCCACTGTCAACTGCTTTAGTTCTACTGAAGTCAGTGGAAAAAAGGCATTTAACACCAGCTAATGGTTGATTCTCAAAGGAGTTCAGGGAGTAGCTGAAAAGTTGGACTGAGGCTATTTTTCTTCTCCATGGCATTATTTTTGTTAGGTAGGTAAGAGTGTGTAATTCAGAACTAACAATCTTGTTTAGATGGATAGCTTGGAGCTTTGCTTGTCTCTGCTCAAGGAAATCCAGGGCTGCACTAAATGTCTTGTATGTGTCTCTTTTATACAATATACCCATGTGCATAAGGCAGGCATTTGATTTCAGATTTAATAGAATTAAAGATTCTTTTTAAAGATTTAATATCCCTTTAAAAAGACAATCTGAAATTATTTCATCATTAAAGTTTTAGTGTGGAGGTTAACTAGTGGTATGTAGTAGCGCACTTTAAATTTGATTGTAAATATTTGGCTAGAATTTTTAGAATGATATTGAAAATAAAAGAACCTTTTGCTGGTAATTAATTTTCTCCTGTATAACAATATGCTGAATCTGACGTAAATTGGCAGGAAAGGTAATTTGAGGAAAAAAAAGCCTAGAATGTTATACAATTTTCCATTTGTTTCAACAAAAGTCATCTCTAGATCTAAGTGATGTTTTGACAGCCCAGTCATTCTGGATGTCCATTATCCAGTTTAAATTATTTTTGTTTACTTTTTCATAAGTAACAGTAGAATTATTAAAAATACAGAAAATTGTTTTACTTGATTTTATCAGGAGCAAATTTCTACATATATGAATTACACTATATATTCTAATTCATTTTGCAAAAAAGGGCATGTGATGCTACCTGTGCATATATATACACACACACACACATATATATATATATACACACATATATATATTTTATATGTCTTAAAAGGAATTGAGTTCTTTCCCTTAGCTTTGTGAATGTAAGTGCATGTTCCATGTATTATTCTGCTAGCAGAACACCTATTCAAAAACCATCAAATAAATGAATCCTAAAATATGTCTAGTCTGTAACCTGTTTTACACTGAAGAGTAGAGGGAAGCTGGGAAGCTGGACAGGGCAATGTGTAGCATCTCTGCTCCTGGCACTGCCAGGAACATCTGGCTGCCAGCACGGGCATGGGGATAAGCACAGGAACAGGGCTGTGAGTTCAGAGCAAGGATCCATCCAGCTCCTGTTCTGCCTCCAGGAGTGGCCAGGTGCAGATATGTAGGCAATAAGAACAGGGCAGGTACAAATGGTATTTTTTTCAGGTTTTTTTCAGTCTAGTTGTGAATGAAGGGGACTCTTATTTGCGGTTCCAGGGCCCCAGTTCTGTGTCTGGGCAGCTGTTCCAGCTGTGTGCTGCAGCAGCCTTGGAGTGACCAACTCCTGCACTGGGGCAGTGGTGGAGTCCTGCCCACCAGGGACTTGCTTTCCCTTCTGCAGGTAGCTCTGGGATGCAGCAGCAGTGCACGAGGCTGGGCAGCGCAGGCTGGAATGGAGTAAGATTGCCTAGCAGGAAAAAAGAATTGGAAAACAAATTAAAAAAAAAAAAAAAAAAGGAATCAAATTTCTGAAAAGCTCAGCAGTTAAGACCTTCTATTTAACAATCTGGTTAAAGGAGACAGGTTTTCACAGGAGTTCACGTTCCATGTATGTATTTACTCTCCCTATATATATATACATTCCATAAAAAGGTGTGCCTGTCTTCTTCCCCAGGCACTTTTTGAGAAATGTCAAAAGTCCAATTATAGAAATAGACTGCTTGGGACTCTTCATTCACCTAGAAATTAACATAAATCATAATCTGGCAACAAACTTTATTCCTAGGTTTTATTGTCTCCCACCAGAACAGTTAAATGGCCAGACATCAAAATTACTGAGCTGTTAGAAACCCTTCACCCAGAACAGAATTTATTTGTTTTTTGCACATGCATATCCGTAGAAGGAAAATTCCTGAAAATTAGTCTTGTGAGTCAGATGTGGCTTAGTATTGCCCTTTCTTTACGTAAATGATGTCACTATGTCTATCAATGAGAATGTTTAGCATTAATTTGTAGTATGTTTAGCAACTTCTTTGGAGAAAAAGTTGCAAAGTGTTAAAAAAAGGAACTTAGTGTCAGTAATTTATTAATAATGAAAATGAGCAACATGGGAAAAGCCTGAAGGATTCTACAAGATAAGTAATGGAGCATGCCATGAAATACCTCTTAATGTAATTGAAATTGAAATAATTTGCAGTGTTCCTGAAACAGAAAAATATAAGTAACAAAAAGATCTGCTATGATATTTTTATTTCTTCACAACTTAAATATAGTAGGGTTAAGGAGAGGAACAGAAAGCAGAAGAAGTTGACTAGCAACTCCTTTTTAAATATTAGGGTACTAGAACTAGATTCACTGATTTTCCAGTAGAGTTAGGAAAATAAAAGAAAAAAAATTGATGGTTATAAATTTTAAATTCGTATTATTTCTTCTCAAGATTCCAAGAAATTGCATGAATGTACTTGCATGTTTTGGTAAAAATTCAGTCCCTTCAATTACAGTTTTGTGTTTGCATTGTGCTCACCGATGCAAACATCATTCTTAGTCCTTCCATATTACTTTCTGGCACTAGATCTCTGAGCATCTTACCAAGAGATAAAATAATGTTACATTTCAGGAAACTGATGAACAGAGAACTCCCTCAAAGTGACTTTGAAATATTGTGGTATGTTACTTTATTTAACAACTTTTAATTATCCATTCAAACAGTCAAAGCAGTATCCTATTTGGATAGTGTTCCACATAATGGAAATGAAAAATACACACTACAAGAAACAAGATTACAGAGACCGTTGTCTGAAAACAATTTGCTGAAAGCATTTAGGCCATTCTTGCAAAATAAGGATGCGTTAAAAAAAAATTTTATATTCCTGTAAGGAATTTTAATAAGATCCTCTTCGAACTTGAACCTAGTTCCAGTTCTTAGGACTTTTGCGGGGAAAAACAAGTCTAACTCTGGTTACATCAAGACAAATGAAACCAGGTCAGGAAACCCAGCTCCTCCACCACTATAGTCTGTGAAAACATGATCCAGCCTGAATATTTGGTGTGGTGTCTGTGCTAGGAAGAAGCATGAACAATTCTGGTAAAGTAGTGAAAATAGGAATTTGGGGTTTGGAGGAGTTTTTTATTATTATGAAATATGCAAAACGGGTGAAGTTATTGCAAACTGGATGTTTGCTGCAGTGCATTTGTGTTTCAGGATTGCAAGGAGCTCTCTGGTTTAGGCATTAGAAAATAGATGTTAGCGGGGATTTTTTTTTCAAAGTAAACACACAAGTAGCAGGGTTAAACAAAGAAAAGTTTAGGTTATTAAATAAAGTTCCAATACTTCTTACTCGCTCAAGATATTTGCAGCAAGTTCTCTGGAGTAGAAAATGAAGGGAATATGCCATGCAATTTTTCTTTAGCCTTTTTGCAATGCAACAGGGCAATCGATACAAATCTTTGCAGTAATCATATATTGATTTTCCTAGAATATAACTCCATTTAAAGCATTTTTATCCCCAGGAGTGAAAGCATTGGAGGCTATCAAAGAAGGAAGTAGCTTTCCTTGACCCCATCTGCAGTTCACATTGATTAACAGAGGCTAGGTAAAATAAATAAATATGTGTGAGAGAGAATAAAGAAGAAAGAGTCACAGAAAGGTTAATACTGGCTGGGGAGAAACATAATTATAGTGCATTAGGGTTTTTGTAAAATTATTAGGTCAGGATAAGCTAACAAGTGACTTGGAGAAGGTGGATTCTTCATTAGGTCAGAGCCAAATATTTCTACACCTATTTTTCACTGACTGTGCTACAAATTCAGATAATGTGGAGCTTTCTGATGATCTGCCTTGTGCACATGCAGGTATCAGGACAGTGAAATTGAGTTGAAACTGGTAGGTTTTCACTGTACCCTGTAATGGAACATCTGTTATGATATACTGAACCTGGGACAAATGCATAGGGAGTGTGCAGAGGTGAAGAAAGAAAGAAGCTTGATGAATCCATGACATTTTATGTTCATTAATTGTAGAAATGCTGCTGTTGTAGGTGGTTTCTAAAAGTTGAAAAACCACAATACATTTGTTTTCTTTTTTATTTAATTTTATGAAACATTAAAAATAATGCAAGATATTGTATTAATATAATTTTAGTAACACTGAAACAAGTCTCTCCTACTTTCATATGATGAATACAGTTTTCAGTTTTTAACCACTTGCTTTTATTCACTGAAAGTGCAAAGTAAACCTCATATAAGTGTCACACTCTCCTAGGAGACAGTAAAACCAAGGCCATGTGCCATAATTTTGGAATCAGATTTTTCTCTAAGCCAGGAATTTTGGTATTTTGTGATTCATCTTAGCTGCCCCAAAAGTCCCTGTAGCCCATCCCATGCATCTCTTTACTTTCAATCTGACAGTTTCATCTCCTCTCCTGCCACTTTGGCCATTTCCTGGTCCTTCTGCTCCCTTCCCTGTGTTTTTGTGGCTGAAACTAAATCCTCATAGATCAGCCTTTATTAAATTAAAAGGTGTGTGTAGCCTCATTATCCTTTGCAGTGTGTTGTAGTTGATACTGTTTATTTTACCAGCAGCTTCAGAGCTTTTTTTGCTTCAGGCAAAGCAACTACTACACATTGTCAGATAAAGTACCTTATCTGTCAGCAGCACTCTCGTGAATTAATCATAATTCAATAGGTTTGCTAATCAAGATTTGAGATGAATGTTTTGATAGAGCAATCAGATTTGCCCAATCTATCATTACTTGACAGTTGCTTTAGGCAGAGTGCTAACTTGGCAATAGGACCTGGTTTGGATCAGTTTGGTGTGGCCCCACCAGTCAGTGGCATCAGTTATTGAAGTGATGGACTTCTGCATAGACACTAATTATAGTTCTTTTTCAGTTTTGAGAGAGACTGGAGTGAAGCTGAGATCAGGCAGCTCACACCTACCCTGTTCCACGTTATCAAAACATTTTTGAATCAGGAGTTCACTTTGTAATTTTCACAAATAACAAAACTACTCCAAGCTTGTTGACAAATCTGACATGATTATGGTAGCATATGCAAACATTGCTCAGGACTGAAAGGGTCACTGGAATAGAAAGGAGATAAAATTAATATATTGTTAAATGTTGCTAATTATTAATCAAGTCACGTCTGATGTCACTAAAATTTGTTCTTTATTTTGCCCAGTTAAACATTCTTGGGGGTAATTTACAACATAGCTTGCAGCAGTTTCCTCAATTTGAAAGCATAAATGAAGGCTTTCATTGTATATTGACATATTTTTCTTGTTAAGCAATGTTTAAAGTACTGATACAAGGTGCTGTAATAGTGGGTTAGACTGCAAGTGCAAGTTTGGTACATTGTAGTCAATAATGCATTAGTGTGGGAAAATGAAGAGGAGAATTGTTGTGTTTAGGGTTTTTTTAACATGGGTGGAGAAGGGAAAAAGTCTTCAAGCATGCACAGGTAAATATAGACCTATTTTCCTAGTTAATGTAATTTTAGGGTATGTGTTAGTAGTATGAACACAATATATGTGTGGACCTCTAGTTTCATCATCATTTCAGCCCATATTATTTCTCTCCTGCTAGTCCTCTGGCACTGTGGCTTTGGGAAGAGCAGGTACATGGTGGTGTGATGGGAAGCCCATTGGGCAGACAGTGGCTGGAGCTGAAGCTTGTTTTTGTGTGCAGGTACAGAGAACTGGCTGCCCATCACATTCTCTTGGAGCTTAACACAGAGCTAAAACCAATGGGATGTCTGCTCCTCTGTCTATGTACAGCTTCTCTTTTAATAATTTGAAATCTTGAAATACATTAGGTAAAAGAAGGTAAAAATTACTAGTTCTGATGTAGATATTCAGGCCTAAGCCTCAAACCCCAAAAATGTGCGGGCTCAACATATTATATAGCAGAAATGAGTGTCCAAATGCTTTTACTGTTCCAGCTGGAGGCATTTAATACAATGTCAGGGTAACTTGCATTGCTGATATTTTGGTAGCAGTGTCATTTAGTGATGAGTTGAGAAGACTGTGGTACAGATATTTGTGTAATATAGATACTTGATGCTAAATAAGCAATCAGAATTCTAGATCTTTGCAGCCCTGCTTTAGTTCCTTTCCTGGAGCAATCTGTGAGCTCCAAAGGTTCACTAACATTCAGAGTAGCTGCACAGCTGCTTTCTAAAGCCCTGGTGCTTGGACAGTTCTTGGGAACTGCATTGAAATGAGGCTGCAGCAGCACTTAAAAATATTGGCAGGTGATCTGATCTAATGCTCACCTGACCTGTATTGAATCTATGGCAGACAGTGGGGACAGTGACTCCTCTCAGTAATGATCAGTGTGGCTCTTTTCTGGTTCAGGACAAGTGGAATGCCTTCAGTATCTGCTGCTTGTCAGGGAGAATGTTCCTGTGTCATCTTGTTAAGCAACACTGGCTAGTGAAAAAACCCCAAAGTGATACTTAAGTGAAAGGAAAAATGGACCTCTAATTTTAGCATCTTGGATGTTTTTTAGCATAGCTTGCCAAATTAAAAAAGAAAAATATGAAAAAAAAGAAATATTTTATGACTTTTATATTAGAAAGAATTTTTGTATTTTTGCCAGTCACTGCTGTGCTAAAAGCCAAAGTGAATATTATTTGTACTCACTGCTCAGAAAATACCATAGGCCTGTTTCTGTGGAGTGATGAGAATTACATTGACTTTGCCACCACAGGATTCCTTCTAATATCCTGTCAACGTTCTCGTGCCCTGCATTTACTGCTGTGCTCAAATCCCATCTCTCCATAACATTTAAAAGGAATAATGAAAGAACATCTTTGCCAATACCAAACTTCTCCATTGTTTCATTTGTGCCTTGAACTGCTGTTGATTACTTTGCAAGCTCCCTCTACCTGGAACACTACCTGGGTGAGAATTTTTCCTGTGCAAATTTAGATGAAGAAAGCTTTTTGATGATCAGTGAAGTACTGTGTATGTAAAGTGGTTAATTAAATTTCTTTCCTTCCTCCATCAAATTCTGCAAGTTAAAAATCCCATTCTGAGGTTCTCCACTCCCTCAAAACCCTTGACAGCCTTGACAGCCACCTTTGACTTCATTTTCTTCTTGATAAAATCTATCATGACACGCAAGAGTGCCTTGCTCATATGAGATGAATGATGGTCCTTCATGCTTACTACAATAACATGAGATTAACATAGATCACAGATTTCCTAGAGTTATTAAGAGTAGGCAGTCTCCACTTATTAATATATCTGGACTTTTTTCTCTTTTGCTAGTTAACATATCAAGCTAATAAATAGCAATGAGTCATTCTGCTTTTTTTCCTTTAGAGTGCTAATAAATGTATATGAGTTGACGGTTTTATAATAGTGAAGAGATAAAAAATATTCTTGGTAAAAAGATGCTCAGTGTGAGTACTTGTATGCATTTCTGTTCACATGGTCATATATCTAACACCTGTGTGATCCCTCAGGCAATTCAGTCACTCATTTTTCCTGCCAATTTGCTTGCTTCATTTTGATCTATGTTTGCTATCATTTGTCAACTGACACCTTTAGCATGTTTTCACATCAGTTGTTTTGAGAACATAAATGCTGATAATTACATCAGTGCTGCCCCATTGCAGAAGTATAGACTAGGCAGTCACCTGGGACTGGTTTTTTATAAGTTATTTAACAGTTATTAATTTCTGTTTTTCATATGTTGCAAAATTGCTTATCCATTGCAGGTTGCTTATCCATTGCAGGTTTGTAGCAGTAACTACAACTCCTCCATTAAGTGCATGTAAACAATGGCTTCAGTATTGGAGCTTTTGGTTGGGTCTTTTCCCCAGATGTTTGTCTCTTGCCTCCCCTCAGATAAATGTCAAAGACCTAAGGAATAGTCTCAGGTTTCCAGTGCCTCAGTTTTTCTCAAATTCCATAGTTTAAAGCAGAATTCCCCCAAGTTTGTGCATGCACGTGACCGCCATCTCTGCATTTCTAAATTTCCATTAAAAAGTCTTTTTCATTACTTACTTGGATTCCCTAAGGGCCTCATGCAAATATTATTAATAGGTGTCAGGTATTCCTTGTAATTTCTGTTTTTTTCTCATTACCATGGTAGTTCCATCATGCAGTTCCAGGTGCTGGTTGTTCTTCCTTTTCATGAGGGCAGTCTTCTCTCCAGCTAGCATTCACCTGTAAAAATGAGTGTAGGTGAGATCTAGACCGAAACTGTGGTTCCCATTCATATATGGCTTTGCACAAACAAGATATCCCAGAAGACTCCTTGCCAAAGTTAATTTTCACTTTAGTCCACTGATTAATATGGTTTTCTTCCTTAAACCTCATGCCTTGAAAAGTGTTCAGAGCAAGGAGTAACTTGCCTTTCTCTGTATATGGGACTAAACATTTCACCAAACTGTTGTCTTTTTATTTAGACAAAGATCTAAAGACATCATGAAATAAGCCAGGAACTCATTGAAACAGAATTACATCACTGCAACAGAAACACATTTTGTATCTAAGCAGTAGGTGAAGCTCCTTAACACAAGTTTTAAATAAAACAAGAATTGTTAAACAGTGCTACTGCTTTAAAAGAGACTTACCCCAAAGGGCTTATTACCACAATTTTCCAAGTCTTTAATTTATTATGTGCTCGGTGTTTTACTGCCTTTCCCAGATTTTAGTTATCTCAGCCCCACTCTTGAGTGCTGAAAGGTCAAGAGGTGCACTGCAAAGGCTGTGAGTGGAGAGGCACATCAATGCTAAAATGTTTAGACTATTTGAAATCAAGGAATACAATATAAAGCTCTTTACTTCTGAAGTGCTTGTGTGTATTTTGAAATCCAGCATAAACCCTCTTTAAACATTATGTTGCATAATTAGCATTTACCTTTGTATCTGTGCATTTCTTCATAAGTGTCTAGAACAGGATTTACTGGGATTTCAGTATGAGTCCATCAGGTTTTCAGACTGAAATCTAAATGTGTGGGTTGTGTAGTTATGCTTTTTAATTTCTTTTTATTTGGATTTTTTTACTGAAATTTTGGCTTTTTACTGTGTCTTCATCCAGAAAACAAAGTGATAAGGCATGGAGAGCAACAAAAATGCTGTCTGCAAACATCTAGATGTTCATGTATTATAGGGGCCACACAATTTCATTGCTTAAAAATACAAATAAATATATATAAATAAATTTATGTAGCACCTTTTATCCCCAAGGATTTCAAAGTATTTTAGAAAACTCCTAACATATGTTAAATCACCTAGCATACAACTAGGGTATTAGCCACTGTGGTACAGGGAAGAGTAAAAAGAAGGAAAATGATTTATAAAAATATAGATATAAAAGGTGATAAGCATCCAGGTCAAATGCCACTAAAGTCTTCCCATCGATTTTGATGGGCATACACAAAAAAAAAAAATCAGGATATGTCATCATTTTATATGGTGGATTGAAAAAGAAAAGCATTTTCCACTTTTCTTCCCCCAAAAATCTGTAGTTTTACAGGATTATTAGTGCACTGCTTATGATTTCAGATCCTAAGGAGACTTTAAAATCATCTCTGTTTAACTTCAGTTGTGTGTACCTAAATTTGCCCTGTCTGGAGCTGGGAGCAGGTAGAGATGGCATCATCACCCCATGGTAATACCAGTGGTGGTAACTCTGTTCTAGAAGAAAGTATCCTTTATCAAGAACAGATGCTCTTGGGGAAGACCTCTGATAATATCTAATGCATTATCATTATTAAAAATATATTTCACTTGTTTTGTTGTAATAATCACTTCTAGGAAGAGGGATGAAAAATACTCTTCTGAAAGTCCAGTGGATTTAGCTTAGCTTTGAGAAACTGGGTATACAGTAGCAGTAGCCAGCCCAGGCATGTTTTTAACTCCTGGGAAACATCTGTGTGAAAGAGGTTTTTAATTTCTGGTGTAATGGTTTTAGTTAAGAAACCTCATTTTTTTTGGCAGTTGCATGAAAGATTTTAATTTTTGTAATTAAAATACTTTGATTAATTTGTTTCATTTCAGTGAAAATGTCAACAACATTGATTATATTTAGATATTTTTCAGTCTAAATTAAGATGTAAATATTTTTGTAAATGAATTCATCAGTTGTTTAGAGAACATACGAGTGTAAAAGAAAGCAGATTTGTAAGTAAGATTTGTTTCTTACCCTGCTAATTGACCATCCTGCTAATATTCAGCATCCCTTTGTAGCACAAGTTACAATGTGTTTAATACCTTAAGTCTGAAAACTGCGTTGCCATTCTTACAGGGCCCTTTTGAATATGTCTGTGGCTTGGGAATGTTTCCACACCCAACATGTCTTCCTCAAAATATCCCAAAAGTAGTTTTAAAACATGATTAGGCTTATCTAAGACTAATGTTCAGGAGAGTGGGATGGAAGTGGAATAATTACTTAATGTCATTATATAATGTAAACCCAACTAGAACCTAAAGATGTGATTCTTTTTTTTTTCTACATTATTCTCCTTACAAAGGCAAAGAGAAGGTGGGAATAAGGCAGCCATTGCTGTAGGAAATAATTTAAGAAATATCCATGATTATGCTGTATCTGTTTCATTGATTTCATACAAACTAATGGCTTCTGCATATTTTTAGAGAAGCTGGTTGGGTGTCATAAGAAATTAATATGCTTTGGAAGATGTCCAAAACTTTGATAATGCCCTTTTATTTTAATACTAGTTATTAAATATTCAGTAGATAAAATAGGTGACAGCTGAGTGTTGATTAGGGTAGGATAAATCAGAGCAAATATTAATATGGCTTGCTTGTGTTCTGCATGGGCAAAATTTCAAGTCAATGATAAAATATTGTTAATCAGTGGATTGATTTGACTGTAAAGCAGTTGTATATTGATGCAGTCGAAGCGTTAAATTTTAACATTGTCATCTCTGTGTGTCTGAGACCTGAAAGCCACATTGCACATCATGAATTCCCAGTATTGATGGTAATCAGGGAAGAAGAGTTTTAATGGAGATATCCACCCTCTACAGAATGGAAAGGGTAAAAGTTCTCTAATGAATATGATGCAAGATGATCAAAGCAGATCATCAGAGTATGCAGGAGCTCCTGTACCAGTCATATCTCCACTAATGGCCCTTGCTGTCTCACTGTCCCTGAGCTGAGAGAGAGGGAGGGGAAAAGAAGCTCAGAGGACAAAGTAACATGGTGGGGAGATTGTTGTCCCAGACACATCCATGATATTTGAGTCCCTGAATCTGAAATGGGAAGTCAGTGTGTTAAGCATTCATTTTAGATGGATTACGGTTCCTGAGCTGGAAGCTGGAGTTCGGGAGACTCTGAGGTCCAGGTTTAATTCTCCAGGAAGTACTATTTGGATATTTATATTGGCATGAGCCATTAACTGACTCAGAAACAAAAGCTTTGTCAGTTGTAAACAGCTGATCTTTTCCTCTTAAAAGTGGGTTTTTATCAGGTAGTTTCTCATGACAAAGGAGTTGTACTAAGATTGGAGAACTTATTCTTTATTTCAAAATAAAAGGACATTTGAGTCTAGGCACAAGGGAAAATATCTACTCTTTGCCTCTTTAGCACCTCTCAAATCTATGGGATTATTTTTATTAATTCTCTGAAGACTGAAAAGGCTTTGAATTATCAGTGGCACATGTAGTCACGTAGAGAAATGTGAGGGAAGATGGAATTTTTTTTGTTTTGACTGGCACTTGCAAGACATCAGCTAAGTGAAATGCAGTATGTAATGCAGGAGGTCGCTGTGAACAATTTCCTCCTCCTTTATTTTGTGTTCATATTTTATTTACTATAGCTTGCTCTCAGTGCTCCAAATAATCTTAAAATAAATCTAATCCTATTTGATAAGACCGACAGTTTCTTCCCACCTTCTCTCTCCAAATCCAATCAAATTCCTTATCAGCCTAAAAATAATCAGAGCAAGTCTCTTGAGAATTCTCCACAGCCATTACCTGACTTTGCCCAGAATATTTCCTCATCTCTGAGGGAGAAGGGAGTGCCAAAAAAAATGCCAATAGTCTGGCTTCAAAGAAAGAGATCTCACTCACTGACTGGTATTGGTTCTCCTGGGGGCTTCTTCTGTGAGCAGCTGCAGCAGTTTGCTGCTGTGGTCATACTAAAAAGAGAGGAAGGGCATCTAGACTAGTAATTTCCTAAACATTTTGGAAATACACAGGAAAAACCACATTTTAAAAGGTGCTTAAAAACCAGCAGTAAATAGAAATTTCCATTGCAAAGCTTTGCAATGTTTAGGGAACCACCACTTAGGCAAATTGCACAGTGGTTAAGTTTTTCAAATGGACTCATTATAGATTCAAAATACTATGGAGTTGTCATTGCCATGTTTTCTAGTGTAAATGAAATGATCATTCAGCAGAAAACAAAACCAAGCAAAAGCAATTGGTGTGGTGTCCATTGCCAGGGGACAGTTCTGAAACATGGTGCAGCAGCTTCAGTGATCAGAAAAGTTGTGTGGTGTCTTAACCCAGCAATGCTCTCTTGCATGGTTAAACATCCCAAACAAAGTCAGAACAATTAAAGAATGAAAATGGGCTTAACTGTATTTTTTCAACATCTATGCACATTATAATAACATGTAGAACTTCATCTCTAATTGGTGTAATAATGTGTGGTGATGAATGCATGCCCAAGTGTCTGAAATTAAATTAAATGATTGCTCCTTTCTGTAGTCACAACCATAAAGGAAAGGGAGACTGACTCACTCAGGGCCATCCAGTGAGTTCCTGGGCATGCCAAGGAGAAGCATCACTCTCTTGGGAATCTCAGTGCAGAGCTCTGTCTGCTGGGGCTCACTGCCCACCTTGTATGGAGAGATGCTCCATCCTCCTCCAGGTCAGCTCTTTGATTCATGAGCTCTAGCCATAATTGAGTGGTGCTGTAGGTGTAGGATGTGAATTCCTGCATTTTTACCTTTATAAAATATAACTTAGTGAAAGAGATGAACTGAATGGGAAAGCTGCCACTGTACTCATGAAAGCTTGTTTCCTCTTTTGGGCTCAGCAAAAACAACAGCAAGGGCCAAATCATTTGATCACAATTATGTGTAGTAATTTCTCTGAAGTTATTTTCTCATTGTGCTTCAGAAAAATAAACAATAGAACAGGGGTAAAGGGGACAATTTACAGCTGTTTTTAGTAATTCATTTTGGCATTGATATGTGACAAAATCTCCATTTGAGCTCAGAGGTTGAAAGCTATTTCACAGCAAAAGGAAGTGACTTGTTTGCACTGGTTTCTTAATACAGAATGCTTAAAGCAGCAGAAACTCCATCAGTCAAACTGCATGAAATAAATACAAATATATTGAGGTGATTTGGGAAATGCAGTTTGTGAATGAGTCTATATGAGGACAGAAATGAAACATGTAGTATTTGGGTGGAGATTGCTCCTTAGGCTGCAAACTGCCTTCAGATCCATACCCTCTCTCATCTGCAAGTACAAAGGAGTCTGTGCACAGGGGAGGAGAGAAATGTGGTCCTTTATGATGAGTGAATTGAGAGCTTGAGTACACATAAGCACTGTTCTATTAGCACAGCCCAGACCAAAGGTATTGCAAATTAATTGAGCAAAAGAATTCGTGTACAGTAGGCATGTCTGTTCTTACATGAATCAAAAGGAGAAATTGGGCAGAGCTCCTTTTAGGAAGAAAAGAAAAACATATGTTAGTTATTGTATTGAGAGGATGTTTTTATGAGAAAAAGGGATGCTGCTTCATTAATAACTGACATGTCGCACCAATTCTGGTAGGTCTGATAGATTAAACATGAACCTCTCATTATTCAAGCAGCTGAAATGTATTGGCTGCTTTACCCACCTAATATTTATTCCTTGCACAGTATAACTACAAAATTGACATCTTCTTTTAAAATTATTTGGCTGTAATAAATATAAAACTTTCACCGCTGATGTAAAGCATTGCTAGCTGGCATCATTTCCTATCCCTTTTTAATTATTCTTGACACTGTGGAGAAACATCTAATATAAATCTGTAATGTGCTCTGATGACAAACTACACGGTTGGAAGACCATGTAATCTCTCCACAATTAATTAAAGTGCACAGAGCTGCTTTTTTTCCCCCCCTTTTTTTTTTTCCTTATTTTCCATCCCCTCAGCAGCCAGATGCCACTGACTGGCTCAAATAACATTGCTGTCAACTGTAAAAAATTAAGATCCAAACCCTAAAAAAAGTGCTTAAATAAAGAAACCAGATGCCAGGTTACTTTTCTGATATTATGGCATACATCTTGGTGCAGGGCACTATTGTTCAACATCTGTAGCTTTACATACTTAATTACTGACATAGCAAATCTGTTGGCAGTTTATTTCCACAAGTATGTATCACTTCAGCAAATCCTTTATTGAAAACTGAACGATGCCAATCAGTGTGAATAGTTCACCAGCACGCCTGGAGCAATGAAATTAAGGAGGATTTGGCTGCTGTTTGTTCAATGGGCATTGCCTTTTGTTTTTGAATGGGTGTGAGTCTGCTTCAGAAGAGCTTCAGCTCTGTGCTAGAAGCACTTAGCAGTGCTGTAAGGCTTGTGGGCACATGGAGTCGATCAAATGCAAATTAATAACAATTTTTAGGCCACATAATAATGTTCTTGTAACATTTATTGACTGTAATAATACTGTGGATGGAAGACAGGTTAATAAAAAAGTGTTTATTAAATATTATTGTAGCACCATATGACTTTTGGTGGTGAAGTCTATAGCCACAGGAAACTGCAGGTGCACATTAATTTGCAAGATAGCAGCAAAAAAAGTTTAGAACTATTAATTAACATTACAAAAAAGAATTTCATAAACACAGTCATTTTTTTGTTGACATAACAGTATGAAAAAAATCACCTCAAATTTATTATTTAACGTGGCTTTTTTGATAGAAACGTTTTGATAGAAAAGCTTTCTGCTGTTTCTGTAACAATAGAATGAAAAGGATGATATGCTGGTGTCTGGTTTTCCTACTCACCTGGCAGGTGTATTTTGATCAACAAAGTAGAATGTTTTGGGGTCACAGTTACTTGGAAAACCTCCCCTATGCTTCATTAATTTTCAGTTAGGGCTGTTTTATTATTAAAAAGCTTTTCAAGCATCACAGAATGAATGGTTGTGGTTGTTAGTGGGACATTTCGTGGGTGGAATGTGCAACTGCTGTGGCAAGCAGGGACTCTCCCATCTCCATCACCGCTGCCCTGAGCTCGCCGCTCGTTCCGGGTGCGCTTTGGGAGCGACTGAAGGGCAGATTCCCAACACCTGCAGCTCCATAGCTGTGGAGTCTGTGACCCCACTATCTCAGCTGAGGTGCTGAAGGCTTCAGGTGTGCAGGAGAAGGTCTTTAGTTTTGTCCTGTTTTGGAGAGGTTTCTCTTTATGGGGTAGTGTCAGTGTTCTCTTAACTCACAACTCAGCTTTTGATTCACGTGTCACTTCAGGCCACCATTCTCTCACTCCTCACAGGTGATATAAACCAGTAGGATTACAGCCCATTTCCTTGCTGTGTGGTGTATTTTTTTAAAGAAATAACTGCTATAATAGGCTAGAGACAGAGGGTTTTTTGGGTTCTTTTGCTACAACACAGTTGGCACAGCTAGAGCCTAAGCTACACTACATGTTATGTATTTCTCTTGGAGAGGAAACTCCTTTTCAGTGAACTGTACTGACTCATCAGCTTTCTGATTCAGCTTGCAGTGCTTCCACTGAAAAGTTTTTTAAAAATAGAGCAATCAAAATTACAGAGCAGTTCCTGTATAGGGAATATGGATGCAGTGTGGTGGTGAAAATCCATATGAAACTAATACAAACAAGAAAATTTTCTGTGATGGTTTTTTTTTTGCTGTGTTTTAAAAATACTTGGTGTTCTGTCAAGGGGTTTAATGTATTCACAATAATGAACATTTTTTTAAATCATCTTATTTTGATTTATATACATCATAATCATGTTATTTATACTTATATTATAGTTGAGGAATTTGAAACTGTGCTACAAACTATGGATCAAATGTCACTATCAAGTACCTCCAAGAAATCCCATTAGTTTCACCCATTTTTAGTGGGTTGTAACTGAGAGCATGTAGAGATCCAGATAAATGTGTTCACATGCAAGACAGTGCTTGCAACCATTTGAGGACTGGACACAGCAAAGTACAGAGCAGACAGAGGGGACTTCTCCCTGCAGAAATTAGGAATAGACCATAAAACTTGTGCATTAAAAACATTCCAGTTTGGGCAAAATCAACATTCTACAGGCACAGTAATTGCCAGGGGATTTTAGTGACCACAAATGGTTAGGAACTTGGTTTTACATCTCATCTGACCAATAGTTTGTGACGTGCTGTGGTTTGTGCTTTTCTGCAACAACATGTTTCTTGGATCGTTTAAAGAATTTGGCTTGCAACACCTCTGAGGCACGGGTTAGCTCGCAGTAATGCATACTTTGATGTGTCTTATTGTTAAATTATATAGTGCCTACAATATTTCATTTTATTTAATACAAATCATTTTTATTTACTTAAAAGGAGCAAGCTGTCTTATTATATGTGTTTGGCTTAGAAACAAAGGAATTATATTCTTTTAAGAGGTGTTTTACGTTTTATGGTTACTGAGAGAATAAATGGCCTTTTAATAGGCATTTATATAAGTGGGATCCATGTCTCCACTCTATTATATATTTTCAAATAATTAAAAGTGCTGTACAAATGCTATATGATAGCCTTCAAAAAAAAAAAAAAAAAGAAGGAAAACCCATGTGGTTTATGATATCAGGAAAATAATCCTGTTTCTTGGGGAGGGGGGAGGCAGAAAGGTTTATTAGGGTAATTTAATTTCTACTGATGCTACAAACATGCATGGGATGGGGATGTGGGAGTTCAAATGTGGAGGCTGCCTGTGCTGCTCCCCATGGTGACCTGTTCTTCATTGAGACACTCAATTGACACAGACGCCAGTGCATTTATTACTGAGTCTACTGTAAATGAGGCTCTCAGCCTTGCCAGGGATGGATGTTTTAGATGTTTTTCCTGTGTTCACCACTATCACACATCACGTTTCGAGGACGGGGGAAAAGGAACTTTTAAAACAATAATATCAAACAACTTGGGGAAAAATGTTAAATATTACCATATGAAGAACTGATTAAATTTGTATGGGTTTCTTTCAGTAAAAATTGATATGTGATGAAACACAGTGCAGCTGGATAACTTGTTTTGGCTAACGTTCCAGTGTTCTCTGATCTCTTTACCCAGCTCTGTATAAAAAAGAAACCATATCAGCATCCTTGTTCCTGTTGTACAGGCTCTGACATAAATGCCCCCTTTTGGTTTGCCCCATACCATCTGGACTGTAAAAAACCTAACACGAGTTTGCCAGCAAGGTAGGTTATCTACATATATTCTTCATATTCAGATCTACTCTCAAATATCATTTTTTTCACTCTACTCATTGCAGTTTTCATGTATTTAATCTGTAGAAACTACTGTACATTGCTATTCCAAATCATCAGTGCTGCAGAACCAAGGAGCAGATGCTGCTCTTGTTTCTTTTTCAGTGTAGCCCAGAGAAAAGTTTGTTCTGGTAGCTGAGAACCAAAGACTAGGTTTAATATTCAGACATTGTCTTGTTCAGTCCCTCAGGCTTCGTGAGGTCTTATACACAGTCATTAATTACTGAAAATGCCACAGTCTTTAGGTACCTCTTCCTGTTTCATTGCAATACAATTTTTTTACTTGTTTGTGCATATACTGGGTTTGTGATTGTGGTATTTTCTGTGTGTTGAAGAAATTCAGAGGCACTTCTTCCATGGCAATAATGTGTTCAAAAAGTCAGCTCATTTTTGAACAGGCATTAAAGCTCTGTAAAAGTAATAAACTTCTGCTTGTCAATATCAGAGGTTATTTTAAAATTCATATTCCTTATGAATATTCCTCAGCACCTGAAATGCAGGATCATGAGTTTAGGCTAGTTTGCTTACTTTAAATTCCTTTATGCAGCCAAATGTCCTTATATTGCAGGCTTTTTGGCTGGCACAGGAAGATCAGACTTCCTGCTCATTGATGTAAATAGAATTTTTCTTTTATTTTGGGAGTGGCAGGGGGTTGCTACAAAGTTTAATTTTCCATTTTGTTAACTAAGAACATATGCCAAGGGTCTTGGACTCTCTGAAGTACTGACTGACATAAAATATAATGGCAATCCAGCATGGGCTGGGGCTGAAAAATTTTGGATTTTGTCCCACTAGATACTGGAAGACTGCAGATTTTTTTAACCGGGATAGATAGCATGGGTAATTTGCTCTTCACTTTGGCACGCTCTGTTTAATTGCAACTACAGCAGAGCAAAACCATCTGCTGAAGTGATCAAGGTCGTGGGTTTTGAGTGATGAACATTAGAGAAAGCCACGGGCGCAGTTCTTGCTGCCGTTCCTTGTGGCGGAGCCCCGCGGAGAGACGGCCCGTGCGTGGTCTGGAGCGGTTGTCGCCGCGGTTTGCTCGGTGCCAGCCGTGTGCTGCATCCCTGCCAGCCCCGAGCTGCTGCAGCTGCCACACACTGTGCTGCTTCTGCCTGCCCCGCTTGTCAGCGTTGTTCCTAACTCCTCCATATTTTTCAAGGGTGTTTGGTGCAGCCCTGCGCTGGGAAATAGGAAAAAAAACGAAGGAAGGCTTCGTAACCAAGTTAGGAACATCTGGAGCTACAAGGTTTTCCACACTTTGGAACAACAAAGCTCTGGTTTAGCCATTTTAATCAGATTTTCTGCCTTTGATGCTATCACAGCGTTCTTTGCTTAGGAAAAGTTTGTGGCATCCTTGGGCTGTCCATGAGGACTGCAGAAGGAATGATTCCTCTGTTCCTGTGTTTGTCACTGCTCATCACTCTCTGTTGGCTTTCAAACTGCTCTTTAATCTCAACATAAACTTGATCTGTAAATATCTACACAGATTTCTTTTTTTCTGTATTCACAATGGAAAAAACTTCTCTGGGAAAAAAAAAAATCTATAAGGCCCTTAACAGAGAATTAAATAAGAATGGGAGTTTATATCCCTGAAAGAATTATCTGGATTTAAAAGGAGATATTTGCAGTTCATATACTGTTAGCACACTAATTCTAAAGCAAGCTTTCCATTTCTATTAATTCAGTTCTCAGTAAATGCTAATGAACTTTTATAATAAATTGGAAACATTTTCTGTTTTAAGTGAGGAAGGCTTATTATTATTTGTTGAATGGCAGGACAGGAAAGATTGCAATGCACCTTTATCCCCAAAACACTAAGAGCAGAATTCTGGCATTTAATGATGTTCTCATTGTGTTTAGCCTTCCTGAACATGATTGTTATAAAAGGATATTAAACCTCCTTTTTTGGCACTGCAATGCACAATTTTACTTGAGGATTGTCTATGCTCTGTGCTCATACTGTTTAAGTGAGAAATGTTACAGAACCAGCTTTTATTGTCCAAACTCCCAACCATAGACAGAAGGCTGATATTCTGAAAGGAGCAATCAGTAATTTCTACTTTTTGAACAAAATTCTGATGTGGTTGTAGCCATTTTCTGTACACATAAAGAAAGATCATGGCCTTTTATGCCTTTTATAACTTGCTTGTTTCATTTCTCTGTCCTACCACGGCTACCATGGCTCTCTTTCAGTTCACAGCAGTTAATGTTATATTTGTGTTGCCAACTTAACCTTCTGGGGTAAAGAGTATCTCAGCCATAAGATTATAGAAACAGCTGTAAAAATTCAGGTGAAAGGTTCACCTAATTCAGCAATTCAGTGTGAACTGTGCCTAGTCTTGAAAGCAAAAAGAATGGAAAGAGGATGCTTGAAGGCAAAAGCTGTTTTCCCACATCTCAAACTTACTAGACATTTGTTGTATTGGCATAACTAAGTGGGAGTTAAATCTGTTGAAATGCAGTAGAAATTTGTAAAAATAACTTAAAAATTCATGTACCATTCTATGCCCATAATTCAATTCAGATGTGTGTGTATTAATTCTGATTTCAGCATGGTGTGATGTATATGCTAGGTTATGACTGACAACCTAAAATTAGAATTTCAGTTTGTACTAAGAAAAACAAATTATTTAATAGATGTACAGAACTGAGGAAGCAATTATATGAGTTCTGTGATACCTTTGTTCACACAGAGGAATTCTACACATTCTCTGTAGTAAGGTTCACTCTTTAGATTTATAAGTTAAATTATAGACTTTATGAAGTCAGTAGTTTTTGCAAGGCTCAGTTGCTTCTTTCCATAAGAGCATTTTCAGATCTATAAACTTTAGAACCAAAAAAATTTCAGAAAATGTTCACTTTTTAGACTCTTCTAGAATACCGTTTACATTTTTTTTTTTTAAATAACATCAGTCCCTAAGTGTAACTCATGAGAAGGAGCTTATTTTAAAATGGTGTATATGTGGTCCTTGACTTCTGAGAGGCTGCTGCTGCCTGAGCTTTGTAGCTACTGCCTTGTTTTAGTTGTAAATACTGGTTCTCACATGATACAGAGACAGCAGAAATGACCAAGAGAAGGTAGAATCAGCTAAAACAAAGGAAAACAAGTGCAAGGGAGCAGTAAAAATTTTTTCCTGTATCAGTTCAAAGTCTTGTCCATCTGCTCTCAATTTACTGTCATGCAGACTTTGGATCTTTCGCTGCTGTTGGGCCACACAATGAATCAAATCCTGTTTCCTAATTTCCACCATTTTAAGTTATGTTCCTAGGAAATGGAGCTCTGCAGTTTCTTGCCTCTCTTCATGACAGCTGGAGGAAAGGAATGAGGTGAAGAGAGGAAGCTGGCAGTGCAAACCTTTCCCTTGGGACTTACCTGGGTCCCTCACTTTGGCTTGCAAAGCGCTGAGGTTTTCCATGTCTTTGACAGCCTTTAGGTGAGGACATCCTGTGGCCATTGCATTCTCTCTTTATTTGGATACAACCGTGAAGAATTTGTCTTATTTCTGTGAGATGCTATCCATTTTAATGTTATTTCATAGAAATAAAGGTGAAAATGTTCTGTGGCTGAATAGGAAAAGAAAACCCAGATGGCTTGGTTCATGCATTACTTAGCTGTCCTCTTCCAATAAAGTCAAAATTACATTAAAACCTTGGAGTATCCCTTCTCAGATTTTATTTGATTATTTCAATATGCCTGATTTATTTATTTCACTGATGTTGAATTAAGGACATATATAGTTGGGAAAGAATTTTAAATAAAGTTTGGGCTCAAAAAGACTCCAAGTTCATGGATCTGCTTAAAGGTTAACTACTTTTCATAAGATGTGAGAGGAATTTGGTATGAAGTGACAGAAGTCTGGGTATTAGGCTTGTTCTAAAGATATGAAGCTGCAGTCACTGCTCAGTTGTGCTCTCCAAGCGTCTGTGCCTCAGGATTTGCAATTGCAACTTTAGAGTGCCCACACTTCATGTGCACTGACTAAATAAAACTAAGACAGACTTTGGATACTTCTGGATGACAGAGCAAGAGAGGTTTTGGCAGATGGTATCCAGGTCTGCTTGGAGTGCCTGTGTAAGATGTGTGATGCTTATGTTTGACTTCAGCCTATAATTACATTGTGAGGTCATTGTCTGATAGCTTTAGTTTAAAACTGTCAGTTTTAAAATACAGATTGCCTGATAGGCAAAATTGTGGGCCACATCACCCCATTTGAAGCAAAATAAAGGCCGCAGAATAAGGAAAGATTTTGTGCACTTTTATTATGTACTGCAGTGAAGTATCAGCTTTTGTGAAATTACCATTTTTTGGTGAATGTCTGTAGCAGACTTCCTTTCCCCAAAAAAGCACATTGAGATGTTGTTGTCTCAACTCTCAGAAGAGCTTTCCAAATTAATTTTTAAAATCTAAGTAATTAATTTACTTATTATGTTACATTTATGTGAGCTATTAAATGTAAATGCTTCACTTTCAAGGGGAACCTAAATCATTTGTACATTGTGGTGTAATCATTTTCCTTCAGAATCAGAAGGGTTTCCTGCAAGGCTTTCTCCCACACAGTCAGTATGCAGCCCCTCTTCTTACACATCCTGGTGTGGGTTTTTCCATGAACACTTTTTGCTCTTTAGTTATTTGTTGTAATTATCAAGTTCATTTTTCTCTAATAGATGTGATTAAGTATATTTAGCACTGTGTAATGAGTTTTCTGCCTGGTTGCATTCTGGCTAATAAGGAATTCCTTAGAGTCTCTTCTGACAGCTGCTGTGGATCCCAGGTTTGTGCTGCCACAAGAGACCTCTTCCATGAATTGCTAACATTAGAGAAATTAACTCGGTTAGACTAACCATAAAATCTGGGCTGAAATTTGATTACTAATAGATCTTGTGCTTGCTTTCGGCAGCACCGGTAATTGTGGTGTTCTCCTGCACAGAAAGACCCACAAAAAATAATCATAATTCAAAAATCCTTTTGCATTCACACCGAGTGAGTATGTAAACTTCTTTGTGAAGGCTGTAATGATTTTTTTTTTTTAATGGTTGAAAATAATACTGCCAATAATTGTTCAGCGTTCTTGTTGCAGTAGCTTTTTTTTTTCTTTTTTTTTTTTTTGTTTAGCTCTTGTGATCCATCTGCTAACTTACCGGTCTATGGATAATGGTTTTGTTATCCATACTACTTCCCCTTATTATAGCAGCTCCCAAATTTGTGAGGCTGAAAATGATGGGAGCAATGTGTACTTGGTGATGCAGCGCTGTGGCTGAGTTGCTTAGCAACACCAGCGGCTGCAGCCCCTGCGCCCGCTCTCCGGAAGGGGGATACAGAGACAGGGAGATGGAATAAACACACCTCCAGCGGGGATGGTGGCTTCAGCAGGGAGTCACGAAGGCTGCAAGTTATTTTTCTGCCAAGTGCCAGCGAGTGTGGGAAAAGTCATCTCTAAACAGGTCTCGTGAGAAAGGGAAAAAAAAAATGGAAAGTGGTCACTTGACTTTCTGAATTACTGGAAGAGAATGAAAATCCAGCAGTAAATGGGTTTTCTTGCTCACTGTGAGCCTGTGCTGCATTATGAGGTCCTTTCTACTGTGGTGCATAATCATTACAGAAAATGCGTAATCATAACCATGTGTCTTCTATTTATCACTACAATTGAGTACCAAATTCATGGAGAATAGGGATTGAAAATTAATGCCAAGTTACCTCTTAAATTCCCTGCTGGTATGTTAATTACATAAAGACTGTTCATAATAGGGTTAGTGGTAATGTAATAAATATGGATGGGTCTACAGTTTTAAATTCTTTTGAGATCTGAACAACTCTACATTTAGGATCACACAGTATTAATTGCTAGGAACTATATTTCAATCCTCTTCTGGTTTCCAGTCAAATATTTTACAAAGACTTGTGTGATGACTGAAGTATCACAGTGTTCAGTGTTATTTTCAGTTCCGTATATCCCACACCCTCGAGCCTTTGGAAATCATCTGTGCTTGAAGCCTCTCTGTAGAGTGAGGTATCACTTTGCTATGATATTTAGTACAAAATATCAGCCTCTAGGAAGCATAAAATGTGGAAGGGAGTAGGAAGTAAGTTGATGCAGATATACCCAAGTTTGTTAAGGGGCTCTTATCTGCAGTCACCAGCATCACACGGGAATTTTCCAAGTGCTGGTTATTGCTGCTAGTCAGTGCTGCTCTGCAATTAGTGTTGGAGCACCTTGATAAGGTGGATATATAGGAACTAAGAACAGATAACATAAATGCAAACAAAGAAATTTCAGTCTTTTAACCTCTTTTGTACTTGTTTATTTCTGAACTGACTCTTAAACAAGCAAACAAACGGGGTTGCTTTTTTAGTTCCTTTCCCGGAAAAATCTGTCCAGAAATTTAAAGACCTAATTATTTAAGAGTTTGTGTTGTTTCACTTCCATATTTTGCAAATGGTGCTGCACTCATCATAAGCCTGGTCCTAAAATTCATCACAAGAAAGGCACTGCTTATCATAAAAGCAGAGGTTTTGATCTAAGTGGGAGTCTGTGGGCTCATTTTTAGAAGGTCAGATTGATAGACAATATCTCACAGTCTAGATAGTGACTCTATCAAACTAATTCTTAAACACATAGTAGTACAATGAATTATTCCTGTCTTGGAAGTATGGTTTATGACCTTTCTGCCCCAGGTATTATTGCTGATTATTATCTGAGAATGGGTAGTAGCATGCTTTTTGTTTCATTGGGTTTTGTGGTTGATTTGAGGGTTTTTTATTTTAACTCAGTTTTGTTTTTTAAGCAAATCTATTTTATGAACCCCTTAATGCAGCAGATTTATGATAAAATAAATTTGTCTTATGGCATGGTAATAAAGAAATGCCCTTCACCTTCCTTTTCTCCTAGAGGTTATTGTTTAAACTAGCATCTCATGTTGTACAAATGAATATTTCTATGGCCTTTTATTTTCCTTTTTTTTTTAAACACCAATTTGCAGAAAACTGTGAGGATTTTAGAATATTGTAATTTATTTTGCAAAGTCTACACTTGCTAATTGCCAGCTTTTCAAAAACAAAATGGCAGAATTCTTCATACAAGGCTGCATAAAAGATGGACCTATTTTGTATATAGAATATTGCCTGTCCTTTAGATCTATGTGTTTTGCTTATGGAATAAACCAAAGTAGGAGAGATAAACTAATATTTTGTATAAGCTCAGCCAGACAATACACATGATAAAGATGTTTCATCTTCTTATGTATGCAGAAAATATGAAAAATTGTAGTTTACACATATTTTCTCAATTCAAGTGTAAAATTGGGCCCCCAGATTGCCCTGGGCCACGGTGGTTGTGTTAAAGAAGCACTATTTACCTAGCAGCTGAGTGAAAAATGATCAGAATATTAGACTCATCTAGGCCACATTAAGAAGCCATTGCATTTCCCGACTATTTTATGCTATCTCAATATGAAAACAGAGCAATTTCAGCTCATATCAGGTTATGATCGGCAATTACAGTTGCATAATTCACCTAGTCGTCTCTTTTCAGGGCCTTTATTTTCCCTCTTGGTGACATTCCTGAGAAAGTGCCTGATAAAAATGTCATATATCATCCTGGCTTTAAAACTCGTAAGGGGGTAATCTGCTATGCCTTGCTGAGCCTATATTCATCACTAGATTTTTGACTTGGAGGGGTCATGACACTCATAATTTCCTTTTTGATATTGTCCTCACTAGATATGACAAGGGGCTGTAAAAGCTGCGTTGTAGGCTGTGGTTAAGAGCCGTTCCAGTGGGGCTCATCACCAGCAATAACAGTGCGTTACTGGGGATTGTGCAGGACTTGGCCGTTTCCAAGATAATTAGATTTGATGTCAACATTTCTTTATCACCTGCATCCTTTTGTGCATCTGCGTGTCAAGTTGTTATTTCCGGATTTATTAGCACCCTCAGAGCTACTATCTATCTGTCAGCCTGTGTGGTGTTTGTGTTGACAGTTGTAAAGTTAATTACTAGTACTAATGAGCATCGGGCTTTTGGTGGACATGGCATTTTGGGCATTTAAAACTGTAATTAGATTTTTTTTTTCCTTTGTGTACAGCCACAGGAAAAATGCAGAAAAAGAAAAAGAAACTGAAACCGCGCACCCTGACCTCAAATCTCCATCTCCAATTTGACACTGTTTGCAGTACCTCTAATTCAAAAAACTCAAACAGGCAGTTTGCTTTGTGCTGCATTTTCTTCTCATCATTAACTCCATGAATATTTGTTTTATCATGTCATCCAAACCCAGATCTTAAGAGAAAAAAAAGTTTTGCTTTCAGATGACTTTATTAAAAACATGTCCAGACAGTGTGTGTATCAGCCTTTCCTTTTTCTGTAGCAGTATTTGTATTTTAGCCCACAGACAATATAAGAATTGTGGCTAAAAAAATTGTAACAACATCAAAATTAGCTCATCTTCTGATCCTTCTCCTTTTAATATAATCATGTATTAAACCCAGTGAACACATAGACACTTCTTGTTTATTATGCACTTGTAAATCCAGAGTAATTTCAGTGAAGTGGGATTAACAGAAATGTAACAGAAAGAAGAATTTTGATACTTATTTGCCTTGCATTCGTGTTAAATTTCCTATCCTGTAAATCATATTACCAGCTCTTTTATGTGATGTTCCAAGTAACATATAAGTCATAGGATTTAGAATAATGGCACTTATATATGACATATACTTTATGTAAGTATATTGTTTATTCCGCTGCTGCAACTAAGAACCACTCCCTTGCTGCTGTTTCTATTTGCTTTCTATTTATCATTATCTGCCATTTTGTTAAACAACTACCCTTCCCAGACATAAATCATCTGTAAAAATACTCTGGCTCAGAGAAAATTTCACCCTGGCACTGAAATGATGAGATAACCATTTTCATCTCTTGTTGAAGCATTGAGATTTATTGGGCTTTGATGGGCTACAGACCAGACATCATTCTCTGCTAAACAGACTCCCACTTGCATTTATTCTTATTGCATTTAGCAATTCAAAATGGAGCTCCTGAAGTCCCTGCAGAGCCCCTTCCCAGCTTAGGTGGGGCACAGGACGTCAGTGTTATTACTTTATATTAGATAAGGAAGGGACACACACTGGAGCATGTGGTGATTCAGATGATTTTTTTATTTCCGTTTAGCGGTGATGACAGAATGTCATAGTGAAATGACTTCAAAAGTCATTTTTCCCTCTGCCCCGGTTCTGCAGCCTTGTCCCTCGAGGGCACTTCCATTGTACAGTTATATTAATTCTGCTAACTTTCAGACTTCATTGCTGACAATAGGCCTTTTGGCTTTCTCAGACTATTACATTAAATTTCCCATCAAACCATGTCAGCCTCTGAGGTCAGAGATTCCAGGAGAAGCTTTAGATATTTTGCCTTTTGACTTCATGGGCAGGTATTTCTAAATTGCTTTTAGCTTTGTTTTTCCAGTGTCAGAAATCATATTGAACCTATCTGGGAACCCAGACACACTGTGTGTTTGTCAGGTGAAGGACAAATGGTGCGAGGGGCGGGGAGGGTGTGCAGGGACAGCCAGACACGTGTTGGTGGGAGCACTCCTGTGCTCGGCTCTGGCACTGTCGGTGAGGGTCACGTACCCTTGGTCCAGCTGCATTTCTCAGGGCAGCACTGCCTGACCATGCATTTCACACACACACACCCTGGGTCGTTTATCTTCCCCCCCAAAAAAAAAAGCTTTCTTTTAATCTCAGTGTACTTTTAACGCTGAACTAGTTTCTCTACTCTGCGAATTTTTGGCATTTTTGGTGTAACAATCTTCAATTCACAGCTGGGGAAACTGAGGCACGGAGAGATGAGCTGATATAGCAAGGTGACGAAGGGACAGAAACACAGGAACACTCCTTCACACAGTCGTGTCCACTGTCAGTATCTGGAAACAGTTACCTTGAGGGTGGTTTGAAGAATTAAAGTACAGTGGACTTAAAGCAGCTTATTTTCATAAACCACGGTTTATGTAAGAATCACCAAAATCTTAGATTGTGCTGTGTGACCATTAAGTAGTTTTTAGGTTACTGAACAAGCTTTGCTGCTGCTGCATTTTTTTTGCTCTACATTTATCAAGATTCTCAGCCTTCTTCAAATAATATATAAATTGTTTTAGCTTGATGCATTTTTTTTTCCTCCTTGTAATAATTTTACATTATAAGGGGGGAAAAGGGTTTTATAGCAGCATTAGTCAAATGAGATTTTAAATTTATCACAGATAAACACCCTATGTTGAACTGGAGAACACGCTGTTTCAAAAAAGGTGTTACCATGTGCAGAATAAATTAAGTAAAAAATGCAACAGAGTTATAGGAAAAAAACCTCAGGCTTTGATTGACAGAAAAACAAATGAAAAAAATTAGAGCATGGATAGTGTATAGAATTTAGCAAAGATCAGTGTATGCAGATTTTTAGCCACTATTTTGAATTTGTAATCACAGTTTCTATATTTAGAAAGCAGGAATTCTGCAGCATATTCTTCCCCCAAAAGTCTATTTTTTAATAAAGCAAATGAACAGACTTTTCAGAGAAAAATATTTCACCCTGAAAGCAAACTCTTCTCTCTTTATTTTGGTGGTAATTTTAAAGCACCAGAATTAGAAGTGCCTGAATTCATAGCTGAGGTTTCCATCCGTGGAGGGGAATGTGTGTGCAGAATCAGAGGCAGGGCCAGAGAAAGATGAGCTGAGGAAGGCAGTGTCGATGTGTTACTACCTGCTTGCAGCCATACGGCCGGGGAGTCATTTGTGACACTCTGGGGACAATTTTGTCACCCTGACAGTAATGCTGTTATGCACCGACTTGACACACAGGAAGAATCCATAAAGACAGATAAGTAACTGTGAAAGTGGCTGGGGATCAGCCTGAGTGCTACCACTCACCTGCAGTGACAAATAGATAGTCATGAAGGATTGCAAATCCTGCCCAGCACAGAGAGATGTCAGTCCAAAGCCACAGCACTGCCTGGTTACATGGGGGCTGGAGTAAAAATACACAGAAGGCACACAAGGGCCCCAGGCGTGAGCATGAGAAGGTTCGCTTCAAACTATATTAGTTCTTCTTTGTAGCTTTTTTTCCTTAGGAATACTTGATCTTTCACAACTGGACAAAATTCTTATATTAATTTCGCTTGGTTGGGCTAATTCCTGCAGTTTTAATTGAAGTGGGTATATGTTAACGCTGGTGTAATGAAAATGAGATTTTGGCCATTGAGATTTTTGTGGGAGCCAATGGGTCTGTTTCCAGGTGTCATTTTTTTAGTAATTATTTTATACCAATAGAGGTCCCCATCTGCAAATCCAATGAAGACTTTGTGACTTAAGAAATACATTCTGCTTTTTAAAATACTGTACTTTAGCTTTTACAGTCAACCATAAGTGCTAAAAATCAGTGCCAAAGTGCTGTTTCTTATGTTCAAAACTGTGTTAACTCTTACTACAAATGCATTTCTTTTTCTAAAAAAAAAAAGTGATTTTCAGTTTAAAAAATATTTTATAGAAAGCTAATGGTAATTTTATTGCTTTTTTGGTTTGTTTGTTTAAGACAAAGGGATGTAATCTAACCTTGAAGACCACTTTGAATTCAGTCACTCTTTTGTGACTTCTGTTTAATTATTCATATTTGATAATTTGAAGTTTATTTCTCAGGAAAGAAGTGAGTTACAACCAAAGACAGATGATGTGCTTGAGTTTCTATTTTGTTTACTTTATAATCTCTGCTTTTCTCCTTTTCTCCTCAGTCTAGCCACTGGCTTCCACTTTTAAGGGACTTCCCTTTGTAGGCAGTCTCTGAAGTAATTTTGATCCTTGGAAGAGGGACTGAAAAACCTGTCAACCATACATTGCCTTACATCCCACATGCTCAGGATTATTTTTTTTCCATGCATTTTCTTTTTTTCTTCCGATCTGCAAGTTCCATGCATTTCCATTTTCTTCTTCATTCTTTGCCTCTTTGGCACAGTGTTGGGCACAGACTGCCCGGATGGTTTGTGCAAGGGGAAGTGTGGTGTGTTTCGTCTCCTCCCCACATGATCTCCTCCAATCATCCTTTTCTGGAGCTGCTCTGGCATTTTGTCCTCTTGATAATGCCCTCCTCTGGGGGCCCTGAAGAATGAGAGTTTGTGTTAGCTGGGGAATCAGTCCCACTAATGACAAGTCACATGGTGAACTTTTGTGCAGTAGGATGCACTGGTCGTCATTATCAGCACTTTCAAACTATTTAGCAAATACCTAGCTGGTTTCTCCATTGCTGTAATTTATTTGAAGCACAGATAAAGTAAATCTAATAAACCAAAATGGCAAAATCTATTTTCTCCCTTGCCCCTGCCCTATCTCAAGTTCCTCGTCACAGAATGCTTTTTAGGCTTAAGTCAAAATATCTCTACCCTGCTGGATCTTATCCCTTACATTCCTGCAGTGTTTTATCCTTTGCTGTTTGTTTGGTTCTTTTCTTTCCTTTTGCCCACCCCTTGTGATAGGGTACCTGTTCAGACAAGCCTGCCATGGCTTGCAGGTCTTCTCTTGTGCACTACCAGCCTGGACAAGTGGTTTGTTTTCTTTACATGCTCCCTTCTTGTCCAAGGCTGTAACAAGTGTTGCATTTGTTAAGAATTGTGTGTAGCCACTTTAGCCTAATGTAAGGCTTTTTTCTGATTTTTTTTCTAGTTGTTGAGTACCTAGAGAACAGTTTTACCGTAAGAAATATCTCAGGAGGAAAAGGAGTTTATAAATTCGGATTAAACAGACATTAGTTTATCGCACAACTGTTGCTGAGATGGTGTCATCCTCCTTCTTCAGGCCTGGCCTGACCCCCAGATAGGCATTTTTGGCTTCTTTAAGACCATTTCTAATGTGTCTTCAGCTTCTATTTCTGAGTGGGTAGGGTTTATATTTCCATTGAATCTTGAACAGTAAAGCCTTTTTAAAGAAATCAAGATTCATGTCCTATAAAATATAGGAGTTATTTAATAAAGATGCAACAAATACTCTGTAAGTTTTGTGGTAAGAATTAGCATACCAGTATCTAACTCCCAATTTTACCATATTTTTGCTGAGTCACAGTCATTAAGGTGAAATACTTCTTCACTAAAAAGTGCATTTTTTACAAAGCTAAAGCTCCTCATGATTAATGTCACTGTTTTATTCAAACAAAATCCGTTTAATTTTTGAGTTTTATCTTAAGTTCAAGTTTTTGATGATGTAAAAAAAAATTAATTTTGTGGCATTTGAAATTGCCTTCTGGAAGGGTGGATCAAACTCATACTTGGTTCATTTTGTTCAGCTTCTTGACAGAAATACTATATCTTTGATGTTTTTTGGACTTTATAAGATAAAGCTGTGCAATGGCCTGCAGGAGTTAAATGACTGCTGAATAAATTATGGCAGATGTCAACTCATCCCACCAGGGATGTCAACTACAGTGTGAAGGTGAAGGTGAGGCTCACCTGCCACAGGTCCCACCAAGCTGAACATCACCACAAAGAACACAGCCCAATGTTCTGATGACTAAAAACCAACTGTTTCAGCTCAGTTCTACGAATCAGACTGAGTTTTGCAATTTGGAATTATTTGATAAAATAAATGCAATATTAAAAAAAGCAATGAAAATTTCAAATTTTCCTCTGGCATGGAGATTTGCAGTTTCACTCAGCTTATGTGCAATATGCCATTGGCAAAGCAATTCCATTCTATAGTCAATTGCTCTTGTTGGTTGAACTGAATGCTAATGCAGGAGCTTTTATCTCATTCAAAACATATTAGTCAGAACCCAGAGAGCAAGAGGATACTGCCAAAAGGTGTCTTGCATTGACAGCAAAACTTCTAACTTTGGAGTTCATCCGTCCCATTTCCATTCTCATCTTAGCTCTGATTTGGGTAAGGAAAATACAGTTGTTTCCTCTCACTGCCTAGGAATTCCTTAAAAAAAAGTTTGCTTCATGTTTTACTTCTCTTTTTGTAGTGCCTCTACCCAGAAGGTGCATAATTACTGCAGTGTTTATATTTTGGGTGGTGTTAAAGCAGTAGTTGTGCTTTAATACCTTATGGATCTGCAGAGGATATTGGAAGACCTTTTTTTATACTGTATTCCATACACTTATGAAAAAATTGAATGTATTAATTCAATGGATTGGAAACATTGCTTAGCCAAGATCTTTTTATTACTGAAGTCTGGATCTCACAATAAATACTTCTTCAGACTGGACTGGAAATGAGTAGAATGGTGTCCTCATTTGTCATCAAGAGATTGAAAATGATAGGCTTAGATAATCTGAAATTCAGTATGTCTGGTGATTGCTACATCTCCCTTCGTTAACTGTGATTATTCTGTATTTCCTTGGTGATTGCAAGCAGACTACTTACATTTTTCTATTTTCTTCTTTAAAAAAAAGGTAAATCTTTTTAGAAGATCCATGCTAAACTCACAGGTGCAGTGCTTTGGCTGGTGCACATTCTTCAGGCACAGTGTAAGTTGAGCTGATGGGAAAACAGAACAATCCAGGAAAAACATCTCATCTTCGACTGACTTGATCCCAAGCAGGGCATGTTTACTGTGCTGACTGCCATGATACTATGTGAATTTATGTCATTTAATGTCACTTTCAAGGTTACTGTAGAATCTAAATGCACCCTCCCTGGAAAGCCACTGTGTTAGTAATTTTGTGGCAGGAGCCGTACAAGGCTAGATAGTTTTCCATAACACTCCACATTTTTGCCTTTTATACACAAGGAGATAATACCTTGAGCCATTGTGCTTAGTCATCTGCTGCAAAGCTCAGTATCCAAATTCTTTACTGCCCATGCTAATCTAGGGTTCTTCCAGAATGGAATAAGCATAAACTGGAATCAGGAGAACCTGGATTGTATTTGTTTCTACACTTGGTGATCCTTTGATACTTCAAGCTGCTTTATCAACCATCTTAAGCATTTTCTGAAAGACACCTCAAATAATATTTTTTTTATTTGGGTGGGTCAATAATCATTGTCTAAAGAAGAGAAGCTACCAATGGGGTCACAAGTGACAAGTATAGCAGATTTTTTTTTTTTTTTTGGTAAAACTAGCAGATTTGATATGTTGGCTACTATAGGCCTTTGTGGTTACTATAGGCCTACTACAAGCTTACTATAGTTCCTGGCTAGTAAAGGAGTTATTTGTGAAATGTTTCTACTAACAATGCCCATGTCCAAAGGCAGGGAATGGAAGGAAAGCTGGATATGTGGAGGTTTTGTCAGAGAGACCTGTGATGGTTCCAAGCCAGCAGGACATGGAATAGCTGAAAATTCAGAAAAATGCTGTCCACTAAATAAGCAATGGGAACACAAGGAATTGTTTTGCAGGAATTTTTAGTGGGAATTGAAGTTAGGAAACACCACACGTGTTCTACTGCAGAGAAGGCTGGAGTTATGCACAGAAGCAGGAAAGTCACAGTGTTAGGAGAAGGGCTCACAGAGGTCAAACCTTCCATTACAAACTGAATAGATTGTAAATAATACACGTAGGTCACAGACATATCTCTTTTTCCAATGATTAATTATGCAAATCTGGTATTCTGTCTCAGGTCAGATCTCTGACCATGTAGTTCGCTCCTTTTTTGTGGAAAATTTCTGAGTTTTCCCTTCTCCTCCCTTAAAGGAGCTACTAGTAGAGTTTCAGAACTTTCAAGCTTCATTTTTTTCTAATTTATTTCAAGCAAAGTGTTTTTTATGAGCTTATCTACTATTTTTTGGCATTAAAACACAAGCAGAACTCAACCAACTTGAACAGGTTGAATACCACATCTGTGCAGAAGATATCAGCACACTTATTTATGGCTCAAAGAAACAGAGTCGAAATTAAAGCAGCTATTGCTACAGAATGGATAAGGGGCCATTATGAATTATCCATAATTACAGCGATTTCCTAAACTAATAAACCTGCTAAATCTTTTCTGCAAAGGTTAGTTTACACAGTGCATATAAAATCCGCATGTGCTACGCATCAACCACCAGCTGTCTGACAGTGTGTTGCTATTGCACTGAGTGTTCACATAAATTTTATGTTGGTTATATTAACAGTCAGTCCATATCACTACCCACAGATGCCAGTAGACATAAAAATTGCTCTCCAGTGAGCCTAAATATCCCTAGAAGCTAGTTGTGTCTAATGTTCCATGTAGTATTTGTACGTGAAAGCAGCAGATTGAAAAGTTATTTACAGATGAATATTTCAATCGAGTTAGTTCATATTGGCCTACTTAGGCTTCTTTGCTGGTTTATTTGTATGCTAAATAATTCACTAAAGGTTCTTGTTTACTTTCAAAAGTAGTTTCTATGAAATGCAAACAACAGAGCCAACTTTAGGTGCTCTAAAGGCTAAGCAGCCCTGTTTTAAATGCAGGTCAGAGCCACAGACAGCATCTTGCAGATGGGCTGTCACTTGCAGTTTTACCCTTTTAGTTGCTGGGTCTTTAAAGAATTTACTGGGATTTGATGCTTTAATGTAAATATTTCGCAATAATGGGGGTTTTTTTCTTACTCAAGCCTTTTTTATGGACAAATGTGAAGTCCTTGAGGGTCCTCCCATTAAGCAGACAGAGCTGGCATGTTGTGGGCTAGTTAGATGGATTCTTGACAGTGCACAGGACTAGCAGGTGCAGTAGATATGTGATTCCTCCTGCTGTAGGACATAAATATATTTTCATATGAATGCCTATGGTCTAATGTTTGCATACCATTTGTTGTATACTTTCATTTCTTCATTAATCAGAGCACTGGACAAATGCAGTCATTGTCTGTTCCTTTACTGAGATGCAGGAACTTGGCAACACTTCTAACACAGCACTGTCTACATCACAGCGTTCATCTGTGTGCTAACCTTTTTATTTTATAATATTGATTTTATCATTTTTACTGTTTGTAGTAGGAGTTGCTTTATTGATATTTACTCAACCCCTCTTTGTGCAAACGCTGTGGAATACTTTGTTGCAGGTATTGACAGACATTTGCTGGTTGCTTCACCAGCATCAGCTTATTTCACCCAAATGGTATTCAGATGCTGTAATTGTTTCTTGCTATTGATTTTAGATTGCATTTATAACATGCTTCCAGAGACCATGGCACACATGCTGAGTGTGGCTGTAGCTTTAGTTCAACCTTTTCAACAATAATGTAAATCACCTGTATTAAAATTGAAACACCATACTGTTTTACGTCTTGATTTGCTTTTCAAAGATCTCTCAAGAAAGATGGAGACCAGTCAGTTCTTGATAGATTGTGAAGGACTATCTTACTGCTTTCTAAAGAATTCTGAGCTATTAATGAATATTCTGGCATGATACTGGGGATGATGTACTGTCAATGCTGATCTGGTTTTGTACTGTCATTGCTCAGGCATAGGTTCACAAAGACGTTTCAGGGTGAGTTATTTTGTTGCCTGCATGTCCCACCATTTGTAAAATGAGAACTTTTGGGCAAATCATATCTTCAGCAATTCCTGTGGATGGGTGTTGAGTGCAACATGCCTTCTGAAAGAGTTTCTTTAAAGAATGTGTGATTTCACTTAACTTATGCTCAAGTCCCACTCAGTCTTTCCACAGAAGTCTTTATTAATAAGTTGACCTGCCAAAGTGCCATGGAGGCACAGGCCTTTAGTGGCATTCCCCAGGAGATGAAAACCCCAAATATCAATTAAAATAGTTTCACTAGGAAATACCCAAGGATGTAGGAGAAACCTACAATATGACCTAAGGATGTTAACTGGTAAAACATGCATAACATATCTCGTGACTTTTATCTATTACATTTTAAATTTATTTATTAGTCAGACAACAGCAGACAAGAATGACAAATTTAGATAAAATTTGGAAACTTGACATAACCACCTAAAAATCAGAGTAAATGTAGGTGCTGTAAAGCATAGGAAAATTTCTTCTCTTGTGACCCTAATTTATGAGATGGCTCCTGATTTATTACTCATTTAACTGGTGGTGCAGTTTGCACAGCAAGTGCTGTGTTCCCATGCTGGTATAACTTTATGTATCTATAGAAAATCTCTTTGAAGAACTGAATAGTACCTTTAAAATTAATTTGCATACTTGTTTTTGAAAACTGAGTTGCATTTTAATAAAAGAAGCGTGATACATTAAATACAGTCAAAAACAGATTCCCTAGGAAGGTTCATGAGAGTTTGTTCCAAAAAGTACAGATTGGTACAATTGAGCAGATTTGAAAATTTCACTTGCATTAAGAAGAATTTTAAAAGGAGCATTTCATAAACATGCAAGAGTGTATGTTTATGTGGAGGAAAACTTCATTACGTGGGGAGTTAGTTTTCCCAAAAGATGAGTTGAACATTGTTGTTATTAAAATACAAAAACCATTTGCCAAGAGATCAGCAATCAAATGCAGTCCTCATGTGATTGCATCAAATAGAAAACTTGGCCCCACTGTGTTGTGTGTGAGTAAAGACAAATCAGCAGCTCTTGCACAGCAGACAGGCAAGGAAAAAAGCCATTATGAAATATTAGTGAACATGTCATGAGACATCAGTAGTTTGCAGAAGCTGTCCTGTTTGTCAGTGCTGCCCTAGTTGCTTAGAATACATGCATTGAAGAAAAAATTCTGTATAATTTTTATATGTGGAAAAAAAACCCTGAATTCATTCTAACTCATCAAGAAACACAAGTGTTATGAAAGGAATTAAATTGCATGCTTTGTACTTAGATAAGAATGTAAATGTTTGCAGGTGTACTAAATGTTTGGAATGCAGCATTTTAGCGTGGAGAAACTGTGGCATCTTCAGAGTGATTCTCAGCTTTCCTGAGAGCTTTTCCTGAATTCAGGAGAGGTTTCTGTGGGCAAGGAGCTCAGGACTGGGCTCCGTCACCCTCAGTTAATTGGGCAGAAATCTGCAAATGGCAGTGTTTGAAAGAAGTGTGTGCAGGAAGGCAGACAGGCATCCTGCAACAACTAATTCACCCACACAGCACATCTTTGAACTGTCTGAGGCATAGCTAACTGTTTACATGCTACCAACAAGAGTAAATAGTCTGAACAGAAGGAAGAGACAGAGCTGCTGTGAATAAAGAGAAAGATTACAAGACAGCCCATCTGCTAGAGAGTACCTGTCACCTCCAGTTACGAGCTGGAGGCATCCCTACCTCGGAGCAACTAGAGAGACCAGTTTATTATTCAAACGAGAGAGGAGAAGCTAACCTAAACCTCCAGTTTCTGTCTGATACAGTGTCAAAACATCAGTTTCAGGGAATTTTGTGGACAGAATAGTGAGGATGAGTTGAGTCTAAACACTAACAAAAAAATAGCTGAAAGAACTGCTTCAGCAGAGCTAAATGCCTCTCCTAGCTAATAGCTATGCAGGGGATTGAACACCCTGGCTCTCAGGTGTAAACAAGAATTCTGCCAAGGAATGTACTACTGGCAACAAGGAAAAGAATTATATTAATAGCTAAGGCAATCTTGTTATCCTTAAGAACCCTGATTATAGTAATTTAAAAAACAATCACCTGGTTGTCATTGTACTGCAAGCCTGACAAAGGCAATTTTAGAGGGCCTTAAGCCACATAATTTCCTTTTCTCTTTGGAATACCTATTGTTTATATATATATATAAAATATAGCAGGGATTGGAATACCTATTGTCTTTGGAAACCTATTCTTGTTGTCTGCAGCCAGGTCAAATTTCCCTCCATCCATTGCCATTGTCAAGACCAGGTAGGGTGGTCATGGCATTTTTCTCTTATCTTACAATATGTGAGGGACCAATTTAATTTTTATTTATGCCTCAACGCTGTCTGATTTTATTTCTCAAACTGTGGGTTAAGAATTTTCTTACCATCCACTTTCTGACAGCAGGTGGAAAGTTGCTAGAGGAGCTGTACACCCTGTGCTGAGAGCCCTAACACATGGCACGTGTAGAGGTCAGCTGGCAGGTGTGGCAGGGGTGGAGATGGCCAAAATTCCAGTTTCTGAGCAGGACCCCTTTAGAAAATGGAGGGAAGCTCTGTCTCTGTGGGGATTTCATTAGGGCAGAGAAAACTGCCCCCACTGGGCTTCAGTGACTCCCCTGAGAGGTGGGGAAACTCCTGCTGCTGGGGAACAATTCTCCTGACTAGCCAATGGTCATCCTCAAGGGATAGGACTATGGGAGGAACCTTAGCATATAAAAAGCAATCAAATGAGTCATAACTGGGTCCCATCTGGTTTTGGTTCACTTGTCCATTTGTTCATGCCCTTTTTGCTCCTGCTCTCACCCTGCCTGCATCTCCTCTTCATGCAGTCCACTCTGCTTCCTCCCTGCTTGTCTTACCTGTCCACACCTGTTCTCTCTGCCCTGCTTCCCCTCTCCACAAGCCTGTCTGCCCTGCCCACAGCAACCTGCTGCTTCCCAAAAAAACATCTTCACTCTGTGCCACCTATGGCCATGAGGACCTCCATCCCAGTGCCAAACTACCCTCAGGCTTAGGCTTAGGCTTAGGTTTAGGCTTAGGTTTAGGTTTGAGAGAGGCAAGGAGCCTATAGGTGCAGGAGCACTGGGGCTGGAAGAGGCAATCTCATCAGTGCCCCATGACTGCTGCTCCTACATCTTTCTGATCTTCACCCCCTGATTTAGTCCAAGGATTCCTCCCATTCCAGCAGGGTTGATGGGACCACACACTCACAAGACAGTTGATTTGAGCACAAAGTTGGCAGAAGGATCCCAAAAATTCTAATGGATGGTCTCTCCCCATGGCCGTGTTAGAGAAGATGGTATTGGAATGTCAGACAAAACGTGTGAGAAACCAAGCTCAGAGAAATGTGGTATGAACCTGAGCACACACCCTCTTCAGTGACTGAGGCAGGGAAGAAATTGTGCTGCCAGGGCTCACAGCATGCACCTCAACCTGCTGGTTGGAAGCCAACAGTGCACACTGGGATTCTGATGATTCTGTCCCTGCCTTTCTTTTCTCTCTTGGTCTCTTTTTCCCCCTCTCTGCTTAGTTTTCTCTTCCTCTCTAGTAGGGACATGTATTATCAATAAATTGTTCTCAGATACAATTTTTGCCTAATTTGTGCTTGATTTCATCCAAGAAATATGTTAAAAATAATCCCTCCCATGATATAGCAGAATATTAAAAAGAATCCTTCCCTTATAGCGGAATGCAAAACAATGTTTTTGTTTTACCTATTGTCCGTTGGGGAATGGACAAATTGGGCGCAGACATGTAGCAGGCCATCTTGACATTGATTTTTGAAGGTTCATTAGATAAATGCTGACATCATAGATTGATGTCTCTTTAAAACAGTGCCTGGCACAGAACCATTGGGAGAATCAAAAATATCGACTTATCATGTTTGTGCAGGAGGCCCATGGAGATCTCCTGCATTAATGGGTCTATCAATTTAGATATTCCTTAATTATTCTAATTGTACACCTTGCAGCTGGAAAGTGGCTTTATTAGGACTTCTGACTAGGTAGTCACACCTTTCAAAGAGAAGAAAGAGCAATGAATTATCTACTTTGTCATCACATCTTGAATTGTTCAGGGGGTTTTTCAGTTCCTTTCTTTTTCTTTATTATGTGCTAATTTGCCTGTGTAATGTGGTGGTAAAAATGAATAGGGATGCAGTGATGGGCCAATGCAAAGGACAAAATGCTATGTGGTAGTTCAGAGAAATAGATGCTGGTAAAATAAAGTTGATGGTTTTGTTCGTGTTTAACCCCTCACCCTGGCACCATCAATAGATTGAAGACATCATTTGTATCTGCAAGTGTTTGTTTAATTAAGACCTCCTAAAAATCTTTGCTATTGATTCATTCCATTATCTTATTGATTAACTGCACTGGATCATGTACTTGCTCTTTAGTGAAAGGCAACAGTTTCAGCCTGCTGTCATTTACCCACAGATGTGAACAGTAAGCAATGTTCAGCATCCATGTCTGCCAGTGTCTTGTGTTTTAATGAAGTACTGGCTGCAATTCCCTGTATTACATGAGAAAAGCCAGTTGTCTCCTGCTGGTGGTGTGACCAAGCATAAAGGTTTTCTTCCAGTTATTCATAAAGCAGCTGCTTACCAGGGAATGTTGGAAAGTTGTGCTTTGCATTTCTGTGTTAAAATCTAGAGGTTTGAGTCAGAGCAGCAAATTAACACAGATGACCTGCATATCTCATTTTCACGGTTTGTGGTTTGGTTTTTTCTGTACTGGAAAATAATGTAAACCAGGGCTTTTTATAATACAATGTCATTTTTGTGCCTTGCAGCTTTACCTTGTGTATATGTGATCTCAGCACTGCCTCTCTGAAGATTTTTCTCAGGAAAATGATTCAGTAGCAATATTCTGACTGCCCAAGAATTGCACTGTCTGGCTACATTTGTGCAGCTGCATGTCCCCTTGTTTGTCAGCTCTTTGTGGTTTTTTTAGAGAAGAATCCTTTCCTTATACCATTGTGATAGCAGTGTGGCTTGCAGTACCTTATTCTACAATTCCAGAAATGAGTTTCTGTGTTGGAAGTGGGAGTCTGATAACTCTGACCTGGGGACCAGCTGCCACAAGGTCACACAAGTGTAATGACCTCAGCTGTTTGCCCACCCTGGGGTGGGCTGAGTGCTGCTCTCAGAATTGCTCATGCCACCTCTCAGATTTTTGGGGAATACCATTAGTGGCAAGGAGAACGTGATGACTGACAGTAAAATTATTGGTAAGTCTAAAGCAAGGGAAAAAAACCCAGCCTAGCATTTTCTCTTTCTGTCCTGACATTTGAGTGACAATCCAGATTGGACCAGGGTAGCAGCCAATATTTCAGTGGAAAATTTTAAGACATTATGCATGCCATATTGAGGTGTTCCATGGGAAATAGGGCATACATTCTTTATTTTCACATGCAGCTCACTCTTGACATTTCCAATACACTATAGGTGCTGTGGGTGGTCTCCTAGCAAATGCCAGTGGGTTCTTTGCTGCCCTTGTGAAGGAGGGGCTCAGAAACTCCCACCATGACAAAATCACTACTTTTCCCTCCCTTTTTTATATAAAATGAAAACTTCTCTACTTCAGCTCTTTTAAAATTCTAGCTCAATTGAGACTTTTATGTTTAGTTAAGTTTATGTATCTGCTGGCATGCTTTGTTAATTTAAGCCAAACCCTCAACTTTACCTTGGCAGAATCACTGATTTTGTTGGGTTCCCTGCACCCTAATAAATGAGCTAGCACCAAAACAACATCCAGTGGACAGATGACTCTGTTCTGATTGGTTTTCAGGGTCTTTGATGGCAGCAGTTGGTCCTGACTCAGCCTTTTTGATACCTTACCGTGGCAATTTGTAGTGCCTCGGGTTATTTGTAACTGCATAAATGCTGAAATTAAATCACAAAGTACAAGTTCTTTAAGTTCTTGTTCTTTAAGCCGTCTCTGAGAAATGTTGTACAGCCTTTTTTCTTCCTTTTTTTTTCAGAATCCATTTATGTGCAAATAATAAGTTCTTCTGTTTGCTGTCACAAATAACTGTAATATTTATGATTTAGATATGTAATGTGTACCATATATGAAAAGTTGCTAGTCAGGTTCTGGAATTGTGCAAGACAGGGTAGAAAGGATTGCCTTGTTACAGGAATCGTCTTTGTTTCCCTTCTGATCCAGAATCATTAATTTTTTTCAGTTTGTTTAACCCAAATGACTGCTTCACTTTGGGTTAGCTGTTGTGGGAGACCCTGGCTGGTAACATCCTAGGAGGCTTTGTCTCAGAGCAGATCTAGACTGAAGTTTGTATTTGGAGGGGAATCAGTAGGAACACAAACATTTCCCTGACAGCCCACAGGAGGCTGAAGGACCAAGGCCTGCAGACATGGGGCAGGGTGGGACTTGTTCCTTCCTCTGATCCTTCCTCAGCTTTTCTCACCTGCACAGGCCTGGCATCTGTGTGATATTCTTTCTTTCCGTGCCATGTTTGGCTTGGAGTTTTTGCTTAGCTGCAGTCTGCTCCTTTTCTCAGGTTCTGAGCACTTACTGGGATTAGAGAACACTCAGCCAGAATGGGCTCTGTCCAGTTCTTACCAATCATTAAAATGATGGCAGAGAAGCTCCACGTGTCCCTTCTTATTTCATCTGTGGGTAACTGACTGCAGCAAATTCACCTTAGATACTTTTGTTCAGGATGGCTTTAAATGAGCTGCAAGAGGATTTGGTGAAGCACCCAGTGTCCATCACCTTGTTGAGGGTGCAGTTTAATTGGCCAGATCAGAGAAATCCACTTTATTCTGGGCTCTGCTGGATGAACTGTTCAGAGTATCCTGGCTAGCTCAGGGATGCTTAGGGAAATGGGATCACACCTTTGCATTGGAAGTTAGGCTTTATTCATTTATGTTCACAGAAGTATAGAACAGTACAGTTTCATTTTTTGTCCAGAAAACACAATAGTTTTTTTTCCCACTGTCCTAAGATCCAATTACTTTGTAATCTTAAGTAATTAATTTATTTCTGCAGAAAATGTAAACAGTAGTAAGGAATACTGAAATAAAGGGCAGCTGTAAGTCCTGGGGAAAATGTCAGTGCTTCAGACGGTTTCTGTATGGACAAAAAGTCAAATTCTTAAAAATTTACCATAACCTTCAATTCAGAAGACACTTTAGCACAGGTTACTGAAAGTATTTTGTGTTCCAAAAATATGTACTACTTTTGAGAGATCTTTTGGATATATTTAGTTAAATGTAAGTTACTTGTTTCACATATGTTAGAATGAGTTTTCTTACCATTGGAAATGTCTTTCCAAAATATCTTTGAAACATTTAATAAATTAGAACCAACCCATTCCATCAATTTCTATGATTCCAAGAAATTAGGATTTTCTGGTGAAAACATGCTTCATTGAAAAGATCCCAGCTAAATCTATTGAAGATTTATTATTTATCATGGACCAAATCTTGCTTTCTGTACCTACATAAATAGTTAATGAAAGTGCTTCCAAGCATAAAGCATGAACTATCTGGACCAATGTTATAAAGTGCTTTGAGCTGGGAGAAATAGAAGCTGAAACATGGAAGTTACATTATGAGTTATTTTTGTTCTGTATAAAAACTTTTAATTGTCAAAGACTTAAAAAGAAAGTATTTTTCCCTTTTTGAATCCTTCAAGAGTTAACTTCAGCACGTCTAATATTATATTGCAGTTGTCAAAAATTCAATGCTACTGTTTTGATTACTGAAGCATAGGTGGTGATGAACTGAACAATTATAACATCCAAATAACATTTCAGGAATTGCCAAACTAAGCAAGAGCTTCCAGTGGAAAGGACTTATTTTAAAGTTGAAATTTTGGTGTATAATATCTTTACCAGTTTACATCTTTGCTGACTGAAGTATACAAGGGTATTTCACAAAACACAATATCTTGGTCTTATCCGGAGATTGAATTTACTACATTCATAAAATAGATATCTGAACTTATGTATCTTTATGTAACATTGATTAAAATAGGATATTTTAGATGAAAAAACACTTATAATTGCTGAAACTGGCACAAGTGATTGCAGTACTTTGAAATCTGAATAAAAAGAAAAGAACAGTTTGAAGTGAGGTCTACATTAAAACACAAAGGTAATCCAGCATTTTTGGGAAAGAAAATGTATAGGATTAATCTTCCTGGATTTTTCCCCAGAATTACTGTTTACCATTTAAGATAAATGAATTCTGAACATGCTTCCTACATAAAACTGAACACTCTGTCCAAGTTAATGGGTGTCTTGTCTGAATGAGAACAGCAGAATAGGACCATATATGTTAATATGAGGCATTGCAAACTAAAAGATGTATGTTTGAAAAAAGTAAATGAAAGCTTCACAAATCTTTGTTGTTAACTATATCCACCCTACACATAGAGGACAGCTTTCTCAACATATGGGGACCACTGGTAGCAAACATAATTGGCCAAAGCATGTCTAAGAACTTGGGACATCATCCTATTCTGAGCCCTTTGTTGCTGTCATTACATTAGCAATTTCCAGAATAATTTTTACATAGAATACTACAGAATAGAACTGTCCTAATATAAATACTTCATATTCAGCCATTTGATTTCCTGTAAAATCTGTACACTTCAAATGCAAATTATGACTATCATTGTATCTAGCATGTTTGCCAAAACATGATATAGAAAACTTTTCTACAGATAAGACAGATAACTTTTCTACAGATAAGTCAGAATTTTCACTGCTGTGGGTACCTTATACTATTGGTGAACTTGCCCTTCCAGAAGAGAGTTTGGTAGGTCATTCCACACCAATGAGGAAAAAAGTGCACAACAGCACAATCTAAAGGTAAATAAACAAAAGCCTCCATGGAATTTCTGCTCTGTAAAACACTGTGTTGTGAAGATTTTTTTCTTTCTAGCTTCCCTTCTTTTCCCTCCATCTGAGGCCAGCTATAAGTCCATTAGGATTTCTTGCAGGCTGTAGCAGGCTAAAACAACCCTTGCTGCGATTGCTGGTGCACTTGTGTGGTTCTGTCCCTTTTCCTCTGAAAACAGACAGAAATGCAGATTTTTCAGAATCTTTGGCCAGGGCTACCCTAGCAACCTTCTGTAAATGGGAGGTACTTTGGAAGAAGGATCCACAGGTGTATAACTGCATGTTGATTTTCATGCACCCCATAAGACTGGGCTGTTTCTATTTTTCCCTTGGCAATTACTCAATCTCTCTGTAGTTAGGCAAATAATTTCTCACCTGGAAATGAAACAATGAGCAAACTTGTATGAATTGCTTTTTCTTCCTGACCATTTATTGCTAAAACAATGAAATTTAGTTTTAATCTTGTCTATACTTCTAGAGAGTCCCCAGGGGAAAGGAGCTGTTTTATGTACAGCTTAGCCTGAAGCGCTTGCGTCACTGTACAGTTTTGTATTGCTTGTTTAATAGACCACAAAAGTCAACATCTCTTTGGAAGAACAATTTGTGCTTAAAGTAGTTGCAAATTTCAAGAGATCCTGTTGAGGCAGGATGTTGTGAGAAACCCAAAGTTGGAACAAAACCTCTTGTTCCCTAATTATAATGTTAATACTTGGGAAAACTTAAGCCAGTCTGTGTTGGTTTATGTCAATAAAGGTTTTGGTTTTTTTTTTTTTTTTCTTGCCTATCCTTCTTTGGGAAGTTGGAAGTAAGTCAACATTTTTACCTTCAACGTAAGAATGTTTCAGTTGCATATTTATTATGGAAACAGATTGCGTCTCTGAAAAGACACAATCTGCATTTAAAATATCTTTAATGAAAAGAGGTCAAGAACTTCAGTTCACAGATTTATAGAATAAGTGAAATTGAAAGGGATTTCAGGAGCTGTGTAGACTAACCTCTTGCTCTAAGCAATATTATCAATGAGGTCAGATCAGATTGCTCAGGGCTTTAGCCAGTCAGAGCTTGAAAAGCTTCAAAGATGGAGACAGTGCAACTTCTTTGGGCAACCTGTTCTACTACTTGGCTGTCTTCATGGGAAGAATTTTTTTTTTATATCTGGTTAAAATATCTCTTGTTTCAGTTTTGATCTGTTACCCCTTGTCTTCTCTGAAGGGCCTGGCTCCAACGTTTCCTTGTGAGAATTTCTGTGGTACTTTGTTGGTTTTGTCATGCAGGTGGAATGCAAACCATTAGCCTATTTCCTCTCAGCCCCAAGCTGTCAGAGTAATTTTTGTTTTGCCTTCCTAGGTGTCCATTCAACCTGGGAAAACCTTACTTATTCCTGCAGTTGTAGGTGTCTGTCAGATAAATCCTGCCTTTGGTCACAAGCACAAAACATTTGGTTGTTTAGTGTCTTAGGTTCTTTACAGGTGAAATACAACTAAGTCACTAGTTTTCATAAGATGGGGCATGTAATGAATGCACTTACAAAAGTGCAAAGTATACATTTACACAGGAAATTAAGCAATGAAGCTAATATAAGATTGACGAGAAAAAGCTCACTGTCAGCATGTCATAGTATTACAAGCTGTATCAGATTTGTGTGCCCAGCATTAGGTTTAGAGAAAGCACATTAAAAGCAATGTATGGTTGCCTGGTTTCTTCTTCAACTATCAAATACAAAGCCACACATGAGCAATCTTGAGAGCAGAATATAACCCCTCTGACAATATCAAACTCTTGAGTTCTTCTGACAGCCACTGGTGAAGCCAGCTGATTTGTAGAATAACACATTGTCTGTTCCTTCAGACAAGTGAAATTACTGTCCTCACCTGGCCATATTGAAATTATTTCATTGATTTCAGGAAATCCATTTCTAATCACCTTCAACCTTTTAGCAGTTTCTGTTGTGATGGATAGTTTTACTGATTTCAGACAGCAGCTAGAGCATCTATCCTCCTGTGGCAGTGCTGAATAGTTCTATGTGTACACTCATGTCTGTATTACATTTGTTTCATTGCTAAACATTCCAGGCCTACTTACACAGGCTGTGTGCAAGAGAATCAGGAGTTCTGTTGAGACCCATGTCTGACAATGAGTGCCTGGTGAATGACTCAGAGCCAGGCTCTGCAAACATTGTGGGATTGTTAACAGTTTGAGCTTGACAAGATCTAGATGTCTAGATTTTATATTGATTCTAAATTTTCCATCAAAAAATATTTCAGCAATTGTGCTTTCACTCTTTTTGAAGGGAAAAAAGAAGGTCAGCTTTTAAAAGGTGGCATGACCAAGATAATCATGCTATATAGTTTATGCACCTAGAAACATTAATTACTAACTTAAGTAAGTAAATTAAGTAAGTCTCCTTAAGCTTAAGGAGAAGAAAGTACAACACCAAGGAACAGTGTTTACCTCTCACTTTTATTTTCTGAGAGAATTTAGTTTCAATAACCAAGGTAAAACAAGCTGAACATGGGCAAAGCTAATTAAACAGAAAAAAACCCCAAACAAACTGGTTTTCATCTGTTTGAAGTCTCAACACTTATGGCAAAGGAAACTCAGAAGTTCCGTGGAATAAAATATTAAGGCACATTTTTTAGCAGGACCAGATGTGTAAAGAAACAACTGTATGAACATGAAACCAAGGACATTTGAGGCTGGTAGGAATAGCACAAAAAAGTCAGAAAGACCAGTGAAGTGTCTTTTGGAAGCTCATTTCTTTGGACCTTGATCTTATGCCAGACAAATAGAACAGGGAGCAATAGTAATTGAGTTGAAAATACTTAACATGAATTACAGCAATAGACAAAACATACTGCTGATGTAAAATAGAGCAAATAATGAGTTTTTGGACCTTTAGCGTTCATAGGGCTGAGAAGATTTTTTTATTATTAATAAATATTATTTCTGTTTTTTTCTGTAACAACATGCAGAGTTTTTATCATATAGTAACATTTTTTTTTATCAACAACTAATTGAATCCATTATCTACATCATTACACAATACATGGAAGAGGGAAATTTGTGAAGGACATTATAAAAGATATGACTTACTTTGTCATTCCAGGTTGCTGGGATCAAATTTGAAAGCAGCTTGCTCAGATTTCTAGGCTGCTGTGCCCTAGCCCCTTGAAAGGTACCTGTTATTTCCTACCCATTTGTTTCAGTATCCTGTTCTTGGCAGGATGCCTACTATTTAAGGTTACTTTCATTAATCAGCCATAAGTTAATTTCTTTGCAGGCAAAATCTCTGATCTCATTATGTTGTCTTTAAAGCTGAAGACCTCAGGTTGTTTTATTTTTACTTTGATACCACTGTAAAAAGATAGACTCAAGTTAAGGAACTGTGTCTCTAAGGAATCATTTGGTAGTCATTGAAAAAGTGACAAATTGGACAATCATGAAGCAATATTCACATCTTTAGTTAAAAGTTACAAAATTCAGTGACTGATGCATTTCTGGAATGTGGATAATATCCTTAAAATAACCCTCACTCTATGGATTGCCTTGCAAACATACATAGAATTATTCTCACAGGCTGCCTGGTGTCAGGGCTAAACACATAATTAAGTCAGTGATAACATGAGAAATTAATTTTTCCTGCCCGGTGGCACACAATTCTTTTTCCAGGGGTTCTGTGCATATTTTAGCTTATAGCTGTGACTCTCTTTGTTGTAGTTTTTTCTGAATTTTTTAATAGCAATCAACGTGTTTAAAACTTTATAGACTGATCCATGACTCCTGTAGTACATTTCTGCTTTGAGATCTTTTTCTTTATATTTTTCTTTCTCTTTCTTTCTCTTTCTCTTTCTCTTTCTCTTTCTCTTTCTCTTTCTCTTTCTCTTTCTCTTTCTCTTTCTCTTTCTCTTTCTCTTTCTCTTTCTCTTTCTCTTTTCCTTTTTCCTTTTTCCTTTTTCTTTTTTTCTTTTTTCAAAGATAGATGGCCATTATCAGTACATGGGAACAGCAGTCTGACTTGATATGTTGCATATACTATGAGTTTAATGTTTTTTTTCCATTGCACTTCATTTCCTTAATGCTACCTGAGGTACTTGGAGACACATGCATCCCCGTCTTCTGTCTTTGAGAGTTAACTTCAACTGGAGCAATAAAATCTGGGTGCTTTTTAGAGCATTAAATCTGGCGAGCGGATATTTGTCGCGATGTCTTTCAGGACCACCAGGTGTATGTCAGGGAGTGGGAAAGTTGCTCCACAGGTAACTCAAATCTCTCTGAGCAAGGCTGGTACATGAAGAAGCCATTTGTATCCCACTGAGTCCCACGGTGCTGAGGAGGTTGCTGAGATTTACACGACTCCAATCTCTGCAGCTGATAGGAAGGGTGGCTGCAGCAGGGCTGCATCCCCGTGACCTGAATCCCTGTTTCTCGCGCTGCAGAGTGGCACTGGTGGGGTTTTTGGGTTTTTATTTGCTTTGGATTTAGCTGGGTCAGGGCTGCTGTGAAGGGTGCGTTTTATGGAAGCAGGCAGCTGGAAAGCAGTTATGTGGGAGAGCTCGGGCAAGGGAGCCCTACTGCCCCTTGGGGTTGAGGTGGGAATGCTGGGTCAAAGGGAATGCACTGCCAAAGGCCCTGAATGCCTGTTCCATGGCTTACTTAGGGTTGCCCCAATGCTTTTAGACACAATTGTTGTCAATGGTATTGATCAGATGTTCTGATAATCCAGCGAGCTTCCTGATGTGTTAAATTCCCTTCTTTCACATGGTGTTAAGTGTGGAAGAAGTATCTGTAACTCTCAGTGGACACCAGCAAAGGATGACTGCCTGCCATCAATTGTGCTGCACATGCCAATTCCAATTAGTCATTTACTGGCCACTTTTAACACTTTCTGGCAATTCTGTGTACCCTTCAAATATACTGTGTACTTCTGGAGTTTTAATTTATGTTTTTATCAGAAGAATTACACAGAAAGTTTTATTTTCATCAGACATAGAAAGTGGTGAATTAAATTTCTGCTACCCATGGATTCTTAAAAGTGTGTATTCAAACTGAAAAGAGGACAAAGAAGCTACCAACTCCAGAGGAGCAAAATTTTGTATTTAAAGCAATATAAATAGAGCAAACAGGACCAAATGTAACATTTGAATATAAGCTAAAATTTGCAATGCATCTTGGTAGGAAACTTAACTTTGCTTAAGCTTCTGATTTCTTTTGCATAGTTGCTTGATAGTTTTATGAACAACTTCTTTCTATAGAAAATATAAAGTTTTCAAGCTACTTTAGCTTCTGCTTTGAATTGGTTACAATGTAAGAGGAAGGGTGAAATTTTCTACATCTTTTTTTTTTTTTTTTGTGTGTGTGTGCATGCATGTACAGTAACAGCTTCCAAGTTTCCCGTTCTCCATCACCACAGCTCAGAAGAGCTGTTAGTGCAGACAAGATCAGATGTCATCACCAGTTTTCTCTAAAGGGTCTTGTGTGATATCCCACCTTATCTCCATCTCCTCCCTGCTCTGCAGTGGAGAAGGGCAGGAGTGCAGCCCATGGGAAGGCATCCAAAACTCCCCTCCAGTCAAAGTGAGACTTAATACAGCAAGAAATGGGTTAATGATTGCATCTCCACTTCAGCAAATGCACAATAAAGAGGTAGATTAGGAAAGATGAAAAATTTATTACAAAAGTGGCGCAGTATTATGAAAAACAAAATGATTTCATTGAGCGGGAGTTCTGTTACCATAATCCTAACAATAAACTCTGTTACAATAATAATAGGAGAAAAACTAATTGCAGCAAGGACAGGACAAATCTTTTTTAATCCTCCTTGTCATCTCAACTAAATCCAAACCTATTTGTATTAACCTTTGCTGACAGAGTCACATGATGGACATAATTTCTAGTAGTTTACCAGCAGTAGATCTAACCTTTCTTCATCAAATATTCATAAAGGCATGATTCTCAATGATTTTCTGTCTCTTTTCATATTTACAGCTTGTTGTCTTCTTCCTTTTTACTATAATTTGAACACAATTGAAGTCAGATGGAATTAAAGTGGAATTGCTATAGTGGCTACAGTACCTGAAAGCAATGAATAACTAATTGAAATTTCTTATAAGTTGAGATCATGCTGTACTCTGATGGGACTGCATTAAACAGTTCACATGTCCTTGCCTTTTGGGGGGTTAAAAATTCAACCCAGACTAAATGGTACCAGTTCTTCTCAACCCAGATTAAATGGCATCAGTTCTTGTCATCTGCATAACTGTTTAAAATGTGTGTGTCATGCATCTGCACAAACACACATGGAGTTGAAAGTATGAACTTTCACTGAATCCTTGGACAAAGTATTTGCCTCATGAAAAGAAATGCTGTGGGCTCACTTCTTTCTTTATGTGTAAGACTGACCATTGAACTATTCAATTATGCTGATGTAAAACTGATAGAAATGTTTGAAGATAAATCAGTTAGATTGAGGCAGTGTAGAACAAGCATGAAATTTGGACTATGCATCTTTCCCCTTCTAGGAAATGTAAATCTGAAATATGATTATGTATTACCTGCAAAATGATCATATGTCATGGTAGTTTTTGTTTCTAATGAAGAAATCAGACCCTTTCAATGCAAATAAAAAGTATAATGGAAAATATTAAACAGAGATTCATATACATAAAATATTATGTGATAAATTCTCAGAAATACTTTAGACTGGTATATGAATTTATGATTGGCCAGTTGCTGTAAACATCCTTTGCATCATGCTATGCACCAAAACCCTGGCTGTGAGTAGCTCTGATAGACACTGAGGTGTCACTGCACTCATTCTCACCAGAAGAGATTGTGGATAAGTGGAAACATTATAAATTATTTAAAATAAGCTAAAGAAGTCCTTTTTCAGAAAGTATAGTGTGCATAGGATTTTTATTTTCTTTCCTCACTAGTTCAGGTGCTGATTTCTCATGCATTGAGAGCATGTTATTGTGGCACCAGAAGGGGTTTGGTGTTTGGATAGAGCAGTGATGGGGGCATAGAAAGTAGTTAAATATATCCTAGAAGGAGATGAGCTTGCAGGTAAATACTGTCTACTGGAGCAGTTGATATGCTTTAACTACAACATTTGCTATATTTAAACTTGGGTGTACAGGTTTTAAGGAATTCCTTAAATGAAACCAAATTAAATACTTTGGAGAAAAATGCAAGAAAGCTGTCTTGGAAATTGAAAAATTCATTTTATATTATTTATTTTACTTTATTTATAGAGACATGTATAAAGCAGTTGCTTCACTTCAGCTTTACAGAGAATTAGAGCAAATTGTGTGTATTGCTTCAGTTATTCTAGCCTTTGACAAAGAAAAGCACTTTTTATATCCATAGTAGTTATGAAATAAGAGGAATGATTTCATAAATTCCATCTATGCTTATTTGAATGCTCACAATTACTAATTTTCAGAAATAATTTTTTTAATTACCAAAATTAAAATCTGTCCTAATTTTCTACTGTTTCAGAATAAAACTGAAATAAGTGCCCGTTTTTGTATATAATTAGAACTTTAATTGTATAGGGCTTTAAATAAAAGAATTTATAGGAATGTGCAAAACTGCATTTCCTTTCAGGTGACAGCTTTAACTATTACAGATAAAACATTTATAAACTCCATAAGTAACATTAATGACATTTTCATATAGGTTCTGATTTCCTGAACTCACAGCTGGTTTATCTTTAGAGGTACATCCAGTGAACTCTTTAAAGTGCAGACTGCTTTAAAGAACAGAAAGCCAAACAATTAAACATAACTAACATCCTCTAATCAGTTATTGATATGGAGCTGTTTATTCTTTACAGCTTAGAGCACTGCAGCACCATAAAGTTAAATGAGATGTCCCAGATCATATTCAAATTTGGGGACAGTCAGAAGTTACACGGAAAGTCCATAAAAGAATATGTGTGCTCTCACCATTATTCAGTTTTCGTTTCTTTCCCACAAATAAAGCCCCAAAACTCATAAAATAAACCACATCCATTCATTCATTGTTTGTGCCTAAATTTGTAGAATTCTACTGGGACAATTATGGTGAAAATACCATATTTTTACCATGACCAACATAGGAAGAACTTCAAAGGGCTTTTCATAGATTCATGACAAACAAAATATCTTCAAAGGGCTTTTGGTAAATACAGAAAAACCTCATTATTCGCTATGGGATGTAATAAAGAGAATCTAAAGCCAAATATTGGTGTGGAAGAGCTGGTTACAACCTAGAGATTCCCCCCTCTTTTCCATATCACCTTCTCTTACGAGGCTCTGGCAGTCTGCAAGTTTACAGTAAGCAGTTGTTGATGCAGTGAAACGGTCACCAGCAGTGACTATTCTATTGACCATTCAATCATCTTCTAATGCAGCTGATTACTCAATCATAATAAAGGAAAGAAGGAATAATACAGAAGGAAACCGCACTGGGTCCTAATACATTTTATATTATATGTGTAATTTGTTTTCTGTAGCGAGCTAATTGTATTTTAATAAGTTAAACTGCTTCTTGCTCTCGTGGGAATATGAGAGAGGATTCAGTACAGGGAAAACACACAGAGTTTGTAATTTAGCCACATATTGAAAGCGTGGGTTTAGTCTGTACTGTAAAGACAATGCTTTGAAGTGTTTGGCATGTTATTTACAGGTTATTTCCAAGAACACTTCCTCCCTGGTTTCTGTGCCAAAGTTATGCTCCTCTTTAGCTGACAGAAGTCCTGACATGGACTCTGAGTTTAGGCTGTCTTCCTGTTTAGATAATGTGTGATTATCAACGTGATTATAATGCTCCTGGTAATTCCAGCAGGCAGCAGTGAGTGTGCCATGGTGCTGCAGGTGAATCTCAGGCACTCCCTCTGTGTAACTTCATCTAGAGTCTGACCACCAGGTCAGGGCCTCCTGAAAAACTGGTTTTCCATCAGTCCCCTGGCAAGGGCAGAAGGTTACTGGGATAATCAAGTTGGTCTTGTGGGTAGCCAGGGAGGCTTTCTGGCTTCCAGGTGACCTTGGTGCTGTAATGTACCATAAAGGACTGGCTTTCTCCATTAATAGTTTGCTTGTGAGAGCTGGAAAGGCAACTTGTAATACAGCTGCTTTTCCTGCTTCTTCCATAATGACATTCTGAACAAGCAAGATGATGTCCTTTGATCCAATGTGACCTTGTATTTTTGGTGATTCTCTGATACCTTTAGAGAAAATAGGTAAATGAAGATATAAACATGCTGCTTAGTTATATATTCATATATTTCTTTTTTTTCATACATTGCATCACAAAATGTAATATTAATTAAATTTATGTGTGTGTACATACCTTTTGGCCAATTTTCTTTTCAGTTAAACCAATGTATATTAAACATTAGACTTATACCTGTCTATAACAGCTGCAAGGGAATGGGGAATATGATGCTTCCTAAAAGGTTTTTTTCTCCTGCATAAGGGTTTTTCTCTCCATGGTGGTGTTGGGTTCAAAGGCTAAACTGATTCTTTTGGGACTTTGAAAAGAGAACTCTTCTGTCTTCTTTCATTCTCCTGGAGTATCTTCCCCACTTAGAATGTATAATTTTATAGCAAGATCTATTACAAGGAGCTTTGAAAGTCTTATTCAAAGTAAGCTCATGAAAGAATGGATATCTAAAAGTTTGAGCATCATTGTATTTGGGGTTTGTATGTCAGTTGTTTTGACTTCAATCACAAGCTACTAAATTTTGTTCCTTTATGCCTGTGCTAGCTGTGTAAATGCATGATTTCCAAGCAGGAATCTTTTCTTGATTTGAAGATGTCAGAAATTAGGAATGTTCTTTTCCTTTGTCAGTTTTTCCCAGCGTGTGATTGACTACACTGTAAAAAACAGGCATATTCAAATTTCTCTGGGTTCTTTTTAAAATTTCAGCCTCCACAGCTAGACAAGAGAGCTTTTCCATATAAGATACTTTCTTTCAGTCTATTAGTTTTAAATCTGATAAGTGAAGCAAATTGAATAAATCACTGTCATGTGTTTTTCACCTGTCTCCAGTCTCTTTTCTCTGTTTTCTTCAACCTACTTCTAAAAGGCTGTAAACAAGGCCATTCCTTATTATTCTCATTTTGTTTGTATTCTCATTGTCCATCAATGTTTGTTGTCCAGAAAAAGTGAACTGATTTTCATGCTTTAGATATTCATGTTATCTGTAAAATGAGTGCTGCACCAGATTTTCTATTGCTTGTTGATCTGCTGCAGAGCCTGTAGATCCCAGGAGCATTCCATCTCCCTTGCCATGATAGTAGCACTCTAACAGTCTATAATTTCCAGAATTCAAATCAGCATTTTTGGGTCACAGAGTTCTTCAGTCTGATCCAAGTTAATTGCCCAGCATAGGCCAGACATCAACATCTCTAACTGCCAAAACCCTTAAAGTTTGCATTCATTTCTTGGCATTATGACAGGCTGGAGTAATAGCATTTCAGCAGAGAAAAAGGTAAGCACATTGTAGAGTAGATTGATGTGATCACAATATTATTTGAAATAGCAAACAGCATAGGAGGGAGATTGGGCCAGTTGCATACTCAGGGAAGCAATGTTTCTTGTAACAGGAAGAGAAAAAATTTCATCAGCAGTTCATCATAAGGAAGCTCGGCTGGCAACCTATAAGCTAGGAAAAATGGAGTCTGAAATACAACATTCCTAGACAAAATAAAGCATATAGAAGGCCAAAATCATCCACTTTTCATAAAGTTTAAGTAACTGTTCTTTAGCAGACACAGAGCAAAGGAAGACAAAACAGTAGGTCTCTTGTGAGAGCAGTGAAATGGATTCTTTCCGTGATACGTCTTGATTTTTCATGAATTTGCACAAAATATGGAGGGATGGATAGTAAATGGCACCCAACAACAAAAAATTTCTCTGTCCTTGCATCAAAAAATTACACAATTATCCACAGAATTGGAATCTGACTGTGTAATGTAGGTCACTTGACAGAAAGCCCTGGAAGTTCCTCTGGTAGGTTGCTGAAGTCCAGCATTATTCAGGTAACATGCCCGTGAATTTTTGTCCATGAGTTGGAATGTTCAGTGCAGCACAGGGACTGGAGACTAAATGCAGAGAGAGGCATTGGGGTGGGGACAGGATGGCTGCCTTGGTTCCTTAAGAGAGGTTGCAGATAATCCTGTGAATGTGCATGGCAGCAATGCAGGCATCACCTCCCAGCCCCTGCACAGGGGAGCTTTTCAACCTATGCTGAGCCCAAAATATATTTGAAATTTCCACTGAACTAAATGAGATTTACATCTGTGACTATGCATTTTGCTGCGAACTGAGAGAAGATAGAATCAGGTCTTTAATTAACTAATATAAGAAGTCTTTGGAATTCTGATGTAGTGTTTTAGGAGGAATTATATGATGAAATAACAGGAGTAGCCTTGCAGGTCAATCAGCACAGCAGATGCTGGCCTCTCTTCTTAGCAAACTTTGGGTTTTGTTGCCATTTAGTGGTAAAGAATAAGTCAAGGGAAAGCACATAAATGAATTTGAATTGTGCCTTTCAAATACTTACAAAATAACCCATCTGAACTACTCATAAGGCATTAGCAGCATATACTTTATTATGATTGGACTGTTCCCTGTGGCAATAACTTCAAGAAGAATTTCAGGAGTAGTTGCATTATCTGTTGAGAAACAATTTTTACGTTCTGTGGAGGCAGGATAGTTTTGTGAATAACTCTGAAGTTTATTCTGAAGGCCATTTCAGTCGCCCATAGATCTTAGGATATTATGTTACCTCCTTTCGTTTCAAATTCACAGCATAAGAAAGAAAAAGAATGACATAAATTGGATGTTAGAAGAGTTCTGAAGGTAGACATCAGAAGAATTCAAGAGTAAGAAGAGAACTCAGCATTATTTGTTATTTTCCATCCTAAAGTAAAAAAGAGAACAAAGCATCAAAAGCATCAGTAGTGATAGAGAGAGCTCAAAGCCAGGACCATATATCATAGCATATAAAACAAGTGAGTTGGCACCACCAGAAGGTCTAAAGTCTTAGTCTGTGGTTTAAAGTCATTGATATTGCAGTCAGAGAGATCTTCCAACTGCAGAAGTAAGATGAAGAGCTGTATGCATTTGTTGCAATAGACATTTTAGGTTTTGCCTGCTAGTAGCATTTTGGAGCTCACTAGGGTGAATAAGTGTTCATGGTGCTGAGAGAATTCAAGGCCACTGATAGGATGTTATAGATCAGAATCTTTCGCTTTTTGTAAGTACATCTGAAAATAATGGCTGTGAATGCAGGCCAGCATCAGATGCATGTACTTTGTCTTGTGTTTAAATTGATTGAATGCAATCATATTCCATAAACTAAAGCATATTCTAGTACTTAAATCATCATCCAGTCTATACTGGAATTTTAGTTGGTCTTAAAAAATATTGCAGAATTACCTTGATTCAAAAATTTTGAAGTACAGTGATGCTGAATTTGAAAGTAAGTAAAGAAATATATTTCTTAACTTCGTATTTGGGCAATGATAATTATTTACAAGTGAAAGTAGAAAAGGATAATTCAAATCTCTATATAATGTTTGCAGTTATTTGAAATCCAAAGGGTAATAGAAAAAATTCTGATGTCTTGCTTGGTAGTCAGAAAGATTTACTCCACTTGTAGAGAAGCAGCTTGTTGAGCATATTGTTGCCATATTATTTTTATTTGTGGGTGGACATACTGCAGCATTTCCTGGGATATCAAGTCTATTTGTCTGCCAGCACTGGAATTTCTTTTTTGGTAGCATATTTTTATAGTGATTTATCCACAAAATATCACTGAATAAAGCAGCAGCCATGGAGAAATTCTGCAGTGGTTGAAATGTGATTAGTTACATGATGCTTTCTTTTTGTATTCCTAAACTCCTAACTCTTCTTGGACCTTTGTGCCTTTCTTGTATCTGTTTTCTCATTTCCTTATTATTTGTTCCCTCCTGCATCCATTTCACCTCATGTTGACCTTAAAGAAACTGTGTTTTAGCCCACAGGATTGCATTGCTCTTACAGTAGGAGTTCCAATATATGTTATAAACATTCTGGTTGCAGGCTACAGCCAAGGTGCACAACACAGGGAAGACAATGTCTTTCTGCAGCACAATAAACCTTTAGTTTTGTTTGTTTCTTTGTTTCCTAAGCCTCTTAGGAGTTCAAGGCCATAGCTCTTGATAGAAGATGTGGTATAAGCTCCTCTTATATGTGTGTGAGTATATATATATGTGTGTGTGTATCTATATATATATATATATGTATAAAGAGAGAGATGCCTTTATGTACATACATGTATTTATGCTTTATGCCCCACGTTATAGTGATAAACAAGATTTTAATTTCAGTCTTGGAGTTGTTTGGTGCTTATTATCCATCTGTCATAGCTTGCTTTTGGCTACTGAAATGTGCAAATTCTCTGAAATGGAGCAAAGTAGGCAAATGGTGCATCTTAGGAAGAGTCTGAGAGGATCCAGGTGGTTTCTGGGTCAGGATCTCCATTTGGTGTCACCCTCCCTTATGAGCCATACAGCACAAAGGACTGTTCAGTGTAAAATCACACACGGAGTCCTTGCACAGTGGTTACTACAAACATCTAAGGTCTGCAGTTGCATTCAGCTCCCAAGTGCTGCCCCTTGTGGGTCACCCTTGCTTTGGTCCTGATGGAAATTGGGGGATTTTGGGGGTGGGATGTATTTGGAGCCAGCAGGAGACGTGCAGGAAGGATTACATGGCTTTGATGCTAAGATACAGACCCTTTCTCTCCAGACTGATTTAAGGATCAAGCAAGGTGGTTGCTGTTAGTTGCATTCAGTCATGTTTCCTTTGATTTTACTTTCCTTATATAACAGGGATTTGTCATACAGCAGTTGATTTTTATTAACATGAAAAGGTGCCTTATGGAAAATCATACACTCAACAAGGAAAGTCTTTTAGCTTTCTTGCAGAAGCCTCCAGATCCTGAAGTTCTTTGGAAAATGGGATTGCTTGTTTTAAATGAGGTGGCATTAAATGGGAAGGCCATCCTCCTTCCATGTAATTTTAAAAGTTCCTAAGTTTATATTTTTGCTTACCTGTATGACTTTAACATAGAAAGAATACAAAAGATAAAGTGAAAGATTAAATGATGTTGGAAGCATCATTAACTTCTCAGATGACATTCTTTTGGAAAATACAGTGTCTTTCAAAGAAATGTGCCATGTGCATGGCTCAGCCCCAGATCTTCCAGCAGTCTAATACTGGCAAGGGAGGGCATCTGCAGCCCCCTGGGAAGTGGGCTGTGGGGATTTCCTTTTCTCCTCTTTGCTGGTTTTTATTTCCATTTCCTTTTCCTCTCTTTTTTCAGTCATTTAACGCTGTTCTGCACAACAGAGGGGAGCATCTGGCCCCAAGTAAACACCCAATAAAATAAGTGGGGGAAATTCACTGCTCCCTTGGTGCTATTGCGTCTGTCTGTCTGGTTGTGGACTCAACAAGATAACCATGCATCAAATTACATTGTCCAGGCTATCTTCACAACCAGAAGTGCTTGAAACCTTATTTTAATAGAAGCTTAGATTCTGGAGAATACTATAAAATCTCTCCAAAGGCTCCAAATCAGCAATTCCATCTGTGTTTCTGCAAATGTAGAGGAACAATGCCCCAGCTGATTATGCAAACAGAATGAAAATAGTTATTTTAAAAGTGCATAAAATCGATACTTTGGGGAAAACAAGTCAGCTGTGTTTATACTCAGCATATAGCAGACATTTTGTTTCTTTGTCTGAAAAAATCATAGGCAGGCAAGGATTGCAAGTGAAATAAAACAGCCTATCATACAGTGCAACAGAGGGGACTGGAACATCAGATGTCTCAGCAAAGGCTTAGAGAATTTTAGGTTCCTTCTGAGAGAATATAAATTATATTGAGGTTGATATATTTGTACGTTGTTTGAAGTCAAAGCCAAATATTCTTAACACGGTGGGAATAACTCCCTTCCCATTGCTGATCATGAAAAGTATGTAACTAAATCTATGTCTGTGGTGCTGAAAATTTCCTCCTAAATGCTGTCTCTTCTGGACTAATGGGATTTTTTGCAAGTATTGTTGTGAAGGGGTGTGCATATAAATATGCATAAACGTGCTTCTCATACAGTCAGGATACATTCCTTGTATACATATTATTCTAAAAACAGGAGACAAAAGCATCTGAGAAACAGGACTGAAAGGGAACAATTTTTAGACCTATAAGTTAAATTGGATTAAACTTCATCTTTCAGCAAATGCCATGTTATTTATTCAGTGTTTCTCTGGGGGATTTCCCTACCCCCTACACTTTATAGCGAGCAGTGATGTTTCTTAATTAAAAAATCAAACAAACATGGAATTGAGGCTGCCCCACACAGACATTCTCCTGTGGGAATAGGAGGTGCACTGATTTTCTCACGGACAGTTTCTGGGTCTGTTGGACACAAAGGAGGGGAAAAGCTGTGTCTGGGGAAGTCAAATCCACATCATGCACAGGTGCCAGGACTATCCTGTGCTGCAGGGCCATCTCCTAGGTATTGCCCTTTATAGGGGAGAGCTGGTGGGCATGGTGAGGAAGGTCACTCATGATAAACTCATCACGAGTCAGGTAGATTTCTGTTTATTAATTACCCCACAGCAGAGATTACTGTCTTGGAGAAAGGAAATTCTTGTTTCCTCTTTTTTTTCATTCTTTCCACCCAGAACTGGAATGTTTTGGAGATTTCAGGGCTTTACAATCCCCACTCTGTAGCTGAAACAAACCTTAATCCTTTTCCTTAGTTTCTGACCTAAATATTTTAGAAAGACTGATGTACATTTTGACAGATTTTAATTAATATTGTGGAGGGAAAGTATTTTAAGTTCTTTACAGTTAAGACAAAGCAAAATGGGTTTTTTAAATGATTTTGAGTTTCATTTCTTTCTGCAAATGCATGTGAAGCCCATTGGTGCACCACTTGAAAAGTCTTTTGGTTGGACTCCACCAGTGCTTTGGTTGCTTTTATTTCAACATCTGGAGGGTTTCTCTCATATTCACCTGGTTTACAATTTGAGTAATAATAGAAACTCTGACATTTTCAAGCTGAAGGAACTGCTGTTTCACCCTGTTTAGTGTCAGGTTCATTGATCTCTGCCCTACTTTTCTGTGGAACAGCAAAATGCACTCTGCAGTGCTGAAGATGGATTCTGCTATAGATTCACTTTGTCAAAGTGCACACAAGGGTGGCTGTTTTCAGGCTATCCCACTTTGTCACCAGTGATGCCTCAGGATGTTCCAGCAGTGTCCTCCTTTCCAATGGAATGGTTTATTTTGAAGGTAAAGCTCTTGAGTCAGAGAGCTTTACCTTCAAAAAGTAAAGCTCTTCCAGTGACTGGAAACCTTGGTTCTGTGGCAAGGGCCAAAAGCACCAGGGCCATGAGCCATTATCAGCCTTTGAAAGAAGCAGGCAGAGATTTTTTGATGTGCCAGCAAATGTATTTGTTCTTGCATCTTTGTGCAGCTGATACTTTTTTTTTTTTTTTTCTTAGATAAATATTTAACTGATGTTGCCTCTATCCCTTTCCTAAAACTGGCATTCTCTTTTCAAGTTTCTTATCTGGAAACAAACTCTTTTTGTCCCTTCTCTAAAAGCAGTCCTGGTCTCAGCCATTATTTATGGCTGGGCACACTGTAACTACACCACATGAAAGAACATCAGTGATGACTTATTGTAAATGGGACAGACTTCTTGGGAATGCACTGGGGATTAGATGTCCAAAAGAATGAAGCACTTCTCTCTTTCCATCTGGCCACTTCATTTCACTGCCTATTTGGGACCAGCACTTCTAAAATCTAGTTTGCAAAGTCAAATATTGATTTAATCTGGTTTTTTATTATTCTTAAAAGGTAGAGTAAACCTGGGAAGGTTTTACTTGTGCAAAGTCACAGGAGGGGCAAGCAGGGAACAACTGAAAGAAACTATTTCTGTCAAAGTTGGCAATTTTCTGATTGGTTAATGAAAAAAACTAAGAAAATCTCTTCTCTAGATTGGATTCAAAAACTGTCAAAATGTCAGTTTGGGCATGAAAAATTCAAATTTTTTTGATGATATAGTTATATAAAAATGGTATTTCAGTGTATTCATATTTTCTCCATCCTCTGTTTTCTCAGAAAATAGTCTTTAGGATGCAAGCTAAAAAGGTTAATATCAAATGAAGGATTTTTAATTATTAGCTTCCTTATGTTTTACAGAGTTTAAACAAAGAGGTCAGAAAGTATTCTTCCCTAACCCTTTGTTATGATGGAGCATTAGTCAACCCATTTTCCAAACACCCTTCAAAACACCTCTGATGAAGTACCAGCTGAAACACTGATTCTGTATATGCTATTTTTTCTAAAATAAGCTAAATCAGAAGTCAAGCTTTCAGTATTTTTTGGACTATAAACAAGTTTCGGCTCCCAGTGTAGATTTCATGTTTTGTATTAGTTCTCCAGAAGAAGCTCTGGGGGAGCACTGGACTGGTTTCCATTGGGTACAGGCAATCTGGGCTGGAGTGCTGTCTGTCTTGTGTGTGCTCTGGCAGCTAAGAGTGTCTTGAAGTGACATGGGATTGTCCTGACACTGAGGTCAGAGTAACTACACGTAGTTTACACAATAATTTTCCATGTGGAGTTCCGTGTTTGAGGGATGAGTATGAAACAATCCAAACCTAAAGCAAATCTCTGTGTCCCAGGTACCTGTTCTAGTAGGATTTGTGTTCCACAGCAGAGCTTTGTGGTGTAACATTAATAACCCATATTTGATCAGACCCATATGTGCAAAGTCATTTTAAGAGTGGAAGATGGTGTCTGAAGAAGTTGCTGCTGTTCCTCTTACTCAGAACAGGAGGCCCCCATGTTAGCAGAGCTGTGACATTTAAAGTGATGTCAGTCTGGGTTTCAGGAGTGCATTTGTCTTAGTAAAGTGATCCAAATGTTTTTTTGTTTTTTTTTTTGCCTGGGCCATTATTTTGAATGAAGTTTTGAATGATAGTACAGTAACACCTTTTTTCCAGCATAAATAGAAGGAGAAAATAGCTCCCCATATAAAACATAAAATTTCAGGAGTGCTGGAGTAAGCAGGTGTGGGTGAGTGTGTGCTTTTGTACCTGCAGGGCAAATGTCCCATCCTCCCTTTCTGACCATGTCAGTACATGGGGAAATCAGCCAGACCCATTTTCCTCATCTTACCCTATGAATTTCCATGTCATCTCCATTGGTTTTTGAACTGCTGGGCACAGGTAACTGAATTAGCACCATCTCAGAAACAGGGCTGTTTGTATCCTCTCCTCACTCCTAGCATGCCTGTGCAGTCTGAGCCACTGATTGACCCCTATTGATCTGATTTGACTGCGCTCCTGTGCAGTAGACAAACAGTGCAAGGGAATCCAGGGACTCTAATTCACAGTTACCTTATTTGGGTTCCTAGGTAATAATTCTTATTTGCATTAATCACTTGCATTAATCACACAGAACCCGAGGCTGCCTCTTGTCTTCTTTGCATTCCTGTTCCTGACAATGGAACAAAAAGGTATCTGCTCTGGAGAAAGGGTGGTTTAAGTATATTGACACTTGATGCTTAGTAGTTGCAAGACTTAACTGTTAGAAAAAAGACATTTTTTCAAATCAATGACTCACGCATTACTGTAAAATATATCGATTAAAAACAAAGCATAATGTTAGTCATTTAGTCAGTAGAGTGATGCAATACTGAAATAAATTTATCCCTTGACTTTTGCATTAACCTTTTATTGACTGCTTGAATACTCATAATTAACACACACTTTAGCTAGCATGGTTAATTTTAGCGTTGTGGTCAGTGTCCTCTAATGTAGATGGCACCCTGATCATCAAAAATCAGTGCAGCCCAGGGAACCATGACCAGGCAAGTGTCTGTCTCAGTGGATGCACCCTTGCCCAGGGAGACACCAGCCACCTTCCAGGGAAAGCATCATCTGCTGTTATGCAAATAGTCAAACAGTCATACAAATGCTTGTCATCACTTAGTTGAACATATTAATAAATATTATTAAATATTAATGAACAAAGTCCGTTTGTAAAAAACAGACAAGAAGGTTATGAAAAATCTGATAACTTCAGAGGGCAGAACTAGTGAGAACATGCTCTTCAACAGTAACTAAAAATGGGCGTTTGAAATTGAAGCTGTCACAAGTCTTGATTGTTTCAGTAAGAAAGTAGGGACCATGGAGTTTTGTGCATTCTATAAACAAACAATTCTTTCTATAATATGTTATTGAACACTTACTGTCAAAGTGTTGCAGCTAAATTGCTCTGAAATATATCACAGCAGTTTTCCTGTTCTCCTGCTGCAGATAAAGTATTGAAGGAATCTATTCTGTATTTCAAAGTTTGTGTGATTTCCACTCTTTACATAATTCTTACAAATAATATGCAGAGGTTAGTTCTATTTTCTTTTGGAGTTTTGACTCTAGTAACTCAAATAACAGTTTTAAATTGATATGGAATATTTTCATTAACTTAGAAGATTGTAACTCTTCATACTTTCCTACTACCACCACAGCTCAAGGTTTGCAACCTTTTTTTGTTTTTTTAATCAGGAGTTATGGTTGCTAACTCATTTTAACTGTCAGATACAAAGAATTTTAAAGCATTCTGTGCAGTCATTTAGATGCCTTTGATTGTTCTGCTTCAGTTTAAAATGTTGCTCTTCTTTTGGCAAGATCTTCAGCTCTGTTCCACTGCTACAAATTAAAGACCATGGTAGGAACAATTTCTCCTGTAGAATTTTTTTATTAATCAGAAATATACTTATCTAGAAAGGTCTGATAAGTATATTTCTGAGTAAGAAAGCACACTTTTGACCATGTTCCAGACTGTGGGAGCTGTTCAGGTGAATTGCTTATTAACTGCCAGCTGCAGTGGTGACTGCCTAGAACCACCAGCCCCATAGCTTTGAATATGAAAAACTTAAGCTGTCTTTGATGACAGCAGATCTGGAACAGGGGTTGTGATTTTGGTCAAAATAGATGATTGACAAATGATAAGAATGTGTCATTCCCTGCTGTTCTTGCTAGTGTGGAGCAAAGCTGTAGAAGTCCCACAGAAGGAGGAAAGCACCATGGCATCACTGAACTTGGAGTGCTGAGGCTCTGCTTTCCTTTTTTTGTGTTTTTACAGCACATTGATGCATTTCTGTCACCAGACTGGCACAGCAAGTGTGAGGACCTGACACACTCCCATTCCCCTACTCCCTGCCGTGGAATGTGCTATGGCTAAACCTTCCCCATTGCCTGATCTCCTGGAAGCTCAGGCCCGTGCTGGGTTGTGGGGAGACCTCTCAGCAAAGGCTCTGCTGGTACAAATATAGAAAAGGGAAAGCAGCCAGCAGGGGCTCTTGGGCTGTCCAGCACAGCATCACCATGACTGCCACCACATTCACAGCAACACAAACACCCACATGGGAGGGAGAAGCTGTTTGTGTGAGAGAGCAAGGAAAAAAGGACACGAAAGGTAAAAAGAGGACTCTGAAATGCTGAGGAAGCTAAAGGTTTATATATCTTTTCTCTGAGTGAAAACTTTTATTAGATGTGGGAGAGAGAAAATATTTACTATTATTGTTATTAGCTGAGTTTTGCAGATCACATAACATGCCTGCAGTGTTTACTGGCTGAGCTTTGTGATTTGTCATCTGCAATAATCATTACATGGTTAATTTATCCACTTTAAGATGGAAATGCTTAAACTGGAGTGTCTTATACTACCCACCAAACTGAGTGTATTATTTTGTGCCAAGACAGAAAATAAAGCAAGCTTTTAAAAGCCTTATAAGAGTTATGCTGTAATTAGTTTCAGCTTCCCCTGCATATTAATTTTCTCCTGTTCCTTTATATAATTTGGAAAATGTCTTCAGAACATGATGACACAATCAGTTAAGTACCTCTCAGAACTCACACACTAAACTGCATTTGCTATAACAACTATTATAAAGCAGCCAGCAAAACAAATCCTCTGTTATTCTATACAGTGCAGCTTATCAATGCAAACAGTTTAATATTTATGCTAAGAGGATTGTCACAAGTAGCTTCTGTTCCTTTAATTCTTGTTTTAAATAAATAATGAGAACATTTAAACACATTACTCTTCCCAGGGCCCTGAGGTCGGCTAATCTTATTATTTATGAAGTGATGTGCTACATAATAGTACTTAGTGCATGTTAACAGATGCTATTATCAGGGGCTGATGTGGAGAGCTGAAGATATATTGGAATGCTCTGTGTTAATACTGTCCTTGCAGTGTAATGTACGATGGATTGAGTGCCCAGGATGCTGGTGCAGCAATTAACCACCCACCAACATGGGTGTAAAGCTGAAGGATGTTTTCTCATGGGGATTACACTGCTATTAATAATCCCCAGGAGAAGAAGACATCTTTCGTTTGGCAACAGTCTCTTCCAGAAGGTCAATGGTGTGGACAAGGAAGTTGAGAGTGTCAGTATGGTTTTAGAGTTCATTCTACTGAGGTGAAAGGTGGATATATGTTTAAAACAGCTTTAAAGTTCTTACAAAAATTATATGCTTTATAGAAGACAAATTTTAAAAAATGTCATATAAGAGATAAAAGTGCATTTCTGCAATTTGGTTGTTATCTCTTTGAAGACCTAGATAGACCTGCAGTATGTACCAAAATTAGGGTAATTCTCAGCATTTTTCTTTTTTTCCCCATTGTAAATATTAACTAATTAATCAGTAATGTGCAAATTATTTGAGGGGAAGGGAATAAAGGGGGGGAGAAGTCCTCCTTGAGCTGTGACAATGTTTTTGATGTGGCATGTATTAGTCTAATCTTTAGAGATGTGATGGTTGCCACTTATAAAAACTTTCCTCTGCAGGCTGCAGTTCAGTTTAATATTATAATTAGACTTCACTAGTATTGATGAATAATCCATTTAATAAAAAACATTGTAATTTAAACATTTTCTCTGGGGACTAACATACACTGGCCTCTTAATTTAATTTTATTGAAGTTTTGCCCACCCATTCATCATTGGAAGTTGTTATTAACCTCCATTTCCATTTTTCTTTATAGAATTTTCTCTTTTTATATTGCCTTTTTCAGTGCTAAGCAGGTTGATACACTTGTAAATCTCCAGAATCTACAAAGCTAGTCTGGCTTCTTTAATGTTGTTTAATCTATCCCCCCTGACCTTAATGCAGTAAATTCAGTTTAATCTTTCTCAATAATCTAGTAATACATTGGAAACCAGCAAACATTTAAATCTGATAATGATTTAATCACATACTTTAAATAACAGCTGAGATAATGAAAAAATAATTCACCACATAAAGGAACACTAACTGAGTTTTCTCTGTGATTGGCTTTTTGAGAAATCCCTTTAGAAAATACAAAGCCTACAACAGAAATCAACTTCACTGGAAATGTGCAATCCATTTGGTGTCAGAAGATGTCGTATTTCTTTTTTTTATCATCTTTCTCTCTAAATTAATGCTCAAATGTATCCTTGCTGAGTATTCAGTTTCTTGATGCAGTTTAGCTTAAGTGGTTTATCTGCTTACCTTTCTTTTCAGATGCCAGTCAGATGCAGCAGAGAGCTTGCCAGAGGACCAGAGACCAGAATGCCATCCCTTCTGGACAGATGATGATGAATGTAATATGCCTCTGCCATATGATCTAGAAGAAGTAATTGCTTATCTACAAAATCTTGTTCAATGGATAGAATAACAAGCGACCTTCCAGCCTGGAATTATTGATGCTGGTCATCTGGGGAGAAGCTTTGTTATCATGAATCTTTTAAGCTTTATGATTTCTTGATTGTATGTTATTTTATGTGTCAATGCGGATTTTACCAGTCTTTACACAGTAGCTTAGTTACTGTCTCATAATAAAAAGGACCAGCCCCCAAATTAGAGAAGTGTGTGTTTTTTAAGACCTGAAGTCCAGAACACCAGCCTTAGTTCCCTCTTCCTCCACTCTAATTCCCATTGACCCTGCGGCCCAGGGGCATCTGTGTATCACAGACTCACAGAATGTTGCAGGTTGGAAGGGAGCACAGTGGGTTCCCGGGTCCAACCTCCCTGCTCAGGCAGAATTCCCCAGAGCACAGGCACAGGGCTGTGTCCAGACAGTTCTGGAATGTTCCCTGTGAGGGAGATCCACAGCCTGCACAGAGCATTTTTCATTTTTTTCAGATGAGGGATTCTGTAGGAGCATTCTAACACAGATCCCAAGACTTCCTTACTGTTTTGCCTCATGGCAACAGAGTACTACTAGGAGAGATTTCTGATGTGAATCTGTACCTCCTGGGCTCCCTGGAATTCAGAATTCAGTTCCTAGTCATTGCTTTGTTTCTGCATGTGGTGAATCCTACTCTGAGGTCAGGTTTCCCAGTACATTGCCTAAAGAAGTGATGGACCTAAGTAAGACCTTCCATTTAGGTTGTTTGGTTCTCTGAGAAACTGGATTTAGATTGTGTGATATTGGGTATTTCAGCATCATGTGAGTTCTATGAGCACAAACCCAAAAACTGTGAAAAAGGAAACTGTTTGTGACGTTTGTAGTAACATGCTATAAAAAGAACAATTCTGTGCGGGATGATACAGGGTGCTCCTGAATGAGATAGAAAATTTTGTCTTGGTAAATTGCTATTTTATCTGAACTGGTGCTCCTGAATGAGATAGAAAATTTTGTTTTGGTAAATTGCTGTTTTATCTGAACTGGTTGGGCTGGTGTCCAACTCTGCCAGAAAAAGCAGAAAATCATTAGGGTGAAAAAGCACTCAGGCTGTATTACCAAAGAGGCCAGTAAGGTTCAGAGTTTGACATTGCCACCAAGAAATGAATATGCCTCCTGTGTTAATGTGGTGTTTAAAGTCTGCTGAGGCTGAGCTCACCCAGAACACACCAGCTTCTGTACTGGCAAAGTGCTGTATGTGTGGATGAGGCTTGTGCTCCTGAAAATTGTGCTTTTGACAGTATAACATATGCCAGACCTCCCTGGAGCTAAGGAAGCTGTGCCAGTAAAAATTCAGTTTTAGTGGTATAAAACTGTGTCCACACCTACCAGCTTTTGCCAGGACAATTATATCAAGTAGAGGTTGTGCCTCATAAGACTTTATGTAAAGCTGTGCCAGCAAAAGTATAAATACCTGAATCAAGTGTTTCCATCATAGTCCTGGGTTTCTGTGAAAACTTTTCGTTATCCTGTGGAATGTAAAGACTCTCTGAAGAATAAGTTATTACTTAAACTAGGTTTGATAATATTACCATGATCCACTCATTTATCTGTTGTCTCTTGTGCCATAGATTTCATAACATTTGCTAATACAGCTATGGGCCAGCTTTCTCTTCCCTGCGCTAGTTAAAGCTGGCTTTACCAGTGGCATATTTGGATTAGTGCCACACTAAACACTGTTTGCTTTGGAGATTGCTCAGAGAAAAGCTAGCTGAAGATGTGGGAATTCTGCTTTTGAAAAGGCAGTTCTCAGAAACAGATATTGCTTTGGAAATGAGCAATATGAATTCAGACAGGCTAATGTTGTAACAGTGTTAGCACAATGTTTAGGGGGGCTGTTTATTTATGCTGTTATGTTATGATTACTTTGTGTTTAATTAAGCACTGCTAAAATCCATGGGGATCACGCTATTGAAAGAAATCTGACCACCACAAAGGGGAGAGAAGGCACATCAATGATGGAGTTTGTAGCTGAAGTGGAGGCAAAGCTATTAAAAAATGATTGGCAAATAATTATTTCCAGCAGCAGTAAAAATAAAACCAAATCAAAACAATCCCAAACCTATTAGGAGACTGCTGGCAGTAATAACAGAATTTTTAGAATACATGTTCCCAGGTCTTGCCTATGCTTGAAGGTTTAAGGTCGTGGATTAGCTGAACTGGTATTGGTCTCAGTGCAGTCAGATCCCACTTATCTGAGCCATGGTTAGCAATGATATGGACAAATTAATACCTTTGGAATAGGACTGCCAAAATACCAATAATCAAGTGGTTTAGGGCTCTGTGTTGCATTCCAGTCTTGCATCATCTAAATCAGTATAACCTGATTGTTTTCAGTTGGAATGCAGAAGTATGAGAAGATTTCATATCGCCAAAGCCCACAGGAGTTGATAGCAATAACATGAGTAAGGTGGTGGAACTATTTGAAGCACAGAGTAATGCCAAAGGGTACCCCAAAAGGAGAACACAGTTAAAGGTAAATATATATAAAAAAACCTTGAGAGATCAACTATAAATTATTGCTGTGTTTAGATTATGTGTTAGAAGCTGACAAATACTTTGAAGATTTCTTTATTTTATTCAAGTAGTTATAATTTAGCTTGTTTCAATGATTCTTTAGCAATCCATTTATATTCCAGCATTAGATAACCCATTTCCTTTTTGAAAGGGCTGGAAGACACAGCCTCTAATTAATGTTCTATTTACAGCAATTTTTTCCAAGCCTGGATGCTTTAGAAGCATGAGGACCAAGGTCAAGTTTTTTCAAGGAAGAGGTGAGAGCATAAATTAACTTCTGACATTAAATTCAGTGGCTCTTTTAAAATGGTGAAGTTCACGATTTTGCTTACATTTACTTTTCATCAGCCAGGGCTGAATTGAGGTAAAATAGTTCACTTGCACGTGTGTGTCAGGCTAAATGGATTGCAGAAGATACAGATCTGTTTGCCTGTCTGCACTTGCCTTTAGACAATATTCATCAATTTTACAAAAGCTACTGACTAAACATGGAAACAGTACAAATGAAATGCTCAAGGCAAGGGCTTTCTTTTGTAAATCTGATACAGAGTTGGTTTTACACTGATAGAAAGAAAATGTTGGCAGAAAATGAAAAACTTTTATTGTTTCTGTAATTTGGGGGATGAAAGATACAGACTGTTTTTAAGTATTTGATAGAAAACTGCTGTGTTATGCAATGTAATTAGAGATGTTTTTATAATGCTTTGTTCACATCCGTGTATATGAAAATATTTTATCCCATAGGTCTTTTCTTCTGTTGAAAAGGTTATGTAAATAAATAAAATTAATCTCAATACAGTAGATTTTAAAGGCATAATACTTATGTTCTAAGCTTTACAGCAGGTTCTGATTATTTAAAGGGTAAATAAGAATGCCATGAGTAATCATTGACTGAAAACTGTGCAGGATGGGTAACATGCACCATAACAAATATCCAAACCAGTTGTCTTATTATCATCTGAATATGGTTTTAGGTTCACTGGTAGTGGTACAAGATGCAATATAAAATTATGCTGGACTACTTAATGCAGAGGGGCAGATTCAGGGATTCCATTCAAGTCATAGCATAGAAATAAAAATATTATTAAAATATTGTAGTGTGTTCAGAGCTGGCATTGCTCCTTTCTCAGTTACAGCAGTGCTGTTCCATTAGTCCTGTGCCATGCAGTGGAGTTTGGGCTGTTGGATACTGAACCAGGCCAGGCTTAGGCTTGTGTCTAAGCTGGGCTGAGAGCAGGGCAAGGGAGATGAGGTGGGATGCACAGGAGACCCAAGGGATGTGATTTTTCAAGGCCACAACTTCATTAACTGGACTCATATGGGAGTCATTGAGCTCAAACTTGTACAGTGCAGGTCAGGATCTCTCTCTTAATTGTTACCACCTGGTGCAAAGTTAACGTTGGCTCCCTGAACCCCTCCCTGCCCCTGACAGCCAGTCCTCAGCTTTGTGCTGGGATCTGACCACTCTCAGCTCACACAAAGGTTACAGAGCTGGAAGAATGGTTGTTCCACTGTAGCAGAAGGGATGAGAAACTCTCATCCCCAGCTTCAGCCTCCACCTCTGTCCTGCTACAGCTCCACAGAGTGAGTACCTCCAGACACTCTGCTTCTCATTTGAGATTCAGGTTGCTGCAGCTCATCTTCTGTCCTGTCCCACCAGGACAGTGATCTGACACAGGGAAGGGCCAGACAAGAAGAACCTGTTTGCCTGAGGTTCCTCATCAAAACCAGACACCCACTGCACTCCCCATAGAGTGAAAAGTTCAGGGCTGCAATATTCTGCCTTTAGAGGGTGGGAGCTGCTAGGGAGTGATGAAGGACTGGCCAAACCACCAGCACTCATTGTTCTGTAGGACTCCCATCCTGCCCTGTCCTGGCTCACCCCAGCTATGCAGGCAGAGGCAATCCTGAACAGAGCCTCTGCTCTCTGTCCTGCCCAAACTGACTCTTCACCTCAGTGTGGCTGGGCTTGCACCTTCATTTACATTCGTCCTCTTCAGCTTAGCCTGAGGGCATTCATTGAACAAGAGAAGATAATTTATACAATTACAAAACCACTGTACATAGAAAGGCTACAGAACTGGCTGAATAACATGTAAAATAAAAGCCAAGAAATAACCAGTAAAATTAGCACATTAAAATGCTGATATTTATGCATGAGCACTTCGCATATCATGGGAACTCCTGTTTCTCTTCTTGTTGCTTAGGAGATAACATTCATAATCCAAAAGGATGTATTATGCTTTGGTTTACGTCCTCTAAATCTCCACTGGTTTTACGGGGCTTGTCCACAATGATCAAGAATTTGGTCACAAAAGTTGTTCTCCTCCCCCTCCCTATCGTCAAATACTTGCTTTCATTCCAACACATCTTGGTCTGATTAGTCCCCTTGATTACAGGCTAAAGTAAAAAGTCAGGTGTATAAGATTCCCATTATCCTTTATTCCTCTGCTTCTAAGAACAGGTCAGATAGAGCTATTTCAGTGAAAATGTGAACAATCAACTTCTGTTTACCATTAACCTTCAGTTTTCTTTTCTTAAAATCAAATCAGGGCTTGGTAGGCAGTTATTTTCATACATGTCCCTTGATCAGTGGAACAATCTGTCAAAAGCCATTAAAGCTTCTATTAGGTTGAATTGCATTCAAAGTTAAGCTCTCCAATCATTTGAAGGACTGTGATGATTGCTTTTAATATAGTATACATTGATTTCTCTCTTGGAATAGCAACATAACTTTGAAACTAAGCATGTATGACGTGAGCATTTTGCTCTCCAGTGTGTCTTGAGAAGCTTTGTTTCTTAGGGAAGATGAATGTCTACATCAAAAAAAAAAAGAAAAAAGAAAAAACAAATGCAGTGAAATACCTCTTCATTGTCACAAGTTTTTAGCTTTTCCTAGTTCATTGTAACCCTCAAGGTGTAACATATGAAAGACAAAGACATTTTCCAGTGTCCTTTTCCTCAAAAACTTCACTGATTTCTCTAATTGTACTGTATTGTAAAAGTGGCTCTTTATGTTAAAATATCAGGATGCTTTACACAGAGAAACTGAGGCAGAGGTCCAAAGTGCAGCTGGGATCTGAGTGCCAGCACTGGAATGAGTGTTATGTAACCCTCTGTCACTGCCATATCTCTATCACTGCCAGAAATCAGCTCAGCTTACAGAGCAAAGATGCTCTCATAGAACTTGTTGTCCTCCAAATTATATCTGAAAGTTGAGCTGGAATCTGTCCTATTCATGTCATATTTAGCACAATATTTAATTGCATAACATATAATAATGCATCTCATATAATACAGACCTTTCAGACCTCCTGAAAGGTTTGATTAAAACTTTCCAGTGAATCTTTTAGTTACATTCCAAGTCCCTGAGCTCTCAATGGGAAAAACAGATTTTATTGGAATTAAATGATTCCATGGAGAATATGCAGTGTATAATGTGATGGAATATAATACTATCCCCACTCTTCTAGATCTGTTTTAAGTATTTCCACTGCATGCCCCACAAGGTGCTACAGCTGCTGTATTAGGAAACTCTTAAGAAAACACCCTGTTGGTATTTGTACTGTTTTTACCAAGGTGAAGGTGAGTTGCTGAAGCAAACTGGAATGCTGGTTATGCACCTGTTAGCACTTTGGTCTGGTACTTATTTGGTAGTCTGGTAGTACTTTACTGAGAGCACTGTGTTACCAGCTATTTTGATGAACATCCTAATAAATTACTATCCAACATCAAAGAATTCCGCTATTCTTTTATTGCTGTTCTTCTATTGACTGATGCCTCTTCTTTCCCTTTTGTCTCATTATTAACAGTAATGTTATTAACTAGTTTTGTTCTTTGCTAGGCTGATGTGACCTTTAAGTGAAAAAACTTTAGAATTGTGTATCAGATATTTCCTGAAGTACATTTCTTTTCAAACCAATTCATTAGGTTATTTTGATTATTTTTTCATTAGGTACTGCTACTTTTTATTAAGACCTATTTATAGAACTCTGCAAAATATATGTAAGTTTGTGTTATGCATTTACTAATTTACTGACATTTATCAAACAAACTGCTTAAAGAATCCGTTTGTCATTTGCCTTTCAGAAGGTGTTAGTTCTTGTTTTCAATACCTCATAGTTGCAGTTCGTGGAATTTAAGGTGCATAGGTGACAAAATTGGTTTCTGTAAGCTCTCTATATAGCAAATAATGAGAGAAAAACTTCATCAAAGCAGCACACTCAAAGATGCTGAGTCTACTCCTCACTGGTACGTTGCTCACAGCCTTGCTGTGTGTCAAGTCCAAGTGCATGGTTATCCTCATCTGCCTATGCTGGCAAGTTAATAATGGTAAATAGATAAAATTGATGGTAGAGGGTTTGTTTTTTCTTCATATAATTAAATACTGGTCATATTGCAAATCTTCTAGTAAAGAAGGCAGAATAATTTCTGTGCCTTTGGTAAGACTCATATCATAAATGAGTCTGACTGATTTCTACTCGCTGTAATAGTGTTTCCTTCGGCAAAAAAAATATGGCTCTGCTAGGTTTAGAACACGTTTTTCTGGCAGAGCAGCCTTATGCTTCCCATGTCTGACACAAAACGTTACATTGTGTGAGTGGTAGGAGCTCAGTGCCCACCACCACCCATCAGCCTGTTTGAGTGTATAAACTGTTTGTTCCCTGTTTGCTGCAGCAGAGCTTGCAATTTAGAACATGTGTAGTCATTACAACAAGGCAATGTCAAAGAATTGTGTCTTGTACACAGACTGGGAGGTAGTGAGGTTTGGGATGTCTGTTGTTTCTAAAGAATTTCTTTTCACAGGTTTATATTCACCCACATCAGATTTTGTGTAGGGTTCTGTTATGTCAGAGGAATAGTCATTAGGTGTCTCTTTCCCAGGAAAGCTGTGTCCTTGCCATCCCAGGTTAGAGGGGAGAGCAAGGCAAGGACTGGCACTGCAGATTCCCTGTGATGCTCTGGCAGGAGCCACTGTACTGATCAGCAGAGGGGTTTGATGTGCCCATGGCCACGTGGCTGAGGTGCTCTGCAGTGTTCTGTAATTCCTCGAGTTCCCTTAAGGCCAAAGGCTGTGTGTGCAAATTGTTCTGCATTAGTAGATTCCAGCCAAGAGGTGATGGAAACTTGAATAAAATTGGCCAGGATGGAATGGAGTCTCCAAGTAAAACAGTTGACAGAGAGCATTATTAATACACACTCCAGCTCAGAGTCAGCAAGGCATCCAAGAGATGAGAAATTTGATTTCTTAGCCTAGAACATTCTTTCCTTGGCTTTAGAAAAGGTTTAATTGATTTAAGTAAAATCTGTATGGAGACCCATTTGCAAAACCAGTGTTAGTCTGAAACATTTCTTACAATCCATTGTGACATATCTTATACATGTCTAGAAAAACCAAGATGAGTATCCCTGGGATCTAGAGTGCCTTGAGCTGTTCCTTTTCCCCCCTTTTTTTTTTACTCTCAGAGCATACTTTTCCTTAACTTTTCCTAACAATAGATAAAGCACATGGCAGTAGTGACCTTTCAGAAAAAAGAAGATGCAATAATCAGGGCCTTTGCTGGAGGGACACAAGCACAAGGAGACTCAAGAACATTTCTGTGGGGGTTCAGGTGCTCTCCCAGCATCTCCATTCAGGAGCAACTGGTCTTAATTGAGGCAGAGACTAATCAGGATTCAGTGTTTGCTGAATTTTGAATTTTACCCTAATTCCATTCTTTCTATAGGAAATCTGTCATGAGAACTTAAATTCTCCTTGAGGAGACAGACTTGTTGTCTTTTCACCATAAAGGCCCTGTTACCTACAGTCAGTACCCTGAAAATGGTGCAAATATCATAAGGTTACACACCCTGCTATATCTGAAAGGTATTCTTTTCATTTGGTGATGAGAGTTCATTTCTGGTCTCAAAGGTCTCAAGTTATATTGCTGAAGTTGCAGATGTGCAGTTTATCCGTCAGCCAATGTCTGTATTTTGTGGTCATACGATCATTGTTCAAAGTGAGTTTATGGTAAACATTTTTAAAAGTGTTAGGTTTTTATTCCAAGATCATTTATATAAAAGAACCATCATCTCAAACCAGAAGAATCACATTGAGTTTGTAAATAGGTAAAAAGAAGTAAAGAAAGCTTCTATCACTCTGGATTCTTGCTTTTTCAGTGGGCCCAGAGTATGATTTTAGAGTTTGTAACTGAATCAGCTTATCTGCTAAAGACATGTGTGCCAGTTTTCATCTAATCTATATGATGCCTTCTTTGCACAATTATGCTTCATTTCATTTCAGACATTTCATGGTCTGTATGAAACTTGCTGCATAATTATCACTAAGATTTTGGAACTAACAGCACTTCATTAATTGGATTTCTGTTACCCTATTCCTAGTTGCATGTTAATTATTAGGGTGAAGATAAAGGGTGCTTTTCATATGCTTTCATGTTTTCTGTTTACAAGTATTTTTCTAACATCTAATAAATTTAATGTCCTCTAAGAACAAGAGGAAGAGAAATCCTACTTAGCAAATTTATAGCTTTTCAATGTATCTCATGGCTTTATGGTATGTCAAACTCTAGGAATGTAAAAGTGGTTTAAGGAGCTGTTGCTGGGTTCAACTAGCTGCAGAAACTTATAGGTTATTTTTATTTCTCCTCCATTGCTTAACCTCTGGGGCCTAAGTCTGGGCTACTTGATAAAGCAGTCATTCAGGAACTCGAAACTATACAGGCTTTGATAGACTTAGAACAAGATCTTGTATTAAACATATATTTCAAAAATAAAATTTCAAATCTGGAAATTGATCGTGGCTTGACCTGTATATACTGAAGAGCTCACTGTTCCTTACTTGCTTTGCTTTGCTGATATTATTAGATCTGTTGTTCTTTTACCAGAACTCCCAGCTGATAGAAGAAAAATCAATGAAGAGCAAAGCATATTGGACAACATCACTTTCATTAGAGTCAGGGCCACAACTGACTAAGACTAAGTTATGACATTTCCACTTTTAAAGGTTGCAAATGCTTGTATTATGCATTTTCTGATTTTCTCAGGGGGGCAGAGTCAAATATGCACTAAGCAAGCTTGGAACAGAGCAGTTTTCAAAAAAAATTCAATATAACACACGGATTTTTTTGTACATGCCAATATGAGGATTATAAATCATAAGGAATTTCTCTCCAATGCTTTTTTAAAAAACACAGCAGAGATCCAAAGTCACACTTCCCAGCATTTTATATTTATCTGCATACCCTTAAATCCCCCCATTTCAATGAGCTGCTGTGCACAGTGATCTCCCAGGTGCCCATTGCAGTGTGCATTCAGCCCTTGTCTGGTGCAGAGCAGGATGCAAAGGGATCTCTGAGGATGCCTCCCCTCACACAGCACTGCCTGAGCTGGCTCAGGATTGAGGATGCTCAGAGGTCTGCAGTTCAAACACACATCTGCCCAGCTAATGGGGTCAGAACATCTCCTTCCAATAATGGATTGGTTCTCTCTAGGGTAAAGTGCCTCTAAGAGAAATTGAGAGGAGATCCATCCTTAAATAAGATTTGATGCAGCCCAGGAGAATGACAATTACATCTTTTGCTAACACTGTTTCTAAGGCAAAGTCATGCCTTGTAGGAAACAGGATGATGGAGTACTGGGGAGATTTTTGTAGTGTAATGACTGGTGGATATGTCCATGCTATAGAAAAGTTCTGTGAGGGAGAAAATCAAATTCATCTGAGGGGCTGTTCTTTGCAGACAGTGAGAAGCATCCCTGTGTGGGTCACCCTAGTAAAGTCTGGGTTATTTTCTTCTTGGCCTGGTGACAGCAGCAGATATTTTTATGCAACAGATGAAAAACACAAGAGCCACTCCTGGGGTAGCAGTCCAGGGACCCAGGTGAGATGTATAATAAAAGAGGCACTCAGAAGAGGCTGCCAAAATCAAGTTAGAGCTGGAATTAGAATTCAGAATTCTTCCATACCTGGCTGGTTCTTTGCTGTGTCCCATGGCACAGGTCTCAGCTGAGGGGCTGGGGTAGGGCTGGGCAGGGGTGATTTCATTGGGGACACTGAGCTGTGTCTGCTCCTGAACTTTCTCCCTGTCATGCTCACACATGTTATTTCCCCACACTGTCCAGGACTGTGCACACTGGCAGCAAACCTGCCCCAGGGTCACCAGCACAGGGAGGACACCGTGGCTGGGCAGGGACAGGAGATCCCAGCAGTCAGAGGGCATTAGAGCCACCACTGAGCTCGTGTGTATCTGAACAAAAGCTGGGTGAGTTTGTTCGCCCCTCTGATTCCCAGATTACTGATTCACAGAAAGCATTTTTGACCATTATTCTTAAACTCAGATCCTGATTTTCATGGCCGGTCTGTGGCTGAAATATAAATTGGAGGTGGGGGCTGTAGCTGAGGTTTTGCCTGTCTCTAACCACTTAATTTTCTATTTTGTAATTCCACAGCCTTCTGCACATGTCGGTTGTAGATGCAAGATGTAGCAGTAGGCTCTGCAGTCATTGATCCTGACTTAACTGATGTCAATCATCCATTTTGGACACTTGCATAATCCTCCTGGCCCAGACTCCTACATCAGCACTGGCTTGTCAGAAGTTCAGGTTGCATGGCAGCACCTGAACCCCTTCAGAAGTGGCTGCAGCCCCTGCTCTCACCTTCCTGCGGTTACCTGCTCTGGGAGAGGGCACAATTCTCCCTCTTACTCTCCTGGTCTCTTTCCCAGCTTTTTATAGGTATTTGCACTCACTGCTGGCCTTGACCAGTGATGAGGGTCCCTTTCCTTGAAGGAATATAACTCAGTGGTAGTGATGAGGCTGGAATAGGTTCCCATGGGAAGCTGGGAATGTCCCAGCACTGGAAGTGTTGGAGGCCAGTTTGGGTGGGATCTAGGGGAGGTGTCCCTGCCCAGTGCAGGGGGTTGGAACATCTCTGAGGTCTCTTCCATTCTGTGATTTTGAGATTTTTGCCTCTGTGGCAGCTCTCCTGTGATTGCTGATGGCACTCAGCTCCCCTGGTGTCCTGCCTGCCCTCACCTGCTCTCTGTGGGACACCTGCCTGTTTCCCCTCTGGTATTTTCTGGGGTTTTGGCTCCAGCTCGTGGTTCTGGCAGCAGCAGGGTGGTGGGGCAGTGCAGGGGTGCCTGGGGAGGGGCAGGCAGGCCCTGTTGCTGGCACATCCCTTTACATCAGTTCAGCACTCAGCTGGCAGCAGGGGTGAAAGGACATCTCGACATCGAGGCTGTCATTGTGAGATGGTTTGACACAACGTGGCGCATTGAACTGCAGATAATGTTTTATGCCTTTTTCTCCCCTTTGAGAACAAACATGTAGCTCCTTGTTAGTGGTTAATAAACAGGAACAGAAAACTCTCTCCAGCTACACATTCAAAAGTTTGCATTCTTTGGCCAGGGAGGGAGTTAAATGTACAGGTATAAAATGGTTACAAAGAGCTGCATAAGCAAATGAATGTGTATGTGGCTCTTTACCCCTCAGAACCCCAAAAGAGAACAAAAAGGGGCTGATCTGAACGTAGTTGCAGGCTGGGATTTCAACATTCCTGTGGAGTACCTGCCCTGCCTCTGCCCATCTGCCAGTGCCACTTGTGTTTTAGCTCTGTAGCCTCCATCCTCTGTTCCCTGGGTGTTGCCACGGGTGAACATCAGTGTTTGCTTCCCAGGGCAGCCTCTGACTGCCCCCAGCCACCACCTGAGCAGGGGATGGGCACTGCTCAACACTGTGCCACTCCTTCCTAATTCCCATTTACTGTGCGTACCTTCCAGAGCCTCACGGGGCAAAAGATGAAGGAACACAAGTTCCTGTAGTGTAAATGAAAATCCCAGTGCTAAGGAGCGATCCTGAAATGTACTGCAGGATTTTCTATTATTTAGAAACACTGTAAATCATTATTTTATGGAGAAGTAAAATATGTAAAAACATTTCTGCATAGTTCTTTTCTAAATCTAACACAGAAGCTTTTGCCCCATTTTTTAAAGCAACCATTTAATAAAGCCTGACACTTAGCAATGTTTTGAAATAATTTTTGCTGCTCTGCCAGCAGTTAGCTTTGCTGTGAATCTCTAAAGACAAATCCATCTACAGTGAATCTAGCGAAATTCAGCTCCATGTTGTATGTCAGGGTTGAGGACTACTTGTCAGCTCTGGCACTGTCAGATTTTATCTTTAAATATGACAGGCAATTTGTTCAGGGAGCACTTCTGAATGACAAGATATAGTGGTGTTGTAAAACATGGCACCTGTGTGGTATGCCCTGCCTCTGTGGACATCAGAGGCTATTGTTTCCTTTGCTATTAGACAGCCACAGTCACACAATAAGGTGTGTAAAATGTTCGCAGAAACCTTTTGAATGGAGTAGCAGGAAAGTAGATACCCTGCGGTCATTTAAGTCAGGCCATTTATCATTTTATCTTATAAAACACAGCATTGGCTAAAGTGTGATGTAAAGAGAAAAGCAAACGCTCTGCTGAGCAGTGTCAGTTGCAAGGCAAGGGTTTGAGGCAGGCTGTAATAAAAGAGGGTTATCTTTAAAGTGAAATGCAATAGAAAAATTAAGATTTTAACTCCTTCCCAGTCAGACAGCTAGCAAGAGCCATGCAAGGGCTGCTGTTGGCATCTGGGATGAATTTGGTCCCAGTGGATGCACAGGGATAGGATGGGTTTGGTAGTTAGAAAGATGCAGAATATGTACAAACAGACCCCTCATTAGGAAGGACTTGGCACAGTTTAAATATACTTTTTTTGCTGTTTCTTATTATGAAAAGAAATTAAGTAATTTCTTTTTACCTTGGTGAAAACAACTACTTTAAAGGAAATTCTCTAGATGAGGCAGAGTGGTAGCCTGTGCAGTTTTGTTTCTGGTAGACAAAACTATCTGTCATGTTCACTCTTAGTATGATTTCCCCATCTTCAGTAGAAGAAAATAATACTTTTGTTTTTAAAGTGGCATAACTGTGTTCAGAAATTTATAAATTCTCCTCAGATATTTTTATCTTTTTTTCCCCCCCTTTTTTACACACAAGGTTGTAATTTTAGAACCACTGGGAAAATGAGCATTCATCTTATCTAAGCAAAGATTTTTTGATGATTAGCTCCATATTCTGAGATGGTTTCCATAATGAATGAGTAGCAAGAAGCATTTCCAGAGGGTTAATCACTCCACCTGCCTTTGGTATTTATTTCATGTTAGCATGAACTGTCACTGAAGAAGTCCATCTCTTCTCATTGACTCTGGAGAGAGATGAGGTAACTTGCTTGTGTAACTTTCAGCTAAATTTGGCTGAGGAAAGTCATCTTTAGTCACCTAAATCCCCTGACTTTCTCCCTGACATAGCAGCCTAGATAGATCACAAAGGTGTTTTCAAGAATGTTTGCTTTCTCCTTGTTCACCAACATTTGACCGTCTGTGATACAGCTTCATAATGGAAGCTAATTCAAAGGGCTTTTAAAAACAAGGAGAAAGATTTTTTTGTAATTAATAGTGATGGATGGCTGGTATGGTCACACAGAGCAACATAAATCTTTGTGCCATGCCCAGTGCTAAAAAGCAGACAAACTCTAGCCAGGGAACTCAGGTACTTAAGCACAGGGAAGTCATGCAGGGAAAGGGGTTTAGACCTCATGTCCATTAGGAGGGCAGACAAACACCCAGTGAAGTAATTTTGCCTGCCCATCATTGAATAATGTACTCTGAAAGGAAGGGCTGCACTTCAGTTCCACCCTCCTCAAGCAAGTGGCCTTGCCAGCAGTTCAGAGAGAATGCAAAAGTCAGAGAGAAAAAAACCCCTCAAACACCAATGAAGAGCTACATGCATGCAAATAACTGCCCCAAATCAGAATAACTGATAATAACTGCCCCAAATCAGAATAACTGATAATTGTCCCAAATCAGAAGCAGCCGTAATGAACAGTTATCTACTACTGGGTTTTCATGAGGAATGAGATAAAATACTTCATATATATTTCAAATGCTGTTTATTTACTGGGGTGTATGTTATAGAGCTGTATAAGAAGCACTATCATCAAGGAGTGAGGTGTTTTATATAAACATCAATATTGAAAATTTGGGATGCAAGTGAACTGAACAACAGTGAAAAAATACATAGACATCTCACAAACTGTGTGCCAGTGTATAATCTTTTGCTGCTACAGCAATTTCTCCTCTTAAATACTTTCATTTGAATATTGCTGTTACAGGAAACCTGAGATGTGCCAGGTAGGAAGGAGTAGTTAATCATATTATGCACTCTACAAATGGTGAACATGCTTTATTAGGTTCTTCTATAGATAAAATTAAGTGATATCTGGGAAATGCCTGCAATAAAGTTATTTTGGGTTATTTTTTTGCTTTAGTAGTCTCCTCGTGTCCTCAACTTGCCTTTTCTAAGCCATGAAGGTGGTTATCATATAAGCTGGGCTTAGGTAGGAATCAAAATAATGGCATCAAATAGATAGGAACGGATTTCTTTGTTATGGAAAATTTCAATTTATTGATGCACAAGAGGCCACACCTCTGTAGGCCCAACCCACAGTGGACATGATTATCCACAGCTGGAGCTAGTCTGAGATGACAGGAAATGGGAGCACAGGTGCAAAAACTTCATTTATTTCCCAGCTGCGCAGGAGGATGGCACAGAGGGGAGCTGGAAATGTGGTGGGTGGGAATTCAAGGAGCCTGGAAGGAGTTGATGGACATGCCTGAAAGCAGAAAGGTAAGTGGGAGTGTTTCTCCATGTTTCTGAGTTTAATATAGTGTTTTGCACAAAGTCTTGCCTTTGGTAGAGTAAATAATTGAATATGTTCTGTGATTAGTAGAGGGATTAAGTTCAGGCATGGACACTTTTCATCAGGACTCCTCCATCTGTAGGAACAAGGCTTTGTACCCTTGGCTGGGGAGCTCTGTTTACTCTGGTGCTTTTTAACTCTTTGTCCATAAGGCTGTTGAATTTATGGCCAACTTTAACCAAATATGAAACAAAATACAAGTCTCATTGATTGAAGTTCTGAAATTGTTTTGTGAAGTGGGGAAGGAGGCAAAACAAGAGTGACAGATAGCAGTGTCCCCTCTGAGAAGGAACCAGCAGGACGTGCCCATCGCTGTCCCTCTGCTCAGTCAGCCACAGCAGGGGCTGTGTCCTGTTAGAGGAAACACTGAACACCAGGGAGACAGCAGAACTGCTGTGCTGAGGGCATTGGGGCAGGATTCTGGAGACAAGAACTTGAATTTATGGGAAATTAGTCTTCATTAGTTCTGCTGTTCACGCAACCTCTTTCTGGTAAACCTGAGAAAACCAGGGCTTTCTCTGTTTTACACTAATAAAACTAGGAGAATGTTATTTAAAGTGCTTTGGCTGTACAACAGTTTCCCATAAGCTTCCAGCAATTACCCACAATGGATGCACATTCTTAACTCATGTTTGATTTTAATAGTCAGTGTGACACTGAGTAGAATTGGATTGGGCATTGAGCTTTTCAGTCCCAAACCACCAGTGTGCTTGGGGGTATATTTAGATTTAAATTGCATGATTTTCAATTGGGAAAATGTGTAAGTGCTTTGCTGGATCCAAGCTACTGCTTGGTATCTCAGTTTTGTAACTTTTTGAGTAGAGGTTTTTCGTAACAATAAATCATTTCACGTGGTTTCCTAAAGAAGTGTGTTTGCAATTGTGCTGTGTGCTCGGACAAGGACTGATTTAAACCAAAATGAATTGAATAACAGAATAAGTTTCTGGTGGTTTTATGAGAATGAAAGAGAGGCATTATTAATGCCAATAAGGGAAAGGCTGGTTTGGGACCCTCAGTCCTACCAAAAATCAGCTCACCTACATAGGTGTGACATTAGAGCCTGAACTCATAGCAAGTGGGAATTCATGGGTGTTGTGGCTTTTGCTGTGATAAAGCTTTGAAGGCAAACGCTGTATTCACAACAACTGTTTCACCCAAAAGGAGGATTTTTATCTTGCTAAGGGACACGTGTGGCAGGCTGCACTTTAATGCAGACCTTTGTGTTATCCAGAAGCATCCCAGGAGCCTCCGTGGCTCTGCAGGTACCGAAGGCTCATGTACCTGCTGGCCACAGCCTTCCTCCCCTCTTCACCTTCCTGAACCAAGGGGAACACTGCAAAGAAAGGTGACCCCGGCATGCTAATGTGGGTGTTAGGATGAAGAACAAATAGCTCCTCAAACAGCAGTATTGTCTGAGGCAATCAAAGGGTCATGGACTTATTTGGAGAGGGAAAGACTTTTAGGGTTGAGGCCCCCAGTATCCCCAGTACTGTCAAGCCCACCACTAACCCATGTCATTAAATTCCATGGCCACACAGCTTTTAAACACCTACAGGAATGGTGATTCCATCACTTCCCTGGACACCCTCTTTCTCTTACTCCTGCAAAAAGTTGGCAATTACATTGCATCTTTATTTTATTTTGCTTTTTTTAAAAAATCAACTGGATATCAATCTACAATCAATAAAGAAAGTTGCCTATAGGCAATTCTACCTTCAAATCTACTCCATGGATCAGCTGCTGGTAATCTATACACAGTCAATAAGACACTTTTCAAAAGTGAGGTTTTTCTCCCAAAAGGCAAAACTGCTCTAATTTACAGCTGGATATGAACTGGGTGAACAGTATACACCTGAAGTAAATGTAATTTCCAATTTACAAGAAACTCTGGTGAAAGATTAGATCTGATCTTCTCTCTATGCAAGTAATCTATGGATATTTATATAATGATAACTGGAGAGCACAAATTGCTTTGGTTTTTCCTTTTGGGTATCTTTTTCATTTGTTTGTTTAGCAAAACCTGCAGGGGAAACTCGAACAGCTATAATTACAGTCACAGTTACAAGTTGTGGGGTCTGTAGATAATAAGCTACAAGGCATTTTTATTGTGCTCTTTTATTATTATTTGGTTAAAGAATGCTTTTTTTTCCCAAGACAATCCATCTGTATTTTGTAGGAAGGAGAATCAAAGCAATAGCTGTCAAATATCAGCGAGATAGCAGATTTACAAATTAATCCCATTGCTTTGTATTTCCACAAAGGTTGAAATCTATAATTGGTGCTAGAAACTATAATTAACTTATTAGAAGCACTCAGGCAGCTAGGTGTGCAAAATGGCAGCAGGTGTGTAATATCATTAGAAATACACTGTATTAAAAGCACCTCAGAGTTTTATCCCTTTAGTTTCATGCTACCAGCTGCCAATTTGATTGGTTAAGTAGTTTTGGGCCATGCAATACTCTTTCTTTTGGATTGATGTGTTTATTACTTTTTATGACAGGGGATCCCAAGGCAGATGTTCAATAAAGAAACAAGCTGCTACAGACCAGAGTAAAGAGATAGGTGGTGTAGATGCAGGAAATTGGGAAAGTTATCATATGCGCTAAGTTGTTATTGAAGATTTTGCTCCCAGCATTTGTAGCAGTTGTGTTATATGCTCTTCCACAGACAGTAATCTAACAGGGAATTATTGAAAGCCAGGTGCCAGGATTTCAAATTGCACTGTGTGATGTGGAGCTGCTGCTCGAGCAGGGAGCTGGAGGTTTGAAATGATAAAGACATGGCTGTGCCATTTTTGGGGCTGTGTGGGAGCAGTGAGAGCTGCTGGGCTCCTGCAGAGCCTTTTCTCCCTGAGACACAGCTGAAGGTCTGATTTTCCTTTGCACCTTGTGCAATCCTTGGTGAAATAATGTACATTATTCCCATGATATCCCCATTACAAAGGGAGTGAAAATTGTCACTGGGAAGGAATCTTGTTCAGAATTTGAATAGCAGGTGAGCAAATTATGGTTGCATAGACCTGGATCAACCAAAGCCAAATTCTGCTCTGTCTTCACCAATAAAAATACACACTCATCATATTTAAGTGAATGGGAACATATAGATGGATACATGGTCAAAACCAAAAAGAGACACTTTTAATTCCTATAACTGTTTTCTACTTGGTTTGTTCTGCTTAGTGCTGAGGGGGAGAGAAAATACAAGTCTCCTGGCTTTTGGAAACTTCTGAACACTCCTGTATGGGAAAAGCAAATATTTTCTAGAGAGGCTTCTTGACATAAACCGTTTCTTTTTCAGTGTTTTAAGAGGAAGCAATAGACTGTGATTGACATAAAATTTTGTCTTTAATTGATTTAGTATATTTTGCTGGTTTTGTGACTTTAATTTAATCTATTACAACCAGATATGAGAAGAGCTAATAATTCATGAGAGATGTTATTTTCTAATTAGGTTTTTATGAATGCCCCTAAAGCTTCTGCCCAGAAGTGGAAGCTGGCCAAAAAAAATTGAATTATATTGAAAGCAAAGTGTTCTGCTCTGTCCATAATCTTTAATACACTTCTTTGATTTAGTTTCTTGATGCATTAGCATCATTCCTGAAATAATATGTATTATTTCAAATAATATCTGTGTTTGGAAGGGATGAGTATCTCATTGCTCCTTTCACCTCCCTCCCTTGCTGTCCTACTCCTGCAGTCTCCTCTTGGCTTCTGAGGCTCAGCTCTTCAAACTTCATGGGCTCAAAGCGCTGCCCCTGCTCTTGCAGACAAGAGGGTGTGACCTGTGCCACCCCAAACCTCCCCACTCCTGTGTGTGTCAGTAGTCACTTGAAACCTCCCTTCTTTGGTCCTAAGGCTGTATCTGTACCTCTGCCTTTTCCTGCTGTTTGTGAATTACAGCATAGCTACCAGGGAGAAAAAAGAGATGTTGTAATGGGCTCTTGCTGTCTGTGGGGAGAAAAGCTGTTCAATTTGAGACAGGTCTGCAGGACTTCTTGTGGTCTGAAATGGCAAATTTCCTGGGTTGAGCCAGGTATTCCAGGTCACATCTCAGCTATTCCATCCTCTTCTAAGCTATTGAAGCCTTAAGGAGGGAAGAAAAGGAAATTTTCAAATTTAGGCTATTAGACTATTTGTCAGACCAGTCTAACCAACAAGTTCCAAATGCTGCTCTGGATTTCTGATGGCTGCAGTTCAGTTGGCACCAAGACAGGTCAGGGGAGGCTGAGGCTGTGTGGGATCAGCTGAGAGAAATGCCAGGGATGTGTTAAATGTGTGAGGCAGAAAAGAGAGACTGTGACAATGGAGTTGTGTTAGAGCAGGGGCTGAGCATAAGACTCAGGAGCGCTTTCAGTAACAGGATGTGTTTTGATGCACAAACAAAGGCAGCAAAAGAGACAATGCAGACCTTGGGAGGTGAGGAACATGGGAAAGGGGAATCATGCTAAAAAGCAATATGAGCTGTTGTGGGAAGTGACGTTTTAAAAACAAACCACAGTGGTTGCTGCATTGTACAAACCTAATAAGACATAGTGAAAAATATTGGATTTATTTTTACAAGTTAAAAGTGACCTTGTTGGCCTTATGAATGGATTCACTTCTCACAGTACCTCTTAAGGGCATTAGGGTTATGACTAACTCATAAAAATAAATCCAATATTTTCCCCTTGGCCATGTCATATCCAATGCTGGAATTCAGCTGTGAGGACTGGTGGGGCTCCGACTTTCATTTAGTTTGACCTTCTATTATGAGAAGTACCTGGCTCTCAATCCTGGTGGGCTGCAGCATAGTTCCAGCATGGTTATATTGCATACAGAGTGGAAACAGAAAACATCCAAGAAGGCCTGGAAACAGAGGGTCATGCAGCACAACATGTAACTGAAAAGAACCTGTGAAAGGAATAAGTGTTTCAAATACAGATAGATTTTCTTCCTTTCCTGTTTTTCATTTGACCAGCATAACAGATTGAGGCAGGACTGTCACTTTAGTCCTACACTGAATATGGGGGAGGCAGAATCCAAGCTGGTGACTGAGCTCATGCAGTTGTTCATTTCTGTTGGAGTCAAAGGAACTTTAAAAAATCCAGTCAAGAAAATAACCAGATTTAAAAATGAGCTGAGAGCTTTAAAGGTGACAGACATACCTATCTAGTATTTGTGATGGCACAAGGCCTCACCTGAGCAGCAACCTAGTCCAAAGCAGTAGGAAAAAGTAGTGCAAACTGTTTTCAGCACCCTTGGATGTCTACAGGTACAAGCTGAAGCTTTGTTGCTGCAGCTTAGTGGGCTGTGTTAATCATTGAGGGCTTGTTGGGGTTCCACACACCCAGGTGACTGCAGTGTGAGGTGGTCACTGTCACATACTGATGAGGAAATGTTCATTCTAAGTGCATACCAGATGTGCTCTTTTTATAACTCATGTATTCTGCTTATCTGCTCTGCCTGATAACCATTCCCTTTCCAATGGCTCAGATGAGTTCACCTTCCTTTTGGCTGAAGAACTGTAAAGGGTCCAGTACATGCACCTGGATGTGGTTTGGGTGACTGGCTCCATGTGGCCTTGCTGAGAATGGGGTTTGGACTAGGTGGCTCCAGCCCCAACCATTCAGTGATACCATGACCTTAAATCCAAGCTGTGGCAGCACAAACTTCTGTATAAACTCATTCACCCTGTCAAGAAATGTAGAGTGGGCAGAAAACTAGTCAATGACATAGGAGTGAAGGTGCTATGGGATTAATAAGAATGTTTTCCAGGTGCAATTAATCAGGCTGAGCTAAAATAGACACGGAATGAGATCAAATATTTATTGCATTGTGACTGTCCTTGCAGGGGGAAGCCCTTAGCTAGTGTAATTTGGATTAAATATAAACTCAAGTGCAAAGAATAGATAAATCCATTTATCTGTGTTTATCTGAAGGAGAGTTGGATTCCAGCTTTGGTTACTGCAAAGTTAATTTTGCCATTGTTCAGTGTTGCCTTTTTTGTCCACAAATTTTCTCCCAACAACTTGAGCAGCATGCTGAATTATAGCTGTAGAAAATCATGAATGACATGCATATGTTGCAGGCATTTTTGAGGTTGCAGGGCTAACAGTAAATATTCACACTTAAAATATTGAATTTAGGTTTATATGCCATGGAAATGTTGAGTACCTTCTTTGCTTTGTTTCCTCTGCCTCTGCTTTTCCCATGATTCTTTTATTACACTGAACAAGTTCTGTATCTGTAACATACAGAAGTTGACGTGTTCTCATATTGCATTTCCTTATTTTCTCTGAACAAGTTTCAATGAGTATTATTTTACCTGCATCATTTCGGTGTCCAAAGTATTCCCATAGTCAGATCAATCATGGGAAAATTTTCATTCCTTAGAAACACATGGGATCCAGAGATAGGGGGTTCCCCAAGTGTGTGAGTTCCCTGCCCTGCTGTGCTCTGCACAGCACACGAGCTGTTGGTTCTCCTGTCCAGGCAAACCCTGCCCTGAGCATCCTGGCCACTGAAAAGGTGTCTTGGCAAGTAAGCCACAACCACAGATTTAAGATTTCTTTTTTTATGAGACAGCTTTGTCAGGATTTAAAGGTGTTTCTTCCTAAACATGACAAATAAGCCTGCTGAAGCAGCTAATAACACTTATTTATATAAACTGGCACTGATGCTACCTTGTGTAAAATATGTTTAATTTTAGCCAATGCATATTTGAGTTATAGTTTCCATAAATATTTGTGAATACATTATGATAAAATCTAAAACCTTGGCAACAGTTAAGAGAAGAGTTTGCGGATAAAAATCAACATTGCCTGCAGTATCCCAGGAGATCATACTGCTAGTGAAGTTTAAATTAGCTTTGCCCTAAAATCTAAGGCATTCCTGCAGCACACTTTAAAGCATCTTAAAGTGTGAAGGAGTTAAGCTAATTACTGTAGCATTTGAAGACAAGACATTTGTAAAATTAATAGGCTGAAATCTGCAGTCTTTCATTCAGCAAAAATTCCTACTGCAATTGTACATTTATTGTGGAAGAGCTGCACAACTCGTTCTCTGTTTTAAAACAGTGACATCTTGACAGAATATAGTCCAGAAACTGGGGGAAGATCATGGGAGGTGTGTGATTTCTGTTTGCACAATGAGAACAGGAGGAACATGGTCCGTTTAAGTTCTAGCATCCCTTGATGTTATCTCCCTGTGATAGCAGAACCCTATCCCAATCCCAGCAGAGACTCTGCCTGGCACCATTTCCAATGAGCAGATTTGGTGTCCTCACCAGTTGCTGTGTTTGTCCTTTGCTGTCCCTGGCTCCACAGTGCCCAGCCTGCACAGATGGAAGTCATGCAACCCAATCAGAGCAGCCCTGTAAAACAAAGCTTGTGGTGCTAAGGGCCCAAAGGCCACACTGGGGTGGTGTCAGGGAGCCTGCTGTAAGTCACCTCAGGGCTCTGCCCATACCCCAGGTGTTTGCTGGTAGGTGGAGAACATCAGGTTTAGTTTCACCTGAGCCGATCCCGGTTCTTTCTGTGCTTTCTGCTGCAGACAGGCGGTGCTGATGATGAGGATATTCAGTCCAGCAGTGAGCTCCCCATATGTACTGACACACCAAGGCAGGAGTGTCCCAATGCACTAAGGGTACCTGCAGGGGCTCCCACTCACACTGGGTGCTGTGGCTGCCCTGCAGGGATTGGGGGTGTCCTTACTCTGCAGGAATTGGCAGCATCACCTACTGAAGAGGGCAGTGAGAGTCACAGGATCCCAGGCTCTGCTGCTTCCCCAATGCAGGGGAATGTTCAGATGTGATGTCTGTGGCCTGCATGGAAGGAAGGCTGGTGGGGCCATTGCTGCAAGGTTTCTGTGTCTCCCTGCATGCAGGAGAGGGGAGCAGAGCAGCTGCTGGGAGGACAGGAATGTTTATGAGGGGGACACAAAGTGTTTGGTTTGAGCATGAGCTCTGTTCAGCAGCTTTGCTCTTTCTCAGCCTTCAGTGTTCTCACACAGGGACATGGCTACAGAACACAGATGCAAAGGAAGGGATTCAGTTAACAGCTTCCTTTGTGAGGTGTCAGAAGGATGCAATTCTCTGTTAAAGTATTTATAGGGCAAAGCACTGGTTCCCTGCAATTCACTGGTGCTATTCACTGTAAGAATCACTGAGCTCAGGCTCAGGAAGGTGAGTTGTTTGCTATTCAATTGATCTCAGTCTGTTTCTCTTATAAACCAGTCCAAGTCAGTAGTGCAATTACAGAGAAGACTGAAACAACTTTCATTGCCCCCTTAACAAGAGGTAGCCTTGTTTCTTCCAGGCTACTGAGACATTTCATCCACAATCAGTTTTTAAACTGAAGGTTTTATACAAGGCATTCACAAATGTGAAAAAAGAATAGCATGTTGTATGAAAATTTTTCCAGTTGCATTTTGACAAGATTTTATGTTGGTTATTGAAGCTGCTGGCTAGAAGTGGGTCAGTAGAACTGTAACAGACTTCTTGGTTATTGCTGTTTGACTGAAGGAGTCCAGACATTGCTCATCTTAAAAAAGCCTTGCTTTGATTTCTTGGCTGAGGTAGGACTCAGCTAAGGCAAGTTAAGAGTTGGTTTGAGGGTGAGTACCTGGACTGGGGGAGAGGGAGAGGATTGCTGCTTGAGAATTTACAGCATGGTCTCTTTTGGGAAATGCTAAGGTATGTTTCACATTTTTGTCTGAATATAATTTTGTTACTGAGTGTTGGCCAGATGAAAAGAAACAGTGTACCAGATGCAGTTTATACACACACACATGTAAATGTGCTTTTGATCCTTACAAAAAAATACTGTCACTCCAGTAGATTCATTTTCAGATGAGTTTGCTTGTCTTTTTCCAATTCAGGGTTGTAGTCAACAACTGAAGTTAGGCTGGCAGAGATGGTACTGAAAATTGGAAAGGCTCATGAGAAAAGTGTGATAATTACACCTTTTATAGCTGTCATCCAACGCAGTTCTGTTTCACTGGACCAGCAACTGGTATTGTTTCAACTCTTTTCAACTGCTATTTGGATAAATTTTTTTTAAATCAGTGCAATATTCTAAATAAGTCTCTGTTATTTTAAAAGCCACACTAGAAATTGCTTATGCAATAGCTATACAGCCTCATCAGCTTATTGCGGGGCACCTTCTGTGCCTGCTCACTTAGGAGTTTATTGATTTGAACCACATTCTGAATCTGTCCTTTGCCTTTAAATTCCTTTAGCATCTCTTGATGTGCCATTGACATATGAGTCTTTTACCTTTTTTATTGTGTCTGCCCCGTGTCTCAAGCACTTTTTTGGCACGTAGTAGGAGCCTTCATGCGTCTTACAGACAAGCAGCGAAAGGGAGGTGCAATAGCAAAGCCTGGGACCTGGAGCCCTGGCAGGCTCCTCTGCTCTGCCCAGCAGCTGCCCTTTCAGAGCGGTTGCAGAGCTCTCTCTCCTTGACAGGCTCCTGTGTGTCCTTTCTGAATTGTTCCTTCCCTCGGGCAGTCTGAAGGAATATGCCTCAGATGACCGTGTTCAAGCAAATCTCACCCTTACATTTCACTTTAGTCAATTTAAATCTCACACTTTATGCTGTAGCCAAAGCCATTAGCCCATGTCATCCCTCACTGTAATGCAGATCTGCTCCTATCTCATTACAATGTGCACAGCTCTACCACAGGGTCTGATACACACATCCAGAGCTATACTGAATTATTAAGGGCTTCACTTAAACCAGCATGACTGGGGAAGTTTTGAAACTCTGTCTTTAATGTGACCTGTAAGGTTGAAGTTCTTGAGGTCTCCCTGAACAGTTGATGTTTTTAGTACGCTCTGTGTGACACTTCAGATCTGTATAATTACATGGATTTTGAAAGAGAAATATATATTCTGACTTTGGACAACTCTGGCTCTATTGTAGCTTGGCTGCAACAAAAAATCTAAAGACCTTTTCCTCTTATGTACATAAACAATGAAATCCTTAAATCTTCCTTGTCAGATGAAAGCCTGGGCATTCCATGATAATATTTTTCATGTGCTTACAGTAGGAATTATTTTGAGTGCTCAACTTTGACTTAGTAGGTCAAAGATGATATTCTTTTTATACAGATCTTTAATATAAGCAATATTCTCTTTCACCCCTGACTCATAATACAGCAGTTTTCCTTCAAAGTGTAAATTAAAGTGAAGCCACAAAAGGGTCATTAATGGACTTGGTAGAGTCAATACTGAGGGTATCATGTACTGCCTGTTTAATATTAAAAGTGAAATCAATGGAAGTATGGTCTTAATATATATGGGCTTTGTGAATGCCAGGAGAGAGCAGAGAGTTTAAACTTGGGAGTGTACAGAGAGATGAAACAGCTTGCAATGCAGAGTAATGTTGGGGTTTGTTCCTGAAAACACAGGAGAATGCATGGCTGCAGCTAAAGGTCAGAAACTATTAGGATGGTGTCATGCACTGTATTTCGTATGGGGAATTTAAAAAAAATATTCTAATGGAAGGAAAAGATTTGTAATTCCAGAGCCACCAGTTAAGCAGTAATATCCAAATCATTGGCTAATCTTTCCTTCAAATTAATGAATAGAAAGGCCAGAATGCCAGAGCAAAATCCCCTGCAGAACATACTTTGTGAGGGCACTAATAAGACACACACTGTATAACTCTTCTGCTTACAGTATGGAAGACTTTTAAAGGATCAATTAAAAGAGACTTAAAATGCAATTAAAGTGGAAATCACTTGGCAACAAGACATTAGCCATCTCCCCCATCAGCCCTGCATTAGTGAGCCTTTACCAAGAGATTTGCTGGTGGATAACATATTTGTGAAGCATAATAGTAGGACTGAGCCCAGGCAACAGAGAGGAGGCTAAAGCCAAGCTGACCTCCAGGGAAAGGCCTGGGACTGCCTCTCCTTGCTGTGCTGAGATGTAAATGGTGGCTGGTGATGGGAAAGAGCAGCAGTGTCTGGGAGATGGCTGCACTGGAGGACAGAGGGCACAACCTGTGGGAGCTTTTTCACCCCTCTGAAAAGTGGTGCTGCAGCAGGCAGCCCATCTGTTTCTACAGCTGACAGTGCAGATTTCTTTTTAGCACCAGTTTCCCTTTCCAGGGGAGGAGGCAGGCAGCATTGCCATGGCTTGGTTCTGTCCCAGGGATCCCTCACCAGATGCACAGGGGAACAGCCAGGCAAGGGGGTGAATCCATTGCTGGCCAGTGTGTGATTAGCTCTGATCCTCAAAGTGCACCTTTGTATTGGGACAAGGGGATATTTCTGATGTACCTAAAGTTTGTGTGTTGGAATCTGAGCCAGGGAGCCAGAAAATAGAAAATTCAGCAGAAGGAAAGAAGAGCTGCTTGTACTAAGAAAAAGCCAGTGGCAGAAAATATATGGGGTTTGTTTTTTTTATTTAAAGAACAAATCAGTAAGCAGTGGCTTTGTGTGTGTAAATCCAGTGAAAAGAAAAAAAAGAACTTTCTTTAAAATGAAGTTAGAAATAGCAGCCACAGAACTGAGTTTAGAAATAGCAGCCACAGAACTGAGTTTAAGACCTGTAGACCTGATCCAGGCAATGCTTCTTGCCTGCAGGAGGGACTGCTGGCACAGGGCCTTAGGCTAAATAATGTCTAATATTCTCATTAATATCAGGTGATGAATGCCACAAATGCAGCCACATCAGTAGATGAGAAATGTCATTTTAAATATGTACATGCTGCTTGGGCAATTAAAGATTAAGTGTGTGTGTGTGTGCATGGGGGCTTTTGGGTGCTCTGTGTTCAGAGCCTCGCTCAGTCAGAGGTGTGGCTCTGCTGACTCAGCCCCATGCCAAATGTGTGTCTGAATAAAGGAGTTTGAAATGTCTGTCATGTGTGGCAGTGAGTCGTGACAGCAACCTGCTCCCAGCCACCCCGTGCCAGAGCTGATCCCAGGACAGGCAGAGCTGAGCACGCTTCCCCAGCCCTGGGTTATGGACTGACAAACCCCTGGCTGCTGCTGTGGGTGCAAGCGCCTGTGACAGGGTTCCTGCAGCAACAGCCCAGCCACGAGCCCAAAGGCTGAGTAACTGCTCTGTGTTATTTACAGAAAGACACCTTAGACAGGCAAGTCCAGGATTTGTGCACCTCCTCTCTCCCTGATAAGCAGATATTAGTCAGTAGCACTATTAGCTACTGCTAATAATTTTCAGAAATGAACATTAATAATTTATTTTTCCTTTTCCACTGCTGATTATGCTTCAGACACAGCTTAAGTGTCCCTTAGCAAAATGGTGCTACGATTTACATAATTACAACCATGATTCATTTTCAAATTTTAATAGTAGATAATTAGAATTTTTTTTTTTTTTTTTTGTGGCAGGAAATACCTTAAGAGGAGGCAAATCAGAAGCTTGGCCATTTTATTTTAAGCCACATGGTATGGACAGTGAAGAATAAATGAGTCATCCAGGCTTTATCTAAATAAAAGAAATGATGGGTTAATATTCCTCATCCCACAATGCAGCCGAGCCCTAAAAGGCCACCAAACCAAAGCACTGCAGGCCTTGACTGGTGAAGCTTCTCCACAAAGTGTGGGGCTGACATTCCAATTTAGAAGCATCACATAAAATCTTAATCAGTGCAGCCAAATTAGCAGAGGGAAGCTTTTACACCATGTTCCTTGTTTACGCTTATCATTCTTAATAAATTCTAAATGCTTTTACAGGTGTGGAAATAGGCCTATTACCAAGATAATTTTCTTAATCATAGACGCTTTAGATTGAGATGTGACATTTGCCATAATTCCCTTGCTCTATCTCATAGCTTTTTGAAAGCTCTCTACGTTTCCAACTCCATCTCTTCTGTGGTAGAAGCGGTCTCTTGACTGATGTATGTCCAAATAAGCCTTTGAATACTTTTCCATATTGGCCTTGAAATAATTCACATGTCAAATTACCTCTCCCCAGACTTCCTGACTCCACCAGGCCCCTTGAATATGTTTTTTAAAAAGTATTTAGGGGGGAAAATATTAAATTTTTCTAAGCTGGGTCAGAGTTCATAGAATTTGCTAATAAAGAGGCAGGCAAGGAAGATATTTACTTGGGGAAGGCTTTGAGTATATTTTGTGTAACAGCTGCAGGTTGAGACAGCCTTTATTTTGTGTTTCTGAGTTTGCATGCCTCCAAGCTTTTGGCATCTTTGCTTTTTTTCTCTCCCATTTTCCTTTCAAGACAAATAAGGAAACAATTTCAGTCTTTTCACACCAAGCCTTTTAGCATGGTCCACGTATTCAAACCTCAGGCTGAAGCACTTCTCGGTTTGATGAGAAATATTCTCATTTTGTTCTCTTCAAGATGCCCTTACAGCTGAAATGCATTGAGAGCACAGAGCTGGGAGGGTCCATCAGCCAGGTGTGCTGCAGCCCACAGCACCTGAGCAGTTGTTCTGCATAACGTTTGTGTGATGGAGCTAATCAGGAGAAATGAATCCTGCTGTTGTTTTGGTCAGCAGAGTCAGCTGTGTCTCCCAAAGCTTTGGGATAGATTTTTGTTTAGTGTTTGTCCTAATTACCCATTTGTCTCTCTCACTGGACTTAGCTATAAGTTCCCTATTACTGTTCTGCCCAAGGACCGGATTGTAAAACTGTACTGCCCGGGGTTTCCCCTCATTGTTGCTCAGGAATTTGAGTCAGAATGCTCTACTCTTTGGGGTTTTGTTGTTCTTAAGTGAGAAAAAGATGATGAAACAAATAAGTTTCACAAGGATGTTGTTCTCCAGCTCAGCATGTTTCTGCTGCAACCTTGCAAGTGGGCATGTAAGGCAGGGGGTAGCAAATGTAAATAAAATTCAAACCTGGTTTCATCTTGTCTGTGTTAGGATCATGACATTACAAATACTGTCAAATAAAACTATCAGAAGCCTAATTATTAGAATTAACTATTTCCAGAAAGATCAGCAAGGTTGCTAACTGATTAAATGCTTCAAGTTGGATAAGAAACTTTTAAGATCCAAGACAGCAACATAGGACTGACTGTTGACATACACAGATGGAAGTTGATGCCTGTATTTTTAATAAAATGAAAACAAAAAACTATCCGGGGTTTATTTTCTTCAAATAATGCACTAAGAATGCTAAACTGAAACAGAGGTAATATTAAGGTAATATGTGTGGAGTAGGGTAAAAAAAATTTTTTTGCATTTTCCTGATTTTAATAATGTGCAGTGTGATTATGCATGCATAAGGAAATGTGCTAATTTGCTATCTCCATTACTAAATTTTCTGTCCCTGTATTCAGGCCTTTTATTTAGTTTGCTCTCTGTGTTTTGCTTCTACCACTTGAAAAAGGGGTTAATTGCAGTTTATCGCTATTAAGAAGGTGTTTGCTGCAAGCATATGATATTTGTTGGGTGGCACGGAATTTGTTCAGAACCATTGACCTAAAATGCCCACAAGTATTGTTTCCTTTAAAGTATTAGCCTTATCTTACAGTGTAGACTCAAGCAGTCTGAAAGGTAAATAATCAAAGAAAAGCTATTACCCAAGACTGCTTACTGTTCTTTAAATCAAGTGTCTATGCAAGTGTCTAGAGATGCTGTAGGTAATTTTAGAAACAAGCATGTGACAGCAGTTACACACTCTCAAAAAATGTTTAAATTCAATGCTTATAATCAAAAAGCAATTATACACAGCATTGAAAAGAGACAGTTCAATGCATCTCAGAGATCAGTTACAACCAAAATCTGTGAACAGAAGGAGTGAGCTTGTATGAGTGTCACGCAAATCCCCACCAAATTACTATTCCCTTCGATTAACTTTCAGTGACCGTGTCTATAGGCTGCTTGGTTAATGGTTTTCTGTCAATACTGTAAAAATGCTAACCTGTCTTTACATCTAATCAATTTTGAAATGGCTCTTTACATAAATGGTCTATTCCTTTACTTCATTAAAAGAAAAAAAAGACCCAACAAAAAAAAAAAGCAATCAAATAGGATTGAACTGAACAAGCATTTGTAAAAAAAATACAATAATTAATTTTAAGTCTGTATTTTGAAGTAGTTGTCCTTGAGTATTGTCTTCATCACCATTTTTTAAAGGGCATTGAAAATCAATGTTTCATTTTACTATCATCCATCTTTATATAGTAATAAATTAAGTGGAAAGTATTGATATTTTTGACTGAGCTTTAAAAATTTGCATACTAATGACAATTGTACCCTTGTGACTTTTTATTTCTGTTGCTGTTTACTGACACTGACTAGAGGGAAATTTGAGTCATCTGGGGACCATTTTTCCTCTGAAGGAATAAGACAGTGTCATCTCTCTGGTTTTATATTATGCTTGAGATCTTAACCATGCTACCTCTTGCTGGACTTCTTTTCAAAAAACAGCGTAGGCAGCAAACGTGGTTGAAATGCTTATCATGCCGCTCAGTCTTTGTGTTCCAGCTACAGGGATGTACACTGCAAGCACAGCTAATGGACCCACAGGAAAACCAGGCTGTGTGGCAGGGAACTGAAAATAAAAATGCTGGTGACAAAGCAGAGATGCCTTCGTGTGCCTTTGGAAATGCAGCTGGTCTTGGGAGGAACAGGACTCCTATCCTGGCATGTGTTTGGAGGCGGGACTGAGGAATATGAAGCTAGGCTTGTTGGTCAAATCTTACCCTTCCTGGCTATTTTTCCTTTGTATGCCAGACACATAAGCAATGTCTGGGTTGTATGATAGCCAAAAAAAACCCTTAAATCCAATTATAAGGGAAGGAAGCCTTTGTGGATTCTATGATCCTTTTAAAATTTATTATTTAGGGTATAGCTTATTAACAGAGCAGGAAGTTCAGAAGGGTTATTTTTAGCTATGTGTGAGTACTTGAAAAAATGTTTGTAAAATTTCAAGTGAAAGCTGCAAGTGACTTTGGCAGTATTTGCTCCATCTTTGTTCACTTCCTGGGAACATTATGAACATTCTTGTCTGTGAATGAAAAAATTTGCAGGCAGAACTCATGATTGTAAATTAGTGGTGTCAAAGCCATGTGGTTGTCTAGTGCATTCCCTGCTAGCATGGGAATCTGCTAAGCCCATACAGCAGGGAGAGAGGGAGAATGCTGCCTGACTCAGGTGAGGAGGTGCTGAGCACATGGAGCTGATTGCCCAAAGGACACATATTCAAAGTAATACTTGTGGTGAGAAACCAGACAGCCAAGCCCTGGCAGCAGTTTGCTGACATGATCCATTTGCTGAGTAATTCCAAACAGCAAATAGATACACGAGCTCCCACTCTGTTTGTGGATAATTTGTCAACATGGAGTCACAAATTTTTGATAACTAGTTTATTGCATGTATCTCACTAATAGTTATTTTTCCATTTTTTATTCTCTACTAAATAAATTCTGCAGCATTTATTCTGCTAACTGCGTGATTTGCTTAGGCAGGCAGTATTTATTTTCACTTTTGAATATCTTCTAATTAATGTGATGAGTATCAATTTTTAGTTTATTGACTAAAATGTCTATTTCTATGTTAGCTCTCCCTCTTAATAACATACAGGTAGAAAACAAACAACTTTGCACTGTACGATAAAACCAAATATTGACAGGGCAGCCTTGCTGGATTTTCTGAAAAGAAAATGCACCTATTTCTGGATATAAATAGGTGTGTTCATGTTAGTGTGGGCAAATACTGTACTGGAATATGTTGAGTGAGTGCAGAAGTTTAATGACAAATAGTATGCCAAAGGCCAGATTCTGAAATGCTTTTGCATGAATCTTATTCCAGAAATCTGTCTCACTGAAGTAAAAGGGTTTCCTGTGAGTAACTCATGAGGGGTCTGTAATTTGGGTAGGAAAGTCTCGGGAGCTCTCTTGTCCAACCTCCTGCTGAAAGCAGTCAGATGTGGGCTTTGAAGTGGTTATTCAGGGCTTTTTCTTGTCAGGTCTTGAAAACCTTTAAGGTTGGAGATTGTGTAACCTCCCTGGGCAGCCTGTGCCCTTGCTCGTTTCTCCTCATTTCCAGTCCTTATGTCACCTCTTGCCCACATTTTCCCACCAGGTACCGCCGTGGCCTGGCTCTGGCTCCATCTCTCTGCTCACCCCTCATGGGTTCTGGGTGCTGCTCTCTGGTCCCCCAAGGTCTTCTCTTCCTTGGGCCAGGTGGGTGCAGCTCCCCAGGCCACCCTTGCAGGGCAAGCCCTCCATCCCCAGTTGTCTGCTGGGCCTGCCCTCTGTCCTGCCGGGGCCTGGGCAGTCAGTGGGGCAGGAGAGGGACCCACTGTTCCAGGGCCAGGGCAGGAGCAGGGATGTGCTGTCCCTGCTGCTCTGGGCCCTGCCAAGCACCAGTGTAATAAATGGGGTTTCATTCCTCACACCAGCAGCACTGCTGGCTTGGCAGGGAGCTCCCTCCTCCTGCCAGGGGATGGTGCAGGCTCCAGGGCAAAATCCCAAGGGGTTCATTCTAAGTCCTTCACAGCTCTCTGAATCTGGTGCCACTTCTCCCTCAGATGGGTGCTAAACCCTCTGGAAGAGAGCCCCAGGACACAAGCTAAGTGTGGTGAACTCACAGCAGTGCTTTGGTAGCTGCACTGTACTCAGGCCAGGTTGTTTTTTGTTTTTTTTTTTCCTGTGAGCAAAAACAGTGGCTCAGTCATAAAGGCTAATTTTCACAGTAATATTGATTGCCTGCAACACGCTCAATTCTAGTTTAGATTCCACAGGATAAAGACACAGCAGCACTGATGTGTTTTTTTCCCTCTGGAACTTGAAGGGTACTGGAAAAGACAAATACAAAAGAAATTGTGCACCAAGGTACAGACAAACCATATGTTAGCTGCAGCTCTCCCCAGGGCAAGGTGCTAAGTTTTGTTTACATTTTGCCAAGACAGCAATAAAATTGTTTGTTTACAGATGACAGGGAGAAATGGGATGTGCTTAAAGGCAAGCTATGCACGGGGATGCAAACAGCACACAGAGGCACAGCTTGGGGCAAAGTGCAATTAATGCTCCCTTTCTGGACAGCCCTCAGCCCCCTCCATTTTGGGGGGTTAGCCAATCCTGTGGGTCATTATGCAGGATTATAAAAATATTAGGGCTGATGAAAGTTTGCCTTCTCCAGTTTCCCAGTGAGCCATGTATTTCGCTATTAGATCCCAGTGCCCAGGATGTGCCTCGCAGCCCTGTCTGTGTGCAGAGGACAGAAAATATGAGAGCTGTGGAGAAGGACTCACTTTCATCAAAGTATCAGTTTCCAGGATAGTTTGGAAGCCCACAGCATTATTGTATTACACATTGCACAGAAGCGTGCCTTGTTCATTTTTTTTAGTGTTTTAGAAATAAAAGACTTTTCTTCCAAATTGCGCTGGGAGGCAAATTCTTCAACAGTGTAATAGAAAATGTTAGACAATATTCCTTACTGGAGCTATTGACATTTTTGGTAGTCGTGACACTTTGATTTTTCTCAAAACATATGGATCAAGCCTGAGTGTGTTATTGGACAGGAAGACCTGATGAAAGGCCTTCCTTTATCTGTCTTTGTATTTCTTTCCCCCTCTGTTTGTTCATGGCTTTCTCTCTGAATATAATCGCGGTTTTCTTATGCTGCCCAGGGAGTCGTTATTGCCTTGCTAAATATTTTATAGTGCACAGTGCACCATACCTGCCAACTGGTTATTATTTGTTATATGAAAAAAATCAGGGGTAGCATCTGAAAAGGAGTGTGCTTTAAAATTTCAAAACTACACACAGAATAATTTTAAGCCCTTAAATTGGATGTCAGGCTGGGTTTGTTTTTTGGCTCAGATTATATTTTGTTTGCTTGAAAAAGATCTGTATAGTTTTTTGGGAGGTTCCCTTCTCCTTTTGGTGTGTGTGCATCTCTGATTCCAAGCACTTGTTTCCTCACAGTTTCACTTCCTATTTGTTCAAAAGGGAAAAGTTCAAAGCCACTCTGGCAGCTGAGGGAAAAGCTTGCTGAATACTAACCCTCAAGTGTCTGTCTTGTCCTGACCTTGAGAAAGTAGCAGTAAACTGTTCTATTGCAAACACCACATGTGTGTTTTGTTAGACCAGGTTAGGAGGGGTCAGAGCTCACCTGAGGCTTGGACTGCAGATTTAGACTGCTTTTCAGCAGCATAATGTATTTTTAAAAAGGTACATTCTCGCCTTTGTATGGGCCTAATATAGGCTCTGTTTAAAAACCTGTCAAAATCCCAAACACACACTTCATAAAATATAAATAAGTACTTACTGTTTGCAGATGTTGCTTGTTTTTCATAATGTTTGTATTTGAAGTCCCGAATCCCCGCTTCCTGTCAGAGCTAGCCCTGTTGCTTTAGTCCATTTATTTCTGAAGGAACGGGAAGAACTTCAAAATGCAATTTCTCAATGAAGACACTTTCTGTCAGACCTGTCAGCATTCGCAGCACAATTACTTTTTTTCAGACCAAGGCTAGCATTTATGGCTTTGACTGCATGCACAACCTCTCTTTCCCCCAGCTCAGCTAAAGCAGTTGCTGTTTTTTAAAAGACTCCCACTTGCCATAAATTGTGCCTTTAGGTTCTTTCAAAGCAACAGGGTAACTTAGCAGGCCTTTCTCCTATTTGCATGTTTTAATTCCTTTGATAATGGATACGAAGTATTTTGTGGGGAACAATTCTGTCCTGGGAAAAGGGATAGATCAGATTTTTTCATGTGCAATCTATCAAGCATCTCCCTGGGTAAGGTGAGCTCTGTCGAGCCATTTCTCAAAAGCAGAGAAAAAAGACAAGGAAAAAGGAATTGTTTCAGAAACACGGTGACCAGCTTGCCTCCAAAGAAAAACAGCATTTCCTGACCTACTGTCTGTCTGAAGAGAAGGTGTAGATCATTTTTAGAGGACCATCAAACTTAGTCCCAAGAGAATTTTCTCACATTTGGGTTGAGCTTCTCTTCTACCCACATCATAAGAAATAGTGGGTTTGGTATTTAACTTACCTGGGATTATTTGAGGTATTATTTGGGTTATTTCTCATACCAAACATTTGAATTATCTGAGAACTTCAGAAGTGCTTCTTATGCTCAAACCTTTTTGTGTAGGGATGTGTTTTCCCTGTGTGATGGGCTGATGTGAGCAGCATAGCAGGTAATTCCTGGCATCCCACAGCTCAGCCCTGAACCAGAACCCCACGGCACTAGGAGTGTGTTTTATTTGTAATGTGTATTTCCCCATTCAGTGAGGAAACCTTACCTTCATCTCCCTGCTTTAGCCACCATTTTTTTTTTCTATTAAGTTCCTTTCTCTAAGTGCCTTCTCTCCTGGGTTAACCTCTCCTCTAGCAGGAGGCTCTTTAGTGTGCAATGCCACCACACTGCTGGCAAGGAGAGGGGGAGAAGAAAAGCCTCTCCTTTGTATTACAAATTCAAAGGGTCATTATTCCATCGTTCCCTATGGACGAATGTGTGAAGATTATTGTGGGAAGTTAGTATTTATTCTGAAGCCCTAATATGATCCTCTTGAACATTTTAATAATGCATTCTCTGGGGTCCGTGCTGCAAGTGTTTAAAAGGAAGCAATATGCGTTAGTGCTGGATGGCTGCTGCTTTGCTGGAACAGTCTAAGTTGTGGGCTTGCTTTTGATCAGTCCCTGCTTAAAAAAAAAAAAAAGGCAGAAGTCCCTTTGCCCCCTTCCTCACCAGCCTAGAGTTCTTTTATCAGTTACATTGATCTAGAAGCAAGAACAAGGCCACAGTATTATATGTCCACATTTGTTACACTGATTTACGAGTTTCTTAATTCTAAGACCCTTACCTTATCAATGGCCTCAGGAAGTGCTAAATCCCTGATATTAAGCAGAGAAAGAAAAGATATTTAGCATCAAAATAGGTATTTTGTTTTTTTTTTTTTTCTTGGAGACAAATACAGGATAAATACAGTGTTCACTTGCAATTTGCTGCTTTTGCTGTAATTTTAAAGCTTCCCTAATATGTGCTGTTTCTGTAGGGTCTGATTATAAACATATGTGTGGGACAATGCGCATGCATGCTCGGATCAGGTCAGTGGAGTTTTCTTCATCTTTAAAGCTCAAAAACCATAAATCAAGATGAAAATACTCCAGCCAGGAGCTTTACCAATTGATACAATTTTAAAATAGGCCGCTGCTAAGGCTTGGGGGAAAGCTGACATGATGACTTTTATAATAGCAGAACGTTTAAGGTTATAGAAATAAAAGGAAGAGGATGAAATCAGTCGCGTTGATCTTAGCCTGCAGGCTCTCTCAGCTAACTCGAAGCTCCAGCAATTATTTCTGCTCTGGCTTTTCCCCCTTTTTTTCAGCAGTCTGTTTGAAATGAAGCAGAACCAGGCATGGCAAGCTTATCAGTGTCGTTAGCTGACAGGGAGCACATCACACCTGCTTTTACTTGCTAGTTTTTCAGGCACTTTATGCCACAGAAGAATGTTGATTTTGTTCTTATAATGTGTAAAGATTCATTTATTTCACCTTTTGAACTTGACAGAGCCACTCAGTTTTGATGGGAGTTTGTTTTCAACCTGGCATTTGGAAAACCCTGGCAATTACTGGACTGTGGCCCAAAGCTGCCTTGGTGAAATATAGAGATGATCAAACCCAACAGACTGTGGGTCTGGCCCAGCCCACTGAGAGCCTGTGGGACTGAGGCTCAGATGTGCCAGTGTCACCCTGGTCATGGCACAGCTGTTCCCATGGGCGCTCACCAGAGCACCAGGGCACGGCCAGGGCTTGGAACCCTGCTGGACACATGGAAGAGTCCTGGGTAGAAGTGATTATAAAGACAGGGCCAAGAAGGTTCTCTTCATACTGGCCACCTTTGGGACTTTTAGTCTTACCTGAGTTTTCTAATTTCACCTGGAGTGTTACAGTTGTTGCCTGATGTGTAGTTATTTTAGCAGCTCCTGCCCAGCTCGCTATGGAACTGTGCAAGATTAGGAGGATCATAGTCCACAGTGAGAGGTCTAACCCATCTTTTCCAAAAACCTGTTCCCATCTGTGGTACAGATAGGTCATTCTTTCTGTGCTTTGCAGTCAGGCCCATCTAATCACACTGCTCAAGGAGCAAAGGAATTCATTCACCCAAAGGGTCCCATTACAAGATATTCTGTCATCTCCATTTTAAACCTGTGAAAGCCTTATTTTGAGTGCCACTGCCAAATGTGATAACAGGAGTCTTGCACTGCTGAAGAGAGCTCAAGTATCGGGGATCAGTGCTATGTAATTGTTCTTACACAGACCTACTTTCAGTGGCACAATGATGCTTGCAGGATTTGAGCTTGTAGCATTGAAAGCAGTAGGATCCTCTCTGCTGACTTTTAATGAGAGCAGCTCAGACCTTCACTAAAGCTGGCACTCAGGCAAAAGATTTCAAATGTTTTTTGCAGCTATTGTTGTTTTCTAGCCAAACAACCTACTAGTGACAATTTTGTAACTATCAAATACTTGCAGATAACTGGCTAATAGACAGACGTGCCATGTCTAAATTCCAGGTGCTCTTTCAAAGCTGGTACTGTGTCAGAGCTCTGCTTTCCAGATGCAGGCAGTGAGGAATATATCCATCAGGAATATATCCATCCTTTCTGATGTCGTCCCTTTACATTTGGTCACTGGGAGTGAATCTCATTCAAGAAATTCCGAATAAATCTGGACCGTGAGCCTGTAACGTGAACATACCCAATCACAGTCTCCAAATGGTGAGAAATGAAATCCAGGGAAAGTGCTGGATGTAGAAGCATTTCTGGTGATTGTTTGCTTAGAGAACAGCTAAGTATTCATATCCATATGAGATCATTTGGTGTGCCTGAGATGGCATCCTTGGCACAAAATAAGCTATTTTAATAAACGCCTGGGTTCAAATCTAAATTACAAAACAAAGTGCTTGGATTGTTTATAGGAGTGAGGGAACTGATCAAGGCTGGGCTGTGCCATGAGCTGGCAGCTCTGTGCTGCCCTTGGAGCAGACAGGGAGGAGCCTGGCTCCCAAAATCATCTTTTCCTCCCTCTGCCCCTTTATCATAGCCCCCATCTGAAGGAATATTCTGCATAGCCCCTGTGGGCTGTAGAGGAAAGAGGGAGAAGCCTGAGGCTGTAAAGCCCTTGCACACTCCCAGCTTCGCTACATGGGGTGTAATGCCCATCCTCCTGGGCAAGCATGGAGAGAAAAGGAAGGGCTGCAACTTTGATTTTGAGCTCAGTTTGTGGAACCCAAGGAAATATTGCTGGGAATGACCTCAGGGAGGTGTTGAAAAATCTGGGCTTCAGGAAGGGCTGTAGGCTGTGTGGGCAGGATTGGGCTCTTTGTCTTAATTTGAGTGTCTGTGACTCCTCCTAATGCTTATTTTCCTGAGTCCAGTGATAAATATCTCAAAGGACTGTATGATAGACGTGCAGCAAAAACAATTTAAGCGCTGCTTATAGTGTCATGAAACAAAACCAAATTCTCTGCCAGCTGCTTCCTTTATCAGCTCTTCTGGGAAGATTTTCCTGTGTTTTGAAACACATGGCTGTTTCTTAAAGTGCCAAACAAGGGTTTTTAATGAACCTGGATAATTTACTGGTTTATTTGGTTAGTTGTTGGGATCAAAATCATATTAAAAAACCCAACCCCAAAAATGTTTATTTTAGCAGGTGATAGTTCAGCTGTATTATTATTCAGCAGTATTATTATTGTTCAGCTGTATTACTTAATACATTATTTTTCTGTTTGTAAAGTATTTTAATCTGAAACAGTTAATCCAGGAATGTCTGAAATTGCACCATTAAAGATGTGATTACAGATGAAATGAAGTTTGAAAATGGGAATTCCAAGGTTGCTTATTTTCTGGACCTTTTCCCATCCTCCTTAAAGAATACCTTTTGAAGAGGACTGGGCTGAAAATGCACAATATTGATTCCCTCCTCTCCCCACCATTTACAAGCATTCAGATTTTCTGGGCTATGTATAAGGGATAAAGAGACTGTAAATATGCTGGAAAGCTTTATAAGTCTGCTACCATTCCACAATCAGCTGTAACTGTCCAGCATAATATGCTACACACAGGCATAAAATATGCTCCTATGTGCCTTTATAGACTATGTCTTGATGAATATTTATTATATCTCATTATTGCAAAACGTTCCTGCAAGAGCATTTGATTGACAATTAGTTTATTGCTGTTTTGTATCGTTTTTGCTTTGGCAGAGCCTTAAAAACTGACAAGCATTTTATTATCTATATTTGGCTTCTGAAAATTTGTTGATAATGTATACATTTAAAAAAAAATACCCAAAGCAAAGTAATCTTTGTTTGACCCTAGGTTATGTTTTGTGGTATCCTAATACCACCTCCATTATTCTCTTTAGTTTAAACTAATGGGCTGATATTATGCTGGGCAACTTTAATTAGGGTGTCTGTTGCTTAGTAGGCAGCATTTCTGCTTTCAGGCAAGTATGACATGTTGTACAGTAGAGACTTAATTCCTGTTTAGGGAGAAACCATAATACATCTCAGTTGCCAAGTGCATCGTAAGCAACCACTCTTAGAGAAAAAAAAAAATTTAAAATGTATTCTCTCCTAGATACAAAACACCCATAATCCCATTAATGTAAATGAGTGATTACATGTGTGCATATCACTGGGAGAATACATTGTCAGGAGATGCCAGAATTTTAGATGAGATAGAAATAGCTCATGGTTTATCATTTAATGAAGAACCCAAATATTCCTGAGCAGAAATTCTGTGTTAACGTCAAGGCTGAATCTCTGGATTTTTATTTTTATTGTCTCATTAGAGTTATAGGAGAAATAATCTCTAAGGCTCTATTTCTATATTAATAATTTTTTATCATCAGCTTTCCTTTCATAGCTTTTTAGATTTGCCTTGCAAATTCAAGCTCACATTTACTGGAGATGACTTTAATGAAAGGTGAATTTGTTAGATGACATTGTGGGTGCATATATATTTCTGGAGATATTTTGTTGAAATGTTGCAGTCCCTAGGACACATCATACAATTCAATATCAGTGTTACTGACATATCTGTGAAAACAATCACAAAGATAAAGAAGGTGCTCCATCATGTGTTCATTTCCATCAAATTAATAATACATGAAGTTCACATAGTACAAAATGTCAATTATTTATTTTTTGTATATGCAAAAAACAAAAAGAACTCTTCAGGAAGAATTTTTGTTGTCAGAAAAAAGATATGAATTTAAAAGATCAATGGTAATTGTTCCATTTTAAAATAAAAATTATTATTTTTGCAATTCAGGAGAAGATGCTATAAAAATGTTTGTTTACACTATATTCTGTGGGACATTTTGTGAAAGCAGACAGAGATTTATACTTTAGTCCTTTCAGAATATGCATTATAAAAAATTAAGATATACACTGCCATATTCCTAACCTTCTGCATGAAAGGAATAAGGATGGAATATTTCAGTAAAAACAAGCTGTGATTTTTAAGTTATAGTAAGACATTAAGACTGGGAAAACTCAGGTGAAAAAAAAATCCACTGTAAACATAATGAAGTTATTGATTTTAATTTTCTGCCTTTCCCATTGAAGAATGAAGCATCTGTGCAGGGTAACTGAAACAGAAAAGTGAAGGAATTGGAAATCTAGAGCAGATCTGGTGGGCGAGTTCAATAGCTTTAAGACAAATTTCTTTTTTTTCATATGCTTGAATGGGGAGCAAAAAAAGACTGAACAGTAGCATTAACTTAGTTGTATTTCCACAAATATACATGGTATATTTCTCATTGGTATTCAAGTACATGTATGCCAGTCAGTTTAGACCATTTAGCAATAAGATATTATTCTGAAAATCCAGACTCCTTTTCCTGTTCACAAATGAAAACAACCACACAAAAGCTCACTCCTAGGGAAAGCTGGGGGTTAAATGTAGATTCAATAACCCTGCCCTGGATTCCTATCTGATCCTAATCTCACAAGTTATTTAGTATCTTTATGCCAGTAAAAGAACAAATAATTTCTTGCCTATAAATAGATTTGTTGGAAAGTTGGTTTTACTGAAGAGGTCATTATTTCCTACAATGAAGTCTTCAGCAAAATCATATTTTGCTTTGGTAGCTCTGTTGCCAAAATTATTCTATGAAAAATGTTGACTAAACTAGTTTCTTTTGCATTGTATTATGATTTTCTGTGGAAGTTTAGCATTCTGTGCAATTGAAAATATTTTTTTATATTATTGAAAAGTTTCAGTTCTGGTACATTAAAATCTATGAAGGCATTCAAGCCAGAAGTCAAAGCAAAATGTCTGAGCTGCAATGCAGACACATGAACATCAAGGAACTGGAAATTCTGGGCTGTTTTTTTTCAATTTTTCACTGTGTTTCTGACCTAAATAGCAATTTGCTTTATCTCTGTGCTTTTGTCTTCTATCTCTACAACAGTGCTGTGAAGATTAATCCATTAGTGATTGTAAAGGGCTCGTATTAGTAGTGGTGGTGTGGTCAAAATAGTCTCAGAATAAAAGTGAGGCAAGATACTTAGGGGAGATTGAGTATCTCTTATTAGTTATAGGCATTACAGGCATTAGAGTTCTATTAGACATACTTGTGGAGGAACAGATAAAAAGTGGGCACGCCAGCCCGGTGTGCAGGTCTGAAATGCAAGCAGCAACCTTGGTGTGTTCAGATGAGACGTTCTGGAGCCCACACAGCTCTCCCCTACCCAGCCAGCCCACAGCCTTGTAGGGCTGCTGAGCAAAGCTGTGGGGATGCAGAGCATTCCTGCTGCCAGAGCCTTCAGAACCTCGGGGAAATGGTCCTGGGAGCTGAGAAGCAAGAGAAAGGCAGAGGGCAGCAGGCTGGGGTCTTGGGCTACAGATTCCTGTGCGAGTGAGAAGTTAGACCCACTTGCTAAGGACAGTCAGTGGAAAATGTAGTTCATCTAAGGTCACATTGCAAGCTCTTTTATCCTATGTGTTTGGGCAAGAAATAGTCTCCAGTCAGATAATTTACACTTTTTCAGCTGAAGAGTTCTAATCTGAGAATGGTTTTTCGAAAATGCAAAGTTACAATTCTCATGCAATTCCCTGGCTCCAGAAGTTCAAGTACAAGAACAACTAACATTACAAGACCCTTGATAAAATGTTAACATTTGCAATATTACCTTAGTCTCTTTGTTTGCTAATGTGGCCTGGCCTGGCTGTTCAGAGCAGGTGCCTGCTCTGGATGCTGAGCTTTGGGGAAGGGGATGGCAGAGCAGCCCATCTCCCCCAGGCTCAGCAGGGATACAGCCAGGGGAGGATGAGGAGGCAGCTGTGACCTGGAGCAGGCCTGCTGGCACAGGGGAGGGCAGCAGCAAGCTCAGGTGGTCCTGTTTCTGTCCAGGATTTCCTGGAGTGAGAGATGTGCTCATGTGCAGTGCAGACGCTCTGTGCATTTGCAGCAAATCCCTGGCACAGCCCAACTCCAGCAGGTGCCGTCTGCTCGTGCTGGACACTTGGTCCATACTTGCTCAGGAGCCACTGGTTTGGCATTTCTGCCTGTCCATCAGTCTGGGAGAAGTTACTTATGTCTGGGTTGCCAGAAATCCCAGAACAATGTCCCAAGTGTTTTCATTCAGCCCAGGTGAAATTTCCAGGGAGAAAAAAAAAAGGACAAGTCCGCAGCAACGCTGTTGTAGCCTGCCATAAAGTCTTCTAACACCTGAAAAATATTCATACTTTTTAACATATTTTTAGTTTTATGGAGGTAATCCATGCCCTCAATAAATTTTGCAAATATAACCTCCTATGTGAAAGAAAAGCAGCCTTCTAGTCTGAAGTAACCGTGTAGAGCAATTGTATTAATGCATTACCTACTCTTAAGGCACAGTGTGCCAGACACTGGTGCATGCTCCACTCTAAGCATAGCTCCACCAGTGATCTGGGGTTTCTTAGTTGAGAAATTGTACTTACTACACGCTCCATCCAAAAAAAAAAAAAAAAAATCCAGTGATTTTGAGAGGATCTTTTCCATCCAGACTGAATGGGTCCTTCTGTAATACCACTAAATTGCCTCTGAGTGTCTCTACAGTTCATCTCCTTCTAGGAGCAGCCAAGCAGGAATAATGCAAGAAAAATGATCACTGAAATTTATTGGTGTCAGCTTTGGTTTTGTATTCATAACATCTTTTACTGTTATTTTTAAGGATATTGCAGATTGAAACAAGGGAGGATCAAGTGTCCAAGTTGTGTTTAAAGGAAGTAAATCTTTAAGAAATTACTGTGAAACAGATGTTAAATAAATGATTGAGTTCAGATCTGTGACAGAGCAGTGTACCTAGGGAGACTCTTTAATAGCAAAACTTAAAGTGATTTAGACCTATGGCTGATGAAGGGAAATCAGACTTTTTTAATGTTATAACTAGATCATGCAGTGATTTAACATGCAAGTAGAAAAATGAGTTGTTGAGTCTCCCACATTATTTTAAGGCAACAATCACTTATTTTAAGAGAGCATCCTAGTATCTGCCAGGTGAAGAGGTTCATTAAGGATTTCAGGTGAAATTTCAGTGGCTTTTGGTCATGCATGACACTGAGATGGGTGTATGGGTAAGAGTGGGTAGAGCTGGGAATTGTAGGTACCTTTATCAGAGTGGAAATCAGACTTTGAAAACAAGTGCCTTGAGCAGATAGTAAGAACTTGTTATGTGGCTATTAATGAGACTTTGATATGCACAGTATCTATACAAAAAAAACATTGTGCACAAAAGTAATTTGTACAAGTGACCTATACATGTGATCAGTAACACAAAATTGAATGTATGTCCTAATGAATAACCAAACCCCTTTTCACAGGGAAAAAAACCCAAGCACATTAAGTAGACAAGACATACTAGGTTTTGTCTCAGAGCTGCACTAGCTCTTATTCTCTCTGCTCCATAATGCTTACATCCACATACATGTAAGGGTTTACAGCTTTGAGTCCTTCTTGGTCACTCTTATTCAGAAAGTTTATCAAGAAGACATTTCATGGTCAGGTTTCTTCAGGACAGTTCAGTTACATTGTGAGCTTTACAACTGAACTGGCCATTCACAGGCACAGCAGAAAATCTTTTGTTTGAAGAGGTAACTGAAGTATTAACAAAATGGAATTTCTTTCTATTGAGAGATTTTGTTGCTGCTGTATTACATATTGACTAACCTTTGTGTCATAAGTTGTATGCAAAGATCACTATGGAGAGAAATGAAAGCTGAATTTGTGCTCTTTGGTCTGATGTTTACAGTAGAAATATTTCTCAACCTCAAATGTGAAACCTCTCAGGAAGGTAAGGAACAATTGATACATTCAGTCAAACCTGGAGAGTGTAGACACTTGTGTTGTTACAGCTCCATGAATAGTGTTATGGAACAGAGGGAAGTACAAACATTTACCTTTTGCATGGTAACAACACTGGCTACAGTATATATAAAAAAGGAGGGAAAAAGATGTAGCTTGTCTCACTCTGATGATGAAGGTTCAGGTTTTTGATGTTATACAGCAGAATAGCAAATAATTTTTAAATAAAACACCACATAGTCATTCCTCTATAGGAAACTTTTATACCCTTCAGTGAGGGAAGCAAATTGCCCTGTAGTATATAAAAAGACATCTTGTTCTGTTCTCTTTGAAAGAGCTCTTATGCTCATTGTTTGAGGCAGCTATGTGCTCCTTCCCCTGAAAATAAGTATTTCATTGATAGTAAGTTTGACAAGGTTGGACTCATGCTAATAGTTTTACATACTTGTCATAATAACAATATGGCTGAAGAAAATGGGATTTTAGAGTCCTAGGCCTTAGAAAATGGTTTTGTTTTCCCCTATCCTGCCCCTTGTACATCACTGCATGTATTAGAAATTTGGGGAGTTCTCAGTGATCTCTGATCACACATCTGGCTTGGCAATGGTCTCTCTGTCCTCAGCTTTGGCTACTTGTACCTGGAGAAGAGGAGCCTGAGACCAGCAAGGGGGCTCTGCAGCAGGCTTTTCACAGGCACAGCTTGAATAGTTGTCCACCTTGCTGCTGAGGTGTGCTGTGTGTTTTCTGTGGCTGGTGGAGTCCTCTGTCCTGGTGTTCTCCATCTCTGCTATTGAGGGACATCTGGGCAATCTGGGCAAAGCTCTTCTTGCCCTGGGAAGCTCTCCCTGCCTACCTTGGACTGCAGAAACAGCCTGGGAGATGGGGACTTGCAGAACAGGGGCAATCTCCAGCATGGATCTGTTGGAAGTATCGAATGACAGCACAGCAGAAATGGGAAATGTTGTAATACAGAGTGCATGGGAGCTTCCCAAAGGCGGCTGCGTGTGCTGGAGCAATATCCCACGCGCATCCGCTTCTGCGCGCTTTGCGCAACGGAACCAACCTGCGGGAGATTGCAGGTGACCAATCTCTTACTCACCTGCCCTGTGACAAAGGTGCTGTGTGTGCTTTTGGGTTGTGCAATGCAGGTACAAAACACTGTGACTCAAGCATGGAATTGAGAAGGAGGAAAGTGAATTGGGAGCATCTGCCGGATGATAACTGCTCGTACGTGCCTGCTGGAAAAGGCTTCCCTGTGTTTTCAGAAGCCACCAGCTGCTGATCTACCCTGCTTAAAATCTGTGCTGTTTCTGAGACAGATTTGTACTGAGCACTGAACTTCTCCTACTGGAGTTGAAAACCATTCTTTAAATTGTACTTGTGTGGGAAATCTTCCTGTGTGCAAACTCTGGCATGCAAATCCATGAGCAGTATCAATGAGCAGTCCTTGTGAGAACCAAGCATCAGGCTGGATGCTCAACCCCTCAAAATGCACATGTGACCCAGTGGCCCTGTCCTGCACAGGGCAGGGAAGGACCCTTCTGTTCCAGCTTGAATGCTTGTTGAAAGCAATGGGAAATGTAATGGATAAGGGGCTTGGCACTTGAAAAGAGGTGGCCTAATTTGTGCACACAGTGGCAGTCATCCAAATATTAAGCAAACATGTCAGAGATAAAATTTGCAAGACGCAAATTGTAAAATTGGAGAAATGTATTGTACAATGTGGAAAAAAAAGTTCAGACAGACTAAAAAATGTGTGCCATAATAATTCATATTCTACTACATTATGATGCAATCTATCTTTTTCTAAAAATGCAAAAAAATCATGGAAAATAAATCTGCTGAAGAAATTAATTACTTGTCAAATTTCAGGTTTGAAACACAAATCATTTGATTACAAAAGAGCACTTCAATCCACTGATGTATATTATTTGCTTTGCCTTTGCGTAATTTAAGAACCCAATTGACATGTCTTAATTTGGTATTTTATGAAATTCCCTCCAGGGCCAAGCCCTTTCTTTCTATATTTCCTCCAAGTACAAATTTATCTATGGAAAATTCTAAGCTCTTGACACAGGTTTAACAATAGTAATACAAATATTTTACTGTAAAGATCCCATTACCTTTAATTTTTTCCCCCTTTCATTCCATTGCAAGAACAGAGAGAAAGCATGAGCTTCCCCATATAGAATTTTAAAGAAGCAAAGGTGGCCATGTCAGCTGAGATGTTGCTGAGGACTGAGACACTGGGAAATCTCAGGGCAAGCATGTGCTACAGCTGTTTTAAAAGGTGCTTTAAACCCATTTTAAGTTTTGATTTTATTCCTCAGATTTCCCCTTTTGATCTGAGCAGAAGGGGACTAGGCAGGAGCAACAGACAATAATTGTGATTGTATGAAAAAATAGAATAATTTTATTTGTTAGCAGTATTGTGACTGTAATGGGATATTCTTAATTATTTGGGCTTTGATAAATGAGTTCTGGAGCAGTGGGTCTATCTGAACAGAAAGAAAATCCCCAAAACTGAGACTTAGGAATGAGTGAGACTTTTACCAGGTTACCTGCGGCTGGCTCTGCTTTTGCCTTGCTTCATCATTTAATGTGTGTGCACCATCCTACTTAGCTGAAATTAGCATGCAAGAAAAGATGCATCAAAGTCAGCAATTAAAGTGACTTCATCTAACTTGTTGAGACAGTTGAGTAGCTATGTTTGATTTTGCTTAGGAAATCATTAGCACCTTAACAGAAGGCAGGAAACTTTGATCAAGATGTGATAGATGCAGATCAATATAATGTGTAAAGATTTTATTTGGCTCTGCTATTGACCCCTGGTAAAAGAACTGGCTTATGGACAGTTCTCTTGGAAAGTTTGTAAAATTGTTCAATGCTGTGTTTTACGTGGGGAATGACAAAACCAGAACTTGTGCTACAGTTTGTATGACTTCTTTTTATTCCTGCAAAGACTGTTTGTCTGTATTCAAGGGATTATTCTTGAGTAGGTACAGAGCCTGTTCCAGTCAGTGAAGTATTCCAGTGGGGATAGCTGACCAGACACACTTGGCATAGGAAGATGGAAGCAGCCGGGTTGTGAAACTGGGGGATACAGCTGGGCTGAGCCAGCTGTGCCATCCTGTGAGAGCTGAGTGGGGTTAGGAGGATCAGGAGCTTCACCCACACATACTCCAGCCTTACTAAAGGTCACTGTCTGTCATATCTCCTGGCATAAGGGTGCCCATTTCTCAGGTGTACTTTGCTGGGATTATTGCTTTAATTGAACTTTATTTTCCTAAATCAATGACTCAGAGGAGAGGAGGGAGCAGCCAGTGGGCTCGGTGGAGATGAGCAGTTGCAGTGGAACCCCCAGGCTTCTGTGAGACCATCTGTAATTAGCCTGGAGGGAATAAGCAGGAATTTTCTTCCTTTCTTCCTTCCTCTGTGCTGGTCTGGTTTGGGGCGCAGAGGGTGCAGCCCTAGGTGTAAACCTGTGCTCAGCAGTGTTGAACCCATCCACCTGCATGCAGCCAGATGTGTCTTCTAGCTCTGCACACCCAGCTTTGCTTTTATTGCTTATATCCCCTGATGGAGCTGCTTGCGCACATATTTTGATGGATTTCAAGGGGTTTATCTCTGTGTAGTGTGGTAGTTGCACCATCCATCACAGAAATGTTGTAGGCTGTGTTCACATCTTCATTGTCCTTTAGCATTCTCTTTTCTGAAGGTGTGAGTGGTTTGGAAACATCCTACAGCACTACTTATTCCTCAAATCATATACTGGAGACCTTACTTTTGTGGTATTCCCATAACAAAATGCTGAGAGTGTTTATTCACCTTGAGGGTGACAAAGGGAATTTTCTTTTTTAAATGCACTTTAGAAGTTTTAGGATTTTTGAGAAGGGACGGGGGACTCTTGACTTCCTTCTCATTTTGTCCTGTCTGTATTGCTTGAAGGTGCTCTCTTTTATCAGGATCCTGTTAATGTAGTTCCCTGGCTGTGCTGGATCTGTACAGCATTTCCTTTGGAAGACAGGCATTTGCAATTCTTTATTTAAGTTAAAGATACGGTCACGTAAGAGTGTTTAGTGCTCTCAGGGGAAGGAGAGCTTAAACAGAGGGTTGATTTATGTGAATAATCAGGTTGGCATGAATAATTATGGTATTTAATAGAAGAGAAACTTTAAACACCTTAGCAAATGTGTCACTGTGTGAAGTTATACAGCAGTTTGATGACTTGTTCAGGTCTGAATTTATGTTGGACTCGGCTCTGCAGAGCATTGCAAGGGAGTGAAATTCCAGGCTGGCTGCAGCCAGCAGGAATTGAAGACAGCAGTGTTTGGCTCAGTACTACTCACATCTCTTTCTGGATTGAGCCCTTCCCACTGTGTGAAGATAATGCTATTTACTGAAGTGGATATTGCAATGATTACTTAACATTTACAATGTGCTTCTAGGATGAAGAGTCCTTCTTTGTCAACTTCTATGAGTTTCTCTGTCTTATGGTAGATGAAGTTTGTTGGACCCCAGCTTTAAGATTTCATTTAAAATACACACAAAAATTTGTAGCCTACCTGATTATGGAGAAAATTCCAAAATAATTTAAGTGTAAGAGTTAGCACTGGAGAAAAGGGAACAAGATTCAGGCTGATTTTGTTTTTTCAGAACTATCTATGGCAATGATTAAAGGGGGAATAGTAGTGTTGACAACAACAGAACCCATATACTACAATGAGTATTGCTTAATATAGGGAATCCATATATCCATATACTTAAAGACTAGCTAGTACCTATTTTGAAAGCAAGCTCAAAGGAGCCAGGAAGTTCAATAATCCAGTAAGCCTGACACCTTGGAGAGGCTTGGGATGGGCTGAATCCCTTTTCCCTAGTAACTAAAGGAGGGCTTAGATGCACATATACTGCATCTTTTCAGAGAATGCCACAGCTCAGCTATGGTGTGAGCAGGCTGACCCCTGAAGAGGGGATAACATCCACACCTCCTGCAGGAGGGACAGTAACACCTCCCCTCCTGCAGCCCAGAACAGGGGGACTTTCAAAGCAACAAAGGAGAAAACTGCATCGCTCCAAATCCAGGGCCCTAACAATGAGTTTGCTGGCACTTGAAGTGAGAATAGCCCCATCACTTTTAAATCTGTGTGTTTTGGCTTTTCAATCTGAGTAAGATCCAAGTCTCAGATGGAATGAGTTCAAGAATGAAAGAAGGCCAGAAGTACATGAATAACACACATGCACACAAACCAAGTTTTTCTCCAGTTCCTGGTTCATATCCTTTGAAGTATTCTACTTTGCCTCCCTTCCTAGAAAAAGCACTGGGGACAGAAAAAGAGCAATAAAATATATCCAAATAACCCCTCACAGCTACAAATTATAAATATTTCATATTTTGAGTTATTTCTCTTTCATGTGTTCCCAAATAGCATTTAATTTCTTCCTCTCTTCCCGCCTCTAGCTTTAATTAAGTCTCATCCCTTGCCTGTCAAACCTTGATGCCCCCTTTGTAACAGCTTGCTTCCAGGTGAGGTTTCCTGGGCTAATTCAGCCCTTGCTCTGTGTTTTCAGAGATTCATGGTAAGACTCTCTCTGTAGCCCAGCTCTGACCAAGTGATTAGCAAGGAATTTCCAATTCATGCTTCTCCCTGACTCACAAAATTGAGCTGGTACAGAATAAAGCAAAATAAATAAGAAGCAAGCCAAACAATTCAGAAGAGGGATCTCAGTTTGTCTTAAGTGTCATCTGCCTCATATCTGCTAGGAAAATGGTAGGTCTAAATTCCAGCTTTAATGTGCAGACTGCCCACACGCTGGATTTTATTTCTCTGCGCACATCTGTCATTTGGCAGCAGATTCATCTCAAGTGCTGAGCTCTCTCCTTGAGCTGGAGCTGCATGTGCTCAGTGTCTCCCCAGCTGGTTGGTGCTGTTGTGGCCCAGGGTCTCTCCAGCTGCTTTGCTCCCTCTGCAAAATTTCTGTTCTTGTTTGTGGAGGGACTTTGGATTTGCAGTGCTTTGAATGATGATCCAAATCAATAATCAGTACTCATCTCAGGATATTAATGAAATTATCTGTCAGAAGTCATTTAATAAAATGACAACTGAATTTCTGCCCCATACTTTCTGCAGTGGAGAGCCAAATTTTTCTAATTTAGTGGCTTCTCCCATTCACGTGCAATCCCCATGGAATGTCTTTGGGGTCAGGTCCTCGATGGTGTCAGTGTTCTCAGAGGCAGGACAGATGTAACTCTACATATGAAGTGCAGAGCTTTGAACTACAGCAAGACAGACACTTCCACAGGGGAAAATTGCTATACATAGAAATACACGATTTTGCACTGTAATTTTAATTGTACTCTATTTAAAGTCTTTCTGTAATCCTAGGTGGGCAGCCCTGTTTCATGCTGCTTGTACCCAGTCTGCTCACTGTGCTGCAGCCCACAGGTGCTGCACACCCTCCTCCTGCTCTCTTACAAACTTATTTAATGTGTATCAGCCAATTCAGATCTGTTAAAGGAATATCCACTTTGTGGTCTCACAGGTGTGTGAGGAGAGTGGAGGTAGGAGGGAGAACATAGTAGGGATGGAAATTGTTGACTAAAATTCCTTTTCTCTTCTGATTCCATATGTTTTGATCAGCTGGGGTCCAATAGTGACTCCTGTTCAGAGCCCACATTGGGCATAGTCTCCTCTTAAAAAATTAATGTCACAAGTGACTCTTGGGGGTAAAAGCTGATAGGAAAAGCTGACTGATATCTTCTTCATGCTTTTTTTCCTGCCTCCAGGAGTGTTGCTTCATTTGACAGTCTAGTGAAGTGAACACAACTTTTGCTCAAGTATTTTTTTCTCAAATATAGTTTTACTCTGTTTTAAAACTCATCTTCTAAACAGGCCTGTCCAGGATGTAAAAGTGTGTAGGTTTGGACCAAAAAGGGAGCAATCCATGATGGGCTGAAGTGAAGGTTTTTAGAAGTGGTGTTATTTATATGCCTCGCTATGTGTGTCATGTGCTATGTAACACGTTAAGACTTCTCAGTATCTTTTCTTTGAAACCCCCCCAATATTTTTTCCTGATTAGGAGCTGATGCTCTTCATCACAAGCTCTTTGTACCTCTAATAAAGCCTGCTTTCTCCCAGGCAATCTTGAGGCATGCTGGGACCATGCAGACGGCTGTGTCCTCTCACTCCAACGCTGGCCTATGACCTTACAAGTAGGGTCAGTCAACATGCTACAAAGCTTTCCTTGCCATTTATCAAATAACAAAGCAAACCAAATTACATAGTTTCTATAGCAGGCCACTACAGTATGTAAACTGCAGAGAGGGCTTACACTGCTGGCTCGTTCTGAGGTGCCGACAACATGAAAGGCCCTTTCGTTCCAGTGCCCAGAGCCTGTATTTGCCTATCTCACCTATTACCAGGAAACAAAGGGGCTGCAGAGGTTGAGCAAGCAAATGGAAAATGAAAATGGAAGAAAAAACAACTGCCTGTCTTCGAAGAAATGTTTGTCTAAAATGTATGCAGCCGTGTCTCGGGCAGTTTATAGGTGCTGAGGGCCCCTTTCTCTGCCTGAGAGCTGCTCTCCCTCTGCAGTAATAGAGTCAAAGGAAGGTTGAGGCAATGTCTCCTTTAACTGTGTAATGTATTTATCCTCCCAACTGGTGAAATGCTCAATAGCTGTCATGATTAATCAATTGTATTAGTATTTCATCTCAGCCAGTCCCAGCCATGCGTATCACTACAGATGTGTTTTCTGAGATGTGCAGCAGCATTGCCAGTGCCGCCAAAATCAGCTTTCCTAGTTTTGGAGCAGTGAGAACATATCATCAGGTGAGATTTGTCATTATTCAGAGAGGCTGCTCAAAGCTGTGAATGAATTAAGCTGTGGAGAGACCTCCTCTTCAAAAATCTATCTGCTTCACAGAGAGAAGCTACTGTTCCTGGATATGGATTTCCATTGCCTGTCCACTCTCAGGCTTTACTGCCTTTGCTGGTCTGCCAGGGAGGTTAGTTCATGTCAGGTGAGCATGGCTGGATGGGTATAGACCAGTCAGTCATGTAAATGGTGTAAACAAATCCTCTTCATTTTTTCTGAGCTCTATGGAGTGTCTGTATCCTCCACAAGAGTAGTGGTCATGAGCATTTAAGGTTTGTCATCTGCCTGCTAATGGAGCTGCACCAGGAAAGAAAGGTGTGCTCACAGTCCAGGACCTGGCTGGTTGCTGACTTGAGTGAAGAATTAACTTATTTGACAAATGGTGGTAAGGACATTGCTCCCCTCTGCTCAGCAGTGGTGAGGCCACATCTGCATGGTGTGGGTACAGAAATAGTGGTGCAGGAGAGATGGGTGGGAGTGAGCCCAGAAAAAGGCTGAAAAGAGAATAAAAGGTTTGGAATGTTTATGGTATTAGGAGAGGCTGAGAGGGCTGAGATTTCCAGTCTTGAGAAGGCTCAGGGAGGCCTCATACTTGTGAACAAACACTTGATATCAGGGGAGTAAAGAAGATGGACAGCCAGGATCTGTGCCCAGTGAAAGGACTGGAGACAAGGGCCATAGACTGAAAGGAGTTTGGTTTAAAAGTAAGATCTGTTTTACCATAAGGATGATTAAACACTGAGACAGGTTTCCCACGGAGGTTGTGGAGTCTTCACCCTTGGAGATGATCAGAATTTGGCATAGTCCTGCACACCCTTCATCTCAGCCTGCTCAAGCGGGCGTGGGTAGAGATGATTTACAGAGGTCTCAAGTGGGTAGAGATGATTTACAGAGGTCTCTCCCCACTTCATCTGCTCTGGTGATTCTGTGCTTTAGTGCCCTACAGTGAGCATGGAACCTCCTCTGAATCTGAGTTTCAGAGCTGCTGAAGAGCTTCCAAGGATGGAAGGGATGGAATGTACACTTTGAGAAGGAGCTAATATGTATTGGCATGGGGATATCTGCATACGTCCACAGAGAAACTTTTCCAACTTTTTTTCTTTTTTTGAATCAGCAAAACAGTTGTTTTAATGAAAGGAGCTTATCTAGGCAGAAAGTAGGAAAGAAAAGCAAGGGATGAGTGCAGTGAGTAGAATGGTGATTGCACAAGAGTTGGCAAATGCAACTATTTCCAAATATAATGGCATTAAGTGTTCATTGTGAAATTAGATCAGCTTTTTAAGAGCTGCAGGGTGAAAAAACACAGTATTCAGCTAATTAGACAAAGTAAAAAGATAATGTTAAATTCTTTCCCTTCAAAAAGTATTTGTCTGCACTACCATGAATTTTAAAATAGAGCTGCTAGAGATGGCAGTGTTATCAAGTGATCTGCCATTAAAGGAATTATAATTCAGGTCTTTTTAATTCCCTATTGTGGAAATCTTTAAATTAGAATATATCTAAACTGTACAAATCTGTAGCTCTCCTAGAACAATGCTGACACAGTTCTCTGATGTTCATTAAAAATTTTTATGCCTTGATTTCTATATAATGGAACATGAAGAAATTTAAATACATTTACTGGGTTTTGTGCCCAGTCCAGCTAATTACTAAAGCATCTGCCCAACTTTCAACATGTAAGTAGTTTAATCAAAGTTGGTAAGACTACTGACATGTTTAAATGTACTGAAGCTGTAGTTGCCATTCTTCATTTTAAGTGTCATGAGTCAGAGGCTATCACTCCTAATACAAGTCGCAGAATCACAGATTATCCTGAGCTGGGAGGGACCCACAAGGATCACTGAGTCCAGCTCCTGGCCCTGCTCAGGAGACCCCAGGAGTCACACTCTGTGCCTGAGAGCCTTGGCCAAACGTTTCCTGAGCTCTGTCAGGCTGGTGCTGTGCCCACTGCCCTGGGGAGCTGTTCCAGCACCCAACTGCCCTCTGAGGGAAGAACTTTCTCCCAAGTCATGAAGTTAAACATCAAATGTATATCATGTTGAGATATTAGAGCTGAAATCAAATGAATTTACTTTTGATAACTTACATCTGTACATTTAAAACCACTGAGGTTCTTTAATAGACACTAGCAGCGAGAAAGCTTGGTGATCAAGCTCCTTGAAAAGTAAAATTTTAAAAATCCTATTTATCAGAGACAAAATTGTTCTGTGATTTCAATAGATACTTTATAATCTTTCATTAGCAAAACAATTTGACCATTGTTTTTTTCCTTTACCCAGGGAATATAACATTAACTACTGTAGCACAAATAATGTTACTGAGTATATACTTCCATTCTGTTTGGCTTTTAACTTTTTTCTATCTTTTTTTGTTGCTAAAGCTCTTTGAGATTGAAAGGGTTGGTGCAGAATTGGGGCATAATTTGAAACAGGCTATTGGTTAGTATTGGCAGTTTATTGTCTAGGGGGTTTTTTGAGTTTGGATGAGATTTGCTGTCCTTCTCCTAAAGATACCATGTATCTAAATTACTTATTTTGCTCCTCTTATCCCATACACAAAAAAAATTTAATGATGCACTTATCCTTAAGCCTGTGCTTACATATACCCTTGTGTAAGGATGTGATGTGTATGGTGTAGCTTGCTGAATTAAGGGCCAGAAGCACATAGTAATTTAAGTATAAAATGTGCTTGTCTGTCCCTGGGGGCCATGGGCATGCTTTTCATAGTTAGTAAAATATTTCTATTATTTGCTGCAAACACAGTCACCACAAAACAAATCTGAAAATAACCCCACAGCTCATGCCACTTGTCTGTGTTTGCAGATGTCAGTATTCATGGGGAGGCCACGAGCTGCTCCTGTCAGAGCTGTGAGCAGGGCAGGGCTCAGCCTTGGCACAAACCTTGTCCTGGTTGGGGTCTCCCCATGCTCAGGGCTCTGGAGAAGGTGCCCAACTCCCTCACAGTCTGTGTACCATAAGGAGCTACTAAGATAGGCTGGCTCAGATAATTAAAAATATATTTTCAAGCAATAATTCTGAGGTCATGCACTGCCATTCAAATATCTGATTTCATATAAGTTGAACAGTGTCTCACTGTTCCTTACAAATACATTCTATCTTAAGAATTTTATCTTATTGCTTTTATTTGGGCCATATCTGGAGAATATTGTGCCTGGCATGGAAGTTGGTTACTAGATTACTGGAACTCTTTTTCTGAGTTGTAAGGGATTTTCTTAGCCTGTCTCAAATTAACGAAGTGTACTTGAAAGAAACTTGCAGTTCTTTGTCTGCAGATGGAAAGACTCCCACTGGCTTCTGTGGAAGCTGGTCTGGGTGTGGAGATGAAAAAGAGTCTTAACGCTGATGAAACCTTGCATTATATGAAAAACATTGAAGAGCTCTGTAAATGATCTGCCCAGAGCAGTCCTGAATAAATTAGTCCAAGCATAAGTAACATTACCAGTGAACAACAACTAAAACCAATCGTTTGTCAATAGTTCTGTATGACTTTGTAACTCAGAACAACTGCACACTAATTTTGTAATGTGTTTACACATTAGATTTAAAAGGTGGTTGAAGATAAAGCTTTCCTTATGATTTTTTTTTTTATGTTTTTCAAATAATCTGTAACGGAATGATAAAGTATTTTCTGAAGGAAAAGCCCCAAAATGTGTCTTGGGCAAATGGTACTTGCTTTGGGACTGTTTTCATTGTTGTTAAAATAGCAAGTAGTTAGAATCAGTGGTCCATGAAGTTTCAGTTGGAAACAAAAGAAATCATAATAATTTGCCTGTTTACTAAAGCTAGATTCTCTCCAGCTAGAAATGCTTTCTGCTAATGTGAGAACAACATAATGTAAATTTGCACAGTGTGTAAATAACACTTCATTAAGTTCCTTTTTCCTTTTGAAAGTGTCTTTTCTTGAACAGAAGGGCAAATTCTACCAAGTGGAACTGCTTTCACCTTTGCATGATAGGGATGTAATTGAAAGTAGCCCTAGGTGTTCTTCTTGTGCTATTTATTTAAGGTATTTATACAAGAATAAAAACCATTGAGATGAAACCTCACATATCTGGAGTTAGTCTGTCTGCAGGAAGGATAATATTGATTGCTATGGCAGAAAACTCTGAAGCCAGGTCACCTTCCAGCCATTGATTGTCTTCTTTCAGACTGCCAATGATGGCTCTGTTAATTGCATTGCTGAACTTAGCAATTTCTTATGTTTTTCTTATTTTACCTCCATCCATTTTCCTAAAATGGTTGAAATGTACTAGTCAGAAAAACCTTGAAATAGAAGCTAGAGGAGTTTTAAAGAAAAATATTTTTTGAATGCTAATCAACAACATTAAATAAAATCACTGTCTTTCCACTGGCAAGCCATAGCCCAATTTGAGAAAAGAAAAGAAAACCAGGAAGGAAGGTACTGGATTTTAATATGGCAGTTTATTTCATTTAAGATAGGGCTTGCTGGCATTTATCTGTCTTTATTGCAAAAGTATTTACATGCTTACACCTATTTTAGCTGTTTTTCTTCATGTGTGTGTGTAGGTCTACACATATAAAATTGATAACAGTCTGGGACTGAAAGATGATGCTTGTTCAGTTCCATAAATAATAATGATAAAGGAAAAGACTTCACATGCTTTCACAGTTTGCAACAAAACTGCTTTACTGCCAGGAGATGTGGCTGGGGTTCTTACAGCCTGATGGTAGCTAAATTTTGTTGGTGTTCCTTTAAAATTCATATTAAAGAGTAGGTATATTCAGAATCTCCAGTCTTAGATCCTGTAATGGGTTTTCAGTTTGGGTTATCAGAGTTGATTGAGCATAAGTGTCAGCATGGAGAATGGCTTTCTAAAGAAGGGTGATGAAGAAGCTCTCCCAGAGTTTTCCTCAAGGTTTGTCCAAACCCACTGCCCAGCTATCCAAGGATTTGTGTCCTATCAGCAAACCCTTCTCACCAATTACAACTGCAACAAGGAAAGGGAAGGGTAACTCGACTGTTTTCAGCAATATAGCCTATGAATCCACAAAACCTCCAAAAACACAGCTGTGGATTGTGTGTATGGGCAGCGCTGCAGAGCAGAAACCTTTCCTCAAAGTGGGAGACTGCCATGGAGGAAAGGCATTGAGCTCTCAAAAAGGAAAAGCTGGAACAAAGCAAGGCTCCAAGAGACACCTTGGAAAATAATTTTTAAGTCTTTTGCCATCCTTAATCCTGATGTTGGCAGTTTATATCCCCAAATCAAGATGTTTCTCTGGGTCAGTGCTTTTAAAGCCTGAACAAGCCCCTGATAACCAGTTTAGAGCCATTTTCTGTTAACCTTCTCCAGCTCACCTGTGGTGCTGCACCATCCTAAAGTGAGCATTGCATCCCCAAGCAGACCTGGAAACTACAACTTTACCTTTTTTTCCTCTTTCAAATTCTCAGCTGATTTCAGCTGTGATAAAAGCTGGTTCCAAAACTAAACAAGTACTATTAATTGGCAGTAACATTGACAAAGTGTCTCATTTGAAAACATCAAGACATTTATGATTCCATGCAGCAAAATAAAATCACAAGTTTCTTTAGCTATTGGGTTTATTGAATTAGGTGCAATAAAACACTGGCATTGCTTTTTACTCAGTTTCCTAATTTGGGAGAATTTGACATACATTTTTCATACTAATGTACTTATGTGTTCATTTGATTCCTAACAAGGAGGATAAAAAAATATTAGTTTTTCTTTTATATGAGCTCTTATATAGAGGTCAGGCAAGATTTCAAAGAGCTTGCTATGCTAGTATTGTAAGCCCAGACACCTTACACATGTCAGAAAAAGAACATCTGTAAATGCTGTTACAGGGCAGATGTGCCATGGGGTTTCAAAGGCTTGGAGAGGCATGTGGAAGCTGCCTCAGATAATACACAGCTGAAAAATTAACAGTTTCTGGTATGAGGCTCTTTTAAAAGGGTGGTTTTTTACTTACACATGTGGAGAAAGTTCAGTTAAAGAGGTGATAATTTGGGTTGTTGCAGTACCAGTTCTAATACCCAGTGTGAAAGGCCACCTCCCCTTTAAATGGCTTGAAATTAAATACATTCCATAAATATCGTGGAAAAGAAAAAGTTCTCCTCATCCCTTCCTTTGCCTAGGTGAAATATTCCTTAGGGAAATTTGTCCAGTGAGACTGATTTCCAGGCTGGTGCTACACAACAGGTGTGCTTGGTATATTCACTTCCTTTCCATTCTCTTTTCTACATTGATCATAAACCCAATGTAAGTCCCTTTGTACCCAGCCCTCTTACAGACTGCTGCAGCTTTGCTGTGGTGCCTTGTTTAGGAACAGCAACAGCTGCCCAAGTGTCACAATTTGCCTATTCCTTCAAATCATACATTCTACATAGAAACTTTTTTTTTTTGACAGAGGATTTATTAAATAAAAATGAGCATGGTAGTATTGTTATGTGAGAAGATCAGATGTGTCATGTAAGCTGTAGAGTCAGGCACCTGCATCCATCAAATATTTAAGAAAACATCTTAGGATAAAATGTAGCATGTTTCTTTAATTTTAAAATCTCTTCCCACAGTACAAAAGCCATCCTCATAGATACTTAGTTTCTAAAAGAAAGAAGACTTAAAATTAGATTTGATAATCAAATTTCTTCACCTCTATCCTTGCTCTTTAAATCTGTATTTTAAAATAAGCAAGTTTCCCCAAACTTCAGTCAATATTTTAACTTTATAAGATGTTTTTTTCAACACAACTCAACCACCTTCTATATTGCTTGAATTTTTTACAGCCAACAATTTTATATGTGGGTAAAGTACTAAAGTGCTGTGCTAGTGTTACGTATAGTGCTCTATGGAAACATAAATTCAGAGTTAACATCACTCTGAAGAGTGTCTGAAGACATCTTAAGAAATTTCCCAAATTACTTTAGTGTCTAGTAGCCAGACAGAAACAAAAATCACACACATTGCAGATGTTATGAACCTTTCTAGCAAAAATAATAAATTGAGATGTTTGCTAAGGTTATAGCTTGACACAGAACACTGCAAAAGAGATTAGATGGGGGGAATATTCAACGGTCCTGCTCAATAACATCCAGCTACTAATTGCAGCCAGTTAGGAAAAAGTAAAAGATCCAGCTCTGTTTCATCTGATTTTGTAAATGAACCAAAAACGGGGCATGATTTTGATATAGAAGGACATCTGTAAATGACAAGAGCTTTACTGAAGTATTTCATTTCAGTAGCAGTAAAAAGAGCCTACTGCTCAAACCATTAAGTGGCTAAAAATCCAGCATTCTTTTGGAAGACTTTGCAAGTTTGCATTAAGCATGCTTTCAGTTGTCAGGCTCCTGTTGTGACATATTGTTTGAGTCAGACTTCATCAATCTACAAAGCATTACTTGAGGTCTGATGGCATGTGCCTACACCCAATATACTGTGTACAAATGGAAGTGATACAGGATTCTGTAATCACTACATTTCTTTTTAACCCATAAATATTTGCTGCACTAAATTTCTGCCCTGAATTTTTCAGAAAGCAATTAGTTGGTTGCTTTATCTGTGCAAAGTAGATAAAATATTGTGGTATTGATGATTTTTCATGTGCAGATGTTTTGATTTTAGCACATCTGTGTGCAATAAATCTATTTTCTGTGTAGAAATCGTATTTTATTATATGATTTAGTATGGAATGTTGAATAAATAATTTAAATTGAAATTCTTTCTTTGGGAGCACACCAGAATTATTTGCAATAGCGGATCATACCACATATATCCTTCTTTGCGCATAAATATATTAGCCAATGCTTTAAAAAAAAGCACCAGTTTTGCTAATGTTACTTTATGCACAGCTGGATAAATGTAGAAAATGGTCTTATGTGTAGTCTGCCTGGATTTGAGTTGTTTCTTATGTTTCTCTCATTATAGATGTGCTAGCCTGGCAGATTGGGTTTGCAGCTAGAATGTGGTGCTGGCTGTAAGGAATAGAAATGAGTGCATGCAGGGAAGAGTGGAAATGTTGGCTTCCTTCTGTCTGTCTTCTGTTAGTCATCTGTGAGCCAGGGCAGGGCTTTGCAAATGCAAAGTAAAGCCTCCTGTACCATAAACCCCATGTAAATTAGGCACTAAGGACAAATTCTGTACATAGAGAGTGGGGTGAGCATGGTAGGCACCCAGCCCTGGCAGAGCACTTGGCTACAGCCCACAGCCTGATGGTTCAGCCATGACTGACCCAGACTGGGTTTTGATTAATTTTCACTGTAATCATAAGCACCAAATGCAGTGAGACTCAGTCATTGGGCCAAGGCAAGGGCTTCAGGATGTGGGAGCAGCACAGGAAGGCGCCGTGCCCATTCCTCTGTAGGGCTCACAGGACAGAAGCTTTGGGAGAGCAGAACTCCTGCAACCTTCTTGCTTCTGCTCTGAGACATTACCCAACGTGCTGAAGCAGCTGCATGAGGGGCCCTCCTTCAGCTGCAAAATTACAGGGTCTGTTATCTGCTTTCCCCCACTGAAGAGATAACTGCACTTTCTGGTGAGGAATTGCTTGTAGCAATGGATCCAAGTAAAAGGAGACACTTCTCCTCTGACAGTCCTTGCAGTGCTGTCTCTAGGAAGGTAGGGTAGGCAAAGAGCAACTATTTTTCTTTCTTCAGTTGTGGAGTTTCCATTTTAAATAGCTAAGTGGACAATGTAGGTTTTTTCTACATATATGTATATACTCACACACATGTGTATATATATATATATATATATACACACACATATATACATGTAGATACACACACACACACATAGATATATATATATATATATACTCTGTGGACAATAAATTGCTTCCTGACCACATGACTGTCCTGCAGGTAGTTACCTAACTCTTGCACAGGGTTTTTTTTTTAATTTGGTTTTGTTGTTCTGTTGTCAGTTCCTAGAGTCTCAGCAGTCAGCTAGTTTACTTTATTGCCAAGCAGAAAACTTTTATATGGTTATGGATAGTTCACAGACTTTGTCACTTGTTTCTCCTACTAGTCCATCCAAAATGAGGAATTTCGGGCAATAGTGCAAAGGTTTTCTGTCCTTGTCTGTCTGTCCATGAGGAGTCATTGTTTGTTGTCTACATACATATATATATCCATATATAAGCAAATCCATTCAGAGCTGTTTGCTGGGTGTTTATTCCTGCTGATGCCAGGGGTCAGGTGCTTCCTAAAATATTTTATACATAGTGTCTCTGTCCTGGTGCAGCCATGTTGAACACATATATTGCAAATATTCATTTTTAGACACTATTCCATTTTTTTAAGTAATGCCCTAAATCCTTGTAAACTGATCTCTGATAACATATTCACTAGTAACCCTAGGCATCAAATTATTTTTTTAAAGCTATCTCTGGTTTAAAGTAAAAACATGTGCTGCTTTCCAAGTTTGTGGTGCTACCTAGTGCTCCTGGCTGCTGTAGAGCAGCTCAACCACTCTGACTTTTATTCTGTGTGCCATGAGTCCGTGTGTCTGTCCTGCCTAGCCCGAAATGTGCTCTTTGTGACTCTGATCTCTTCCTCAGCTGAGCCCAGTGAAACTCAAGTGACATCTGTAGTCACAGTGGCCAGTGCAGCACATTCCAGGGCCGGGGCACAGAAACCTTTGGTACCAGTCTTGCTGCCAGCATTGAAGGCTGGGGTTTTGTGGCATTTGGTTGTTTTGGAATTGGGTTTTTTGGTTTTGTGGTTTTTTTTTTCATTCTATCTCTGGTTTCTAACCCTGTGATGAGTCTGGGACTGGGCAAGAGGAACTGGGAGCACAAGATTAGGAACCTTCACAAGTTGCTCAGTGATGTGTGGGCTGGTACCAGGGGGGTTTGTAATCTCAGACATAGAAGGAAACCTCCACAGGTTTGCAGAATATTGCATTTGCACAAGAGAAACTTTAAACTGTTTTAGGAGAAATACAATGGTCTAGTAGGTGAGGAGCAAGGTAAGGCAGTATTCTTGGTTTCTAGCCCTGGCTCTGCCAGCTGCTGGCTGTGTGACCTTGGGTGAAAGACTTATTCTCTCAGTGTCTCAGTTTACACATTAGTGGAATGAGAGTAATGATACTTACCTATCTCACTGGGGCTTTTTGAGGCTTAATTAATTGATGTTTGTAAATCACTTTGCGATCCTCTAGTGAAAGTTGTTAGAGATCTGCCAAGTATTTTTCCTCTTAGATTTTTTTTTCCTCCTGCTTGTCTGCACTCATCCATCTAATATCTAAAAGCATGCTCACAGCTAGCAACAGATACCAGCCAAATTGCTCTTAACAGGAGATGTATGGAAACTTTTACAAAATTACTTTTGCAAATTACTATGCTTTTTGAAGTACCACGTGCAGGGATGTAATGAAAAACTGTAGACAAGTGTCTGTGCTACTCACTGAAGTGACTGGGTTGTGATTTCTTTTGTAATATCTTTCAGCAGTACCCAACATATAGGACTGTTTTGAATTTCAGATGTGCCTTTCTTTTAACTGATTACACTTTGGAAAATTCTTTGGCGGTCCTAAAACTTTTTCTTAGGTTTTTGATTTCATGTAGACTTGGCAGTAATTTGGATGTATGTCTTTTCCTCTAGGATGGCAGAGGAAACACAGGTTCATTATTATTACCTATTTGCAGTTTGCTCCCAGTTTGGGAGGAGCTTACAGACTGTCCTGCAAGAGGTTTAGGGTGGGCATCCTCTTCAAGTGCTATGAAGCCTTGTGGAAATACAGGGCTGCATCCTTATGCATACAGCTTTGCCATAAATTCAATTCTTCATTTGCTTTGAAACTGTGAAGGAACTGCATTCTGTCCTGGGGAGTGCAACTGAAAATGCAAATGTGAGGAAGCATAACACCTCTTCACCAAAAATTGCCTTTTCAGAAGCAGGGAACTTTTCCCACTGGTGCTCTAAGTGGGCTGTGCCTGGAGACCTGTCAGAGTGCAGGTCTGAGCACATGGCAGGAGGTTATCCCTGGATATGAGAAGCTGCTGCTCAGAGTGCTGGAATTGGGCACCAGAAAGTACAGCTGAGACTTCGAGGAATCTGAATACAGGATGTTGCAGTAAGATTGGAAGGGATCCAATTTAAACATAAAGTTCTCAGACATCATATTTCTTGTAGATATCAGTGTTAAGGGAGGAGGTAATTCTAGAAATACTGTGCCTGTTTAACCAAAGAAAGCGTGTGTGTCACTGCACTGTATTGATGATGTGCATTCCTGTATGGAGGTATAAGGGCAGGCTGTGGCAAGTCCCTCCATGCCAGGGAAGAGCTCCCACCTGATTGATTAGTCCCTTCCTGGGGAGGACATAAGGGATTGTCTCTGCTCAGGAGGCACTCGTTTCCTGCAGTGAACCTGGGCCTTTGTGCCTCCAAGACAAATGTCAATACTTAGCAAAGGGAAATGCTTGGTGTGTGCATTCATGTTTGCACACAAAGTCCTATCAAATGCTACATAAAACTGCCCAAAAAGAGACCTCAAATAGGGCATCCCAAAGTATCCAATGTTATGGCGATGCTTTGCATCAAATTTGATTGTCAGGAAAAGTCTGTGACGGAAGAACAAGGATAAGGTTATACAGTGCATTAGGCTTAGGCATAAATAGACCATGAACTATTACACGAATAAGAGAGCCCTTCTCTTGAGGGTTTTTCTTTTCCCCAAGTATTTCTGCATCTCAGTACTCTGCTCACAGACATCTCATTGGGGGGCATCTGAGCTCAAGGACCTGACTGCAGGACCAACACCCAGCTTTGGCCAGGGCGAGTCAGGTACTCAGCAAAAATCTCTGGTTACCATATCTGGCCCAGTATCTGGTTAGAACATATTAAAAATAAACACTCCCTGAGAGAAATGGAACTGGATTTTTATCTGCTGAAATTTATGAAGCAAACAGCTAATGTGTGGGTGTGCCTGCTTCTCCAAAGAGCACTGCTTAAATGACTGTTTGCAAAGTTGGATAGCTATCGGGAATTCATTGGGAAGCAGGTTTAAAATACAACTACCTTGCTGTGCAAAAGGCACCATAATACCTTTGATGCTTCCTTATTGACAAAGATTGCAGGGGAAGCAGTGAAATTATAAAATAAATCTACAGGCCAACTTTGAGTGTTTATTTAAAAGAGGACATTCAGCTACAGTTCCAAAATCAGTTGCAGTATACACCACTGAAGTGCTTGAGCTATAATTAGTGGGGTCCTAAATGAAATAAGCATGGCAATTTAATTATCAGATAACTTTAAGATATGCTTAAAAGGATTCCAACTTGATAAGAATTGTGATAATGTTTTCTACTCAGGGAAAATATCAACATCTAAATATTTAATACAGTCACAGGAAATTTAAATGAAGTAAATTTTCAGAGAAAAACGAGGCGAAACGCTTCCTACAGCAATATGGTTGAGACAGGGTTTCCTTTTAATTTTTGATGAGTATTTGTTCTTCTGAGGGTTACATAAGTGATATCACAAATTCCAAGCCTTCTTTTTTCCCTTCCTCATGTGGTACAACTAAAGGCACATTTAGCTTGCATGTTAATTCAGAAATGTGCCTGATAGCTCTACTTAACAAAACTGCCCTGCAACTTTGTGATGGGAACTAATCTTGAGCTGAGCATCCGCTCTTCGTTTTGCTCATGAAATCCAGCCATACTTTATATAAGAATGCAGAGAAGAAAGACAAATGGTTTATCCTCTAAGCTACCCAGCATCCTGTTCTTGATATTTCAGTAACATATGCTAACATATGCTTTCCTCAAAAACTTCAAAAACATGCTTTTAGCAGCAATGAAAATAGTACCATACATCGAATTCGACTTTAAACCTCATAGTTTACCTCTAATACCATTACCTCATGTATAGAAGAAAATGTAAATCTAAAATATGCTGGTGATTATAACCTTTCTTCCTGACAGACACTGCAATATAAATGCACATAAATTGAATTTCTTCTTTAAAGAAATTTGAATACCTTTGGAGCATTTTAGCAAATCATCTCCAGCCCTTATGGCACAACTTCAATGAACTGTGGAAAAGTGCTCTCCCTATGGCATGACTCCTGCAATAGAAGGACATAGCAAGGCAGAGAAATGCCAAGAAAAATAGAATGTACTCCATTGATATTCAAAATTTATTTTATTAAACTTGCACAAAAGACGAAAAAAATGGAAGCTGGTTTTATTAGAAAAGGCATTCAAATATTAACTCTGTGGGTGCCATTTGCCTTGCTTGTCTGGAAAAAATAGGAATTGAAGATAGATAGTTTGACTTTGCTCCCTAGAAGAGCTTTTTTGATTCTTTGTGTTAACCATTAAATCAGAAACTGTGAGAAGTGTGTAAGTCGTGAGTAGGAGATTCTGATGCATCAGATGAGAATTCTTCAGAGGGATTCTCCCTTGGGAGAGAAATTAGTGTGTTTGAGCAATTTTGTACTAATTAGTAAATATGCCAATTGGTGGATAACAGCCATATTTCAGAATTCTATTTCTAGGGGAACATATGGCAGCGTTCCTGAATACCATCAGCTGTCAGTGTTTATCTTAGAATACGGATGGGATACGAAGATGCCAAAAAAAGTATTTTTCAGAGCGGCAAATACTAATATTTCCATAATATGTGGGAAGGATAAACTAACTGAAGGTTCATAAGTGTTTGGTTGAGTGGAGAATGGCCAAGTTTGCTCTAAATTGGTTGGATCACTTTCCTGTTAATCCAAACAAGGCAGGTGTTTACTTTAGCAAGGTGAGATGTTTCAGCCTATTACAGATTATTACCTCTGTCTGCATAGTGCTATGTGTATAACTTATGGTAATCTTGGGGCTTGAAAGAACTGCTCATTGATGTAGTCTCACCACATGATATATCTTAAGATGATCTACTGCCAGGTAAATTCATGGGTTAGGATAGTTACCTCAGTGGTGAAATATTACCCTTAGCTTTTGGCTCCACATACAGTGCAGACTTTCCAACTTCAGAAAATTAGAAATTGGTGAATGCTGCAACTTGTCAATAAATGTGAAATGTGTGTGTGTGTGTGTCAGCACTGTCCCAGTCTGACATTACAGGTAATGTTCTGGATTGTTTTCATTTCTCCTATAACCACTTATTTTCAGAACTTTAGAACTTATGCATAAACACTTCCTTGCAACAAAGATCTAGGATGTGACAGAAGACAAAAAACTTTTTTCTTTTTTTTTTTTTTGACCAAACCTTTTTTGACACAAGGTTTATGAGTAGAAAAATATTCTTTGTATTCTGAAGAAATAATTTTTTATAGGAAAATTATGAATAAGAGCTTCATTTAGTCATTTTTCTGAGTGAGAGTGTGTAGGAATCTGAGGTTTATATGAAGTGGTGCCGGACAACCCTGGTGTTCCTTTACAATCTTTTTCCATTTATGCAGAATCTTATTTTTCATTATAAAATATGTCACCTCTTCATTTTTCCATTCTAGTTAGAAAAGGAGGTGGGTAAAAATGTCAAAGGTCCTCCACAGCTTAGGGCCAGATGAGAGTTAAGACTCTAAATGTCATTTAAAACCTGGTCATTAGTATCATTCTCAATAAAGCAACTAAGGCACTGAAGAGCCTGAGTCTCACTGAGAGTCACTGGGATTTAGAATCCTATAGACTACAATTAAAGATTAAAATAGTCAATTAAATTGTTCTTCAAATGCACTTAGACATTTTCCTGCTCTTACAGACACCTGACCACGTTTGGGAATCTGGCCCTGAGTCACGTCTGGTTGCCCTGTGCTCAAAACGTGAGCTGCCAAGTCAGCTGGAGCAAGGCATTGTCTATGCTAGCAGTTTAAAGTAAAGCTTGTTGGAGCTTTTGATGTGGCTTTTTAAATTTACATGAAATCCCCATCAGGACTGTAGCAAGGATGGGAGGAGGTCTAATGCAAACACTTCAAGCTAATGCTCTGCTTCAGTTGCTGCAGTGGAGCTGCTGTAACAGAGAGCCTTCAGCCAGGCAGGGAAATGCGCTGCAAGGGATGAAACCATGTTTCAGCTTCATCATTGTGCTGTCCTGCAGTGGCCAGGAGAGCAGGGATCAGGGATGCTCGGGGCTGAGAGCTGCCTGTGATGCCAGGACCGTAAAAGAAACTAGCACGGAATTTGGCTGGACAAACCCTGCCTGGAAGGTTTTCTTGGTTTCCTGATCCTTCTGTGTCAGCCTGCGGTAGAAACTAAATGCATCCAACTGATGAAATTCCATAGTCTATGGCCCAATGATTGTTCTATTGATAAAGTGGAGCAGCTGTTGCAGGGCCAGGGGGACAAGAAGCTTTCAGAGCTCCAGGGCTGCAGTCACAAGGAAAGCACAACCAGGCAGGAGTGCTTCTGGAAAGAAATTCATAGTGTTTGGAAACACAGACTAGAAAATGTCTGAAATGGCTACTTTTATTCTTCTGACAGGTATTAAAAAATAACATAGATTAGAAAACTAGAATTTAGTGTAATACAGGGCTGGAAACTTTCTTGCCTTTATCATGACTCTTACTTATGTAGGTCTATCTCCTGCATTCAAAGGACAGAGAATTCTTTGGTTAGGAAATGTTATAGCCCATATAATGCCAAGAAAAGCTAGATAATGTTGAAGTTGATATCTTCAAAGAAAAGAAATAAATATAAAATGATCTCTAAATTTGTATTCTTTAGGTCTTGTGATTTTTAAGGAAAGTTTCTAATTTTGGGACCCAGGTCATGATGTGAATGTTTGGGGTTGGTGATGTAAGGAAAATAGACATTTGAGCATCTGTCAATTCTCACATTTGAAAGATCAGCTCCTCTTGGAAGGACACTTGTTCTCTGCCAGTACTGACATATTGATTAGACTGCTGTGTCTTTGGCAGCCTGTTGTTTCTTTTGGAAATCTGAAATACGTTTAAAAAATAAACCCAAAATCTTCCCTTTCCCTGACCCCTGCAAAGAAGGTCATCTGAACATAATGTCTAATCCCAACTACAGGCTGTGAAACTGGGGGTTGCAATAGAAATGCCAACAAAATTTTAACTGTGCCATAATACAATAGTTATGTAAATACAGTACATAATGCACTTAATATGCTAATCTCTGAACATCAGGAAGCAAAATCTTTCTGGAGCAGAACTCAACTATGGCATTGCAGCCTTTTGCTTACAGAAAAAAAGTGAATCAGCTGCAGAGCCTGTAAGGGTGAGCTGGTTCTTCTGGTTAGCCCTAGCATTTCTGGGAGAATGAACAGCACTTCTTAATCTTCACTTCAACCACTAGCTGCTTTTTTTAATGGTATGTCTTGCCAGTTAGGCTTGAATCTGCCATGTTTTTGATGATTTATTTTTGTTTGACAATCATGTAAAATACAAACCATCTGATGCTAGGTTTTAGCTCCATTAGCTGGGAACCACAAACCTATGCCATGTCACTTTTTCTTTTTATAGTGCTGTTTCAAACTTACTGGCATAATTGGTCGATCTTTTTCTTTGTCTGGATTAAATGATGGTTTTGGCTGGAGTTTCAAACTAGGATGCCAAATTTTCTTACTCTTATGACTCCCATCTCTGTGCTGCACAGGACTAACTATATAATATTGAAATGGCTCATTTGTAAACACACAATTATGTACACAAAGAGTGCTTCTTAATGTTTCCCCAATTTGGCTCTGCTGTTACACTAGTGATGGCTGCTGGCATGCAGACCAGCTAATTTGTGCCATGCCAGCACTCCAAAATCTGAATTAAATTGAGCCTGGATAATGTACAAATGCTGCAACCTAATGCTTTTTAAGAGTCGGTCCCTGAAGATCATACATACAGATGGGTTTCTGTTCCATACGTGTGTCTGTGCACGCACCTCTTGTGCCAATATGTGGATTTTAGGGAGGACACAGTTAGCATGGATGCTGGCACATTATTCCTGGAGTGCTTCTTCCATTACATAATGGGGCTGCCTAGACATAACCAAAACAGCCCTCCTCAGGCTTGTTGGGCAAGGGGATCAGAGCCAGCCCTCACCCTGTGCTGGGGGTGCTGCAGGGAGGCAGAAGGACAGCCTGGTGTGTGCAGAGGGCCCATGTCCCACCCACGGGGCCACAGCAATGTGGAGCCATGGGAAGATGCCCTGCTGGGGACAGGGGCCGTGCTCGGGGCTGGAGCTGCGCTCCACCAATGCCGGTTTGCAAACATGCACCTTGTGGCTGCGGTAATCAATTTGTTTATCTTTGAAGACAGAGAGACAATTTCAATTTGTGAAAATTTCTTAAGTTATTTCTTACCTTGACATAAGTGGTTTCTCAGCATCTACCTTAATAAAGTGGTTGAACCTTTTTTGAAGGACAGCCACAGTTTTACCCTGTGTGAAGCTCAATGTACAGCAGCCACATGCCAGGTCAAACCCCAGAGTGTGAAGTCACAGTGGCTCAGCAAGGGTTTCTTGAGTAAGCAAAGTGTCCTCAGCCCACCAGAGGATGTCATGCAAAAGAAACACTTCCAGTCTTTTCAGAAGAAATGTGCATGTCTTTTCAGAAGTAAATTTGTGGTGTTTAACAGTCCCAGGTGTTTCAGGCCGGCTTCTTTCAAAACACAGGAGACAGCAGAGGTGTGGCTCTGTCCAGATAACATTTATTCACGTTTTTTTGATCTATGCACTGGAATATTTTCTGTAGCAATGAGAGAAAGTAGGAAAATAAAATATCTGAGTGTGCAGCAGAAAAAGAAGGAAATTGCACGCTGAAAAACCGTTTTCATGTTTTAAACCTTTTCTTCACATCCGTAGGCTGTTGGGATGTGCTAATCACAACATAATAGTTGCTTCTTTGGAAAGTAATAGGGTGAGTAGAAGATATAGAGGGGAGGCAGAATAAAGAAGACCTGTTTTAAATAAAACTTGAGAGGTGTCTGAAGAGTTTTTAGTGGGGGAGGCACTGGAGGTGGTGGTTGTCACCATGTGCCAGGGGAGAGGAAGGCCACTGCTGGGGCTTTGTGCACAAAGCTGGTTCAGTTTGTGCAGGGCTGCAGATTTTGGCTAATTCACAAAGCAAAAAGTTAAATCAAAAGGAAATACCATTTCCTCAACTACAAGGTATTAATATCCTGTTCAATTTAATTTCTACCTTTTGTTATTGCGAACCCTTTAATATGCAATGTCGGCTTGGCAAGGATTTTCCAGTGGCATCAAAAGAGAATTTACCCCTGATATATTGTCACAGGAATTGCTGCAGCTCTCATAACAGAGTGTCTCAAGAAGCAGCCATGGAATTGGCTGCTGCAAGGAGAATAAATCCCCCTTGAGCAAAGTACTGCCCAAAGTACTGCCCGAAGTCCCCAGGAGCCCAACAATAATTTCTGAGACAAATTAATATAATCAGGATGCTTTAAGTTCCTCACTGTGTGGATGTAGCTCAGGTCTGAGGCTGACCAGCAGGAGCACAGGGAGGGGTAAGAGCTGGGCTGGGCACTGCTGGTTCCAGGCTGCAAAACCCTCCTGGGTTTGGGCACTGTGCTGAGATAACCTGGCCTGGGACAAGGAGGCAGAGGAGGCTGCCCATGCCATCCATAAACACATTCCTGTGTGTTGGGAGGTGAGGCAGCTCTGTGTGGAGAGCCAGAAGTGCTCTGTGCAAATCTCTCATGCTCTTATTTCAAAGATAAATATTCCTCTTGTCCCACGTGTATTGATTTTTCTGATTAAAGAAAAAGGGCATTTTCACAAACGTACTTCCTGCCTTTAAAATATAGTAAAACTCAAGTTAAATTGCCCAGCACTTTTTTTGTGATATATTGCTGTAACTGTGTGTTTGCTCCTGCTCAGATGAACCATGGATGGAATTTGCCTACTTTCAGTCTTAGGTTAGTCATAAAAGCACCAAAGAGATTTCTTTAACTGAGACTTGAAAACAGAGCTGAGCTCTCTCCTGTAGTTTTTAGATTCTGAGTTTTGAGTTGTTTCTGGTTTATTTGCAAGACCATATAAGCCTGCAGGAATTGCTGCCTTACCCATCAGGGCAAATGATAAAGCAAAGAATCTCAGTGCTTATTAACATTTATTTAATGAACACTTTCTAAATTGTTCTCCCAGTGTTGAAAAATGGGAAAAAACAAAAGATACTGAGACTAGAATATGTTGATAATTCTTATCTAGCTCACAAATCCATTTGGCTCAGGTATGAGATTCTTTCCATTTGAATCCTGGAGAATTAACTAAATCAATATTCCATGAAAGCCTCTTTCCCCCTCCACTTTATTAAGATATTGCCCCATAGTGGCCCTTTTTCCTCATATCATTAAAATGCTTCCTTTGGAATTATCTCAATTCCAGAGATGACCTGTGGCCTCAAGTCACCAATTAACGACTTCAGCAGTACCTTATTGCCACTGAGCAGCAGCTGAGATATGATGTACCTTTATCCCTTACCAAGATACATAACCTGGGTATTTAGTGTTGACTGAACAGCAGGAGTGACTTCCATTCACCCTCCACCCCTGTTTTGAAAGAAAAAAAATTAATTATGTGGGCTGTGTCATCAGCAAACCATTTTAGTATCTGTTATTGTTTCCCTGCAATGAGTTTACAGGATGTTGCAAAATATGAAGATGTGGTTTAGAGCGCTCCAGTTCCATGCTGTATGTGAATAGTGTTATACGAGTCATGTGGCAGCTCAGACATGTGTTTTGAGGTTTTTGGTGTGTCACTCAAGGCCCTTGGCCCTGTGTCCTTTGTATGTCTGGATGATGAATTTTATACTGGCAGAATATGCTGTTTGTGGAAAATAGATTTTTGTGTGGAGGAGCTGCCAACATATTTCCTGAGACTGACATCAAAGTACAGCAAATGTTGTCAGGGAAGCCTTGTTCTAAAAGGCTTGGGTTTGTGCATTAGTGTCTGTGGGAACCTGTGTATGTATTCAGGGCTTTTCTCATATTTAATAATAATAAACTCCCAGACATATGTATCTGTAACTCATCTCTCTCTCTGCCCCATCCACAGCCATCACCTTAGGGTCTTTTATCTCAAGCTAATGACAGTTGTGCCTTCAGCAGTAAACAGTCCCTGACAAAATCCTGGAGTTGGCCAGCAAGACGCAAACCAGAACTCCTAGAAATATCTAATATTCATCTGACTTATGACATTATCATCACAGAAATTGTTCATTTTAAATTCTGTTTGGCATCTCTGAGACCTTAAGATCATCTGACAGGATCAGGTTCAGTGTGAGTATCCTCTTCATTCCAAAACCATCCGGCTTTCAGTCAGTTTCACATTTTAAACCTCAAAATAAATACATAACCTCACTGATTCTCACTTGTCATATGACTATGTGGAAGCTTGTTTAATTGCTTTGTGCAATTAGATATTGTTAAATATAAATACTGTAGATAAAAGAGTGAAATTTGCATAAAAGGCACTCTGTGCTGAAAAAATATCAACTATTTTGCTTCAATATTTTATAATTTGAAAATATAAATTGTAGGGGCCCTTTTACACTAGTGACTTTAGAAAGTATACAATCAATGCCTTCTCTGTTTCTGACTTTTATTAGGCTAAGAGCGGGAGAGTAAAACATTTAAAAATATGTACAAGTTATTTTTGTCTGTGGGCTGTTGAGAAAGCTTTGCTTTGCTTTTGCCCAGAGACATGGGAAGCAGTGATGTATGGTCAGAGTGGGCAGCCCATCTCTTTTATTCCCACTGTGCTCTATAATTTGTAATCTTTATTGTCTCTGAAGCCCAGTCTGAGGCATTGCAGAGCCTCGTGTGCAGCCAGGGCCAGTCCTCAGCACTCTGAGCTGGGAGGCAAAATGCTGGAGCCAGGGGTCAGGGGCTGAGGGGAGCCGAGCCCAGGGATCCCCTCTGCGGGCTGGAGCCTGTGCAGAGCTCTGCACCAAGAGAAATGGAGTGCAAAACGCTGCCAAGGCAAACTAAAGCCTCCTGCTCTCCCTCTGCACTGGTAGGAAGCGCACAAACTCTCCTCCTTGAGACCATGCAGTCCTTCCATTGCTCTGCCTTCCCAGCAGCCAGGTGTTCATAATGATGTTTTCCATGCTTGAGATCTGTGGCTGAAAAATTAAGTGACTTGTTAGTGATGTTTCTCAGCTTTTGGATCCTGCATAAATAATATATTGATAATGGTTTGTTTTTTTGCTTTGGTTTCCTTTCAAGCATTGTCAAACTCTAGCTCTAAAGTACACTAAAACGAAGAAGGATTATTTTGCAGGCAGCTGTTGCTCTCTTAGAGAGAGGTAACAGGAGAAACGAGCTTCAACAGATAGGCAGGCAGTTGTCTTGATCGTACATAGGTTTTAACTTGTGAAAAGACAAAAATAGTCTTCATGCCAGAGACGTCTAAAATCTCACTGAGTTGTCATCTCAATAAACTATCAGTCAGGACCTTTGTCATTTTGTTACTATCTGTCATGTGGCTTTATTCACCTCTCCCCGCACTTTATTGCAGGGGAAGTCAAGAAAGTACTAGGTGTCTTTTTTTAAATTTTATTTTATTTCCACAGAGCCTTAATCTGTTTTACATCTGTATGTGACTGCAGAAAGGCAAGAAAGGGTGAAAATTGATCAATTCACAGAAAAGCAGTGGGAGAGCTACTTAGTGCTATTGAAATAACTCCTGTCCTACCCTGACAGATCTCAGAGCTGCAGCTTCAAAACCACAGCAATCCTACAGAGTGGTGTTTAAGTGAAGTGCTGGTATTCCCTCTCGGTACATTTCTGAAACTATACATATGTAGGTTTGCTAGAAATATTTAGGAGAAACAGCTGGACATTACAAGAAAGCTGTCTTTTATACTTAATCTTTTTTATATGACCCAGTTTATATTTATAGCATATTTTCCTTCAGCTTTCCTCCTCCTAGTCCCTATCTCCTTAATCTTCTGTGTCTTTACATTGGTGTCTAAGCATACTTTCAAATGAGGGGTCAGAGAAGATTGAGCAGTTTTGTCAGTGCTGAGGGCCTGATTCTGCCCTCCTGATTGATGTCAGGAGTGAAATAATCAAAACTATCAGGAGGCCCCCACTGCTGCTTGGATGAGGAATCAGTCTGGCATCACTGCTCTGGGAGAAGCCCCCTGTTCTCCCACCCTGCCATTTTAGACTTGCTTTTACAGAGATAAGGTATGAAGACTTGTGGCTGCCCCATTTGTATCCACAAATGTGTTTGCAACCATCTTCAAATTACCCCTTCTGCAGCATTCCTGAATGCCTACTATGAATGGCCTCCTTCAGGATAGAGTTACAAGCACAACAGGGTCCAACAGAACATCAGTGAAATGCCACGTTACCTCTGAGTCACTGAACTGGGCTCAGAGCAGATAAACAAATATCCCCAAAGTCACTGCTGGTATTAGATCATTGTCTGGCCAGTGCATGGAAAACATGGAGAGTCCTAGGAGGGCTCTTTTCACTTATTCTGTGTTTAAATATATGGGGCTGAACAGTTGATGCTAGATTTGGACTGAATTGAACCTTTCAATAACTTGTATTTTAATCAAAATCAGATGAGTGTGTGTAGCTTCCTGCAACCTGCCCAGAAGACCTTTCTTTAGGGTATTCAAAATCATAACACCTAATGGGTGATGTGCTGCCTTCTGATGTTCTGAGACAATATTTATCTTCATTACAACAAAATTATGTCATCATTGCTATGCTCTAAACATTATAAATTCATCAAGTAATAGTTTGCTAAAGGAAAGCTGTTAGAAGTATCAAGACTATAAGGATAATAATGTCTTTATTTTTTGAAAAAAATGTGTACAGTAAAAACAATGTCTTGTCTCACCCACCTTCATTAGAATTCACAGTTTCCATCAGTCCCTGAAATTACTGTTTTCTTCTGAAGAATGGGCTGAAGAAAGTTGTTAGCCAAGCCTAAGCACTTAAATTTTCATATTTCCTTGGGTATGAAAATTGCATCACTACCTTTTGTGATGACCATAGCCATACATGTGTGACATGATGAGATAAAATGAATTGCCTTTTGCCAAAGCACCCTTTTCAAATGGGGCTGACCTAACCCCACCAAGCCAAGGGTCAGCATCTGCAGTTGCTGTTTGCCTTTCACTGTGGTACAGAAGTCTGGAGCTCCTGAGGGGAAGGCACCCAGCCCAGCTGGCTGGGACTCACCAGTCACAAGCCTGCAGCTTAATTAGCAAGTTTCTAGTCCAAAGCAGCCTGAAGAGCAGATCAGTGTGATATGCTGTCTTTTGGTTCTCTGGGTTAGAAGATGAAAGTGTATTTTCCTGGAGAATGTGTTACATAGCTCAGTTTATGACAATCCAGCCTGACAATATTGAAGACATGGATGTGGGGTTGTTATCCCAGCAGGAGAATCAGGGGTACAGAGGTTGCTTCTGCTCCACTGCTCAGAACCAAAGATGGATTCAGGAAGAGCCAAGAGCAGCACAATATTTTAGCAGTCCTGGGGAAGGAGCCCTGCATGTGAAGGTTAGCCCATGTACTGCTTCTTTCTTCAGAGTTTTCTCCTTTCAGCCAGTGCTGGCTTGTGAGGGTGTGTTTCAAGCCAGCTGTTCTGCATCCAGATTCCAGCCTCCCTCATGCACTCAGAGGTCTGGAAGACAGTGCTGGCTGTGCAGGATGGAAAGGATATTTCTTGGCCCAGAGCTACTGGCTATTAGTCCCTATCCTTGCATGGAGATCCATGGAGATGGCAAGGGACAAATGGACTGGACAGTAGCTAGCAGGTTAGAACAAATTGAGACTGGCTAGTAGCTAGGCAGGTGCTTGGCATGGGATGCAGGTTTCCTGATGATGGACCAGGCTACCTTGGTCACAGAGTTTGTGTTCTTGCCTTCACAACCCGTTGCTCCAAATCAAATAGATTTTTCCTCTTCTTTTCTGCCATAAAATTAGAAGAAAAGTCAAGCTGCATATAAGTTCCATGAGCCAACCAAGTAAAAAAATCTGACAGAGAAGACACATCTATTTATTTTCCATTCTTAAAAGTAGAAGGACTTTCCCCTCACAATTACAACTAATCCACTGGCCTTTGGCTTTTCAACACAGAAAACTGGTGATGTATCTGTCTTAAGATGAGAAAAAAAGTCTTTAGTTACCTTTGCCTGCTGATGTCAAAGCACACCACAGCAGGCTCTGTATGGCTGTGCAGAAATTTCCCAAGAGAATTCCTCTGCCACAAACCTGCAGCTGTACAGCATACAGGAGTGGGGTGGAGATGTGCATTCCCTTTCTAAGAGTAAAAAGTCTCTGCGCTATAGGCTGTGAATGCAAAGGTGAGATTTGGAAGGGCTGATGCTAGAATAGTCTGTTCTTTGACATCTCTAAGTGGCCCAGGACAAGAGAAGGCCAGTCTGGCCCCTTTGAAGCTCTCTGTCAAGGGAATGCCTTCTGGAGCTCTCTGCTCGACACTTATCCTGCTGGACTGGGTGGTGGCATGAGTGCCACAGGTTAGCTCTTGGATAACTTATAGCTTGTGTCTCAGACACTATTAGATTTAGAAAACAGAATCATTTCCCAAAGCCCAGGGGGAGCAGAAGGGGAAGCAAAAGGGAATGGTTCTTTAAAAGTCTTATGTTTCTCTTTGGAAGAAAATTACCATCATCTATCTTTCCTTTCTTGCAAGCTCCTGGAACCTACTAGTAGTGCCCTGCTGCTGAATTTTCAGGCTTCTATTTTGCTGAAGAATATCTCTCTGATGCAGGTGCCAGTGTCATTTATCAGAGGGTGATGTCAACATTCCTGTGTCATACATGACAAATGACAGCAGAAAGGAGTGCCCCTTGAATTCTCTTACTTTCACTAGGCTCTTTCCTTTCTCCAGTTAAATGACATTTTACTTCCTACAGTGTTTCAGTTCAGGCTTGGGCTGTCTCTGGAGAGCGTGTGTTCAAATTGACTCAGAATGAGTGATTAGTACCAGGCACTGAGCTCCAAATTCACTATTAGTGTAATACAGTTGCATGGCAATGGACATGAACTTTGCTTTCATGCTTTTGGGGGAAATTCTGCCTTGTCTTGCACCTCAGAAAATGCCAAAGAATTTTTCTGATGTTTCCCAGAAGCCGAGCTGGCTGGATGTGAGAGCATCTGCCTCATCCTCTGTTTCTAATGCTTTTAAGGAGATGAAAGATTTTGAGTTGGTGAAAACTACCATATTCAGAAGAGTCTGCTTTGCAAAACATTCACCTGTTGGTGTGCTAGGGGGCACTTGGCTCCAGAAATCCATGCCTTGACCATGTTCTGTATGAGGGCCTGATTTAAAGGTCATTCAGAAATTAATTTTGTCGGCATCCAGCGGCGCATGAGTAAGTGGAGCAAAGCAAAATAAAATCTTGGGAAGTAAACAGGCAAGACAGAGCACATATGCTGGTTCTAATCCTCTTTTTCTGCTGCTTCTCTCTATTCTTCTTGCTGGAAGAAGGGATTTGGACTCTTCTCTCTTAAGCCATGCATGTACAAAAAGGACTTTATTTTTAACTCATGTTAAAATCCTTTCTTGGACTAGGCAGCAACAGTTTTAACATGTTAGCTGAGTGTGACAACCCAGAGGGGGGAGCTTAGGGTTTATCTTGACCAGTAAATGCCTGTTAGAACTGCTACTGCTTTTACTAAGGCTTGTTAAAATATCAGTATGGACAACATGTGTTTTGAAAACCACACACCTGTACTCCTAATGACAGCAAGGCCTTGGGGGAGGAAGTGATTCACAGAACTGCTGCTCCCTGCACTTTCCACCCACTCAACATTTCTTTATAGTGTATTTTCCTCTGTTCAAACACGCACAGGTCTGCCAACATCTGATTTTTCTGGTCCAGTCCTTGAAGCTAACCAGCAGCATGGCTTCCCTTTGCTCAGCACCCAGAGTATGGGATGGATTTTCAGCAGCAGCCAGGCACAGTTTGATGTTCCCTTAAATCTTCCCAAAAAAGAAACTTTTTCCCATCCTGCTGTTTCCTCCCACTGCAATACTCCAAACATTAATGTGGACAAACAAGGAATTATTTAGAGAAACTAATCCAACTGAAGAGGACCATAAATAACTTGATTTTTCACTAGTATTGCATTTAGTTGTTGTATTTCACACCTTCCATCTAAAATCAATAGAAACAGCAAAGCTGCTTGTGGACTTTGAGAAGTTCCTGGGTCTTTTCTTGGAACAGAACAGAGTTCTGTTTTTTTTAATTCAATTACAGACATTTCAAACAACGTTCCTGAAAGGACAGGCTTGGTCCCAATATTAGAGGGAGATAGGATACTGACAGCAGTCACCTAGATGAACATAATTCATTATATTCTGGATTTAAACCTTATGGACAAGTTTGCATTAGGAAAAAAAAAACCTTTAGTGACTTTAAAAAACCCTATAGTGACTTTAATGAGACAATCATATCTGCATGGTGACTTTTACTGAAAGAACTGATGGAACTACCTGAACAGAGCATAGCTCCTGGGACAAACTGGGAGCAGAGCAGCCCTTCCTGGTATTACTGGTGAGAGATGCAGAAGTGACTCAGGTTTTCATATATTTGTATTTTCAGAGGTTTCTTCAGAAGGAATGGATTTAGCAATGCACCTCTCCTTTTTCATATGGAAACTGAGCTTTTTTTTTTTTTTTTCCTGTACACTTCTAGTGTTTCCCCAAAGCAGGGGTCTGTTAGCTCCAGGCTCCAGCAGTCCCACGGGCTGTGATCTTATCTCAGGCTGCCAAAGACCATTATGCACATCACTGTCATGGTGCTGTGGTGTTGGTGGAGCTTTTTTCTTTCCTTCCATTTAATTTTATTTGTTTTTTACAGAGGTGAAATAAAAAGGTAGTAGGGTTTTTCTAGCCACTAAACATGTAACCCAAGACAAAAGGCCCCAATTTCTCTCACTCTTCCCTTCCACCTCTGCCAGCTGAAGTACTGTTTTTCACAGGATGAATTGCTGATATTCCTACTTACACAAACTAAGGGCACCAACTGAGTCTTCCAGTCTGTAACTGTCTTAACTCAGACTGTACCAACATTAATATTCCTAATGGTAAAGCTTTTATTTTGGTTTCTATTCCATAGCCTAGTATATATTTCTCATTCTCTAGTTACTGAAATATATCCCATGTGCCCAGCAGGTAACTTCTAGGAGTCACAGTAGGTCAAGCTTGCTTTAAAAAAAGGAGGAAGGGTAAAAGCTGGAAAGGATAAAAATTATGAGTTTCTTATATCCTGCAGTCTTGACTTTGTTCTGTATTTCTGAGTGGGTTTTATTTGGGGGTCACAGTAGCAAAGCCTGTTTATCAAAACTGTTACAAGTTTTCTTTGCTATTTTATGTGGCTCTGAAGTGACCCAGAATGGTCCCTGGCCACTGGTCACTGGCTCAGAAGTGGCCCAGAATGTTTTTCCTAGTGATTTGGGGTATGTGTTCTCTATCTAGATTCATCTTGGTAGCTTTCACAAAGTTCCCAGGACACCAAAACTCCTGTGCTGAAGGAAGCACATGGTTGGAGACAGAGGTGATAGTGAGGATGTGGCCAATCATCCTCCAGTTTGCAGGATGTATATCAAAGTTCTGCAAACCTAAGGGCACTGGAGAAGAGGCAGAACCCTGGAGGTGTGAGATGCTGGAACTGCCCAGGGGGATCTCACTGGGGCTGGAATGAGCACACAGCTACATCCCAAAGTAGTCCTGGAATACCATTTTTAGCAGTTCTTCCAGGCTTACCTCATCCCACAGCTGAAGACCTGAATCACCTGGAGGGTTTTCCAGCAGCACAGTCCTGGTGCCAGACATGGAGTGTTTCAGCACAGGAGCTGTGCAAAATCTTCTCATCAATGCCACAGGTGGGCCATTCCCATGGAGGATGGGATTGGCTTTCTCACCTTGCTCCTGGTATAACACCTCTGCTGAGGCCATGCCTGAGCTTGTCCTCCTGCTAAGGCAAGGCTGGGAGAGGGATCCAGCCAAGTCAGCTTCTGAGGCAATCCAGAGGGAGTCACAGCATGCTGAGGAGAATTTAGGGGGTGCTGAAGGGAGCCCTGCTGGGGTTGTGCCCTTCTTGGATGACTGTGTGCCTAACAGAGATGCTAAGCCAGAGCAGGCTTAGGATCTCACAATCTCCAAAGCTTGAGGCCCAAAGTGGCAGAGCAGTGTCAATGTTCCGTGGCAAACAGCCTCAAGAGGGGGCAGAAATATGTCCAGTCTTGGATAAGATACACTGATCATTCTAGTGCCTTTCTGGGGTGGGTGAGGTGTGAATCTGAACCCTTCCAGCCAAGCAGATGCCACATCTTGATAGTGCCTAACTTTATTCTATACTTTGTTCTTATCCTTCTATACTTTGTTCTTTTTCTTTGTCTTCAGCACAGTGAAAAGGAGTGGAAGACAAAGAATGGCTCCCCTTAATTTAGCCTGGGTTGTTGATACAATTTGCTTTGGCTCTCCAGGCCAACTAAGTTTGTGTTTTTCATCTCACAATATGGAAAAAAAACCCTATTATTTAATGTAAATTAAACATCCAGCAGTGAACAGAAAAGACTACAGAGGTCTTTTCTCACCTGTAGCTCCATTATGACATGTCTGATTCTCTAACCCCTAACTTTTAGCTAAAATCCATGATGATATATTGTAGGTGTGATTGTGCTGATGCTGGGATAGAATGAGGGCTCGGAATGTCAGTACCATCCCCTCCTCACCACTATTTTTATTATTTTCAAAAGTTCCCCATCTGAGATCAGGGCCTCAGCATGTCAGACAAAAAGGTAACTAGGGGGGTTGGCTCCTTGTAGGAAGAACTTGTGCTCTAAAGAAGCAAGACAGGCAAAAGCAAGAGGAGAAGCAGAGCAGTGGAATGATTTATCCGGGGTCACGGGGCGGGTCAGAGCAGAGCTCAGAGCAGAGTCTGTGCTCTTGGTTCCTGCCAAGACATCACGTAGAACATGTCCACACAAAGGAATGTCTCAGATGTACACGTGGAAATTGCAGCAGGTCACCAGTATTGGAAATATTTCCATTTAGAACAAGACTGTTAAAGATTAACCTCCTTTTCTGCTGTCATTCAATTCCTGCCTCAGTGTCTTTGAAAACCTTGTACAGCCCACCAGGTCTTCATGTTGAGGCTTTTCTGTGCTTGTTAATGATACCAGGGCTTCCACAGGGTAGCAACTTCTTATGATAGCAACCTTTCATTTCCCACATCTTCAGTGAGATGACAGACAATGGGAGGAAGTCAGATACATTTAAAATATACTTTGTTTTAACTGCACGGAGACACTTAACTTGTCAGCAATCCAATTATTAATCAGATTAATGGACTTTAATAAATCCACTGCATCCTTAGGACAATTGCCTGGTTAATATTTCATGCATACAGAATAGGGTTTCTCCTGAGCTATGAGAATTCCAATATAAAAGTAAAACTGAGAAGTAATCCTTAGCTTACTGTGCTACCACACCTTGCATGCAAGAATGCTGATCATTGCATGCGTAGGAGCATTATTTAATTATATTTTCTCACTTCTGAGCTTAATGTTACTGAAGGAAATCTTCCAGCATTTAATTAAAGATTAAATACAGTCAGTCTTTCTATCTGGTTTGGTACCCACTTAGAAATACATTTGATACCTAGACATCGAAAAGGATACTGGAGGTAACAGCATTAGAGAAGGTTTTGTAAGAGAATGGGAATCTAATTTGTATCTGAAAATTAAATTTATATTTGAGATTTTAAAAAACCATTTAAGAGATATTGAACCCTCATCTGGGTTAGAAAGTAATGGAAATAAGTCATCCAGTTAGGTCTTTAGCTTTCTATGGGAAAGGATTTCTTAAATATAATTTTTAAAGTTTTAGATTTAGATTTTAGATTTAGATTTTTAGTCCATGGTGCTTTCAGCCACTAAAACATATTGCAGTGAAACAAACACAACTCATACTGCAGCATTTTCATGCTAGCCTCATACACAACTTGACATTTCTAGTTGAACGGTGCTATATTCTACATACAGATTTAATTCCGATATTCTACTTTATAAACTGAACTTTGTAAAATTCAATTTTTCAAAAGGAACCTGAGAAAAAAATAACATTGAGTTCTGACTCCTAAAAAGAAGGCAGGTCCAATGCAAATCATATGAAAGTAAGTAAAGTATTAATTCATTTCAGTTAATTTTAGATCAGGTCTGAAGATCAGTGTGTTCAAAATAGAACACCACAGAAGTCACCAATGTCAATGCCATGGTGGCATTTTCCCCTTGAGTGGGGATCATGAACAAACAAAATTAACAGAGGCTTTAATATTGATTTAAGAAGGTGCAGGCAGGGGCTCTAAGGACTGCTTAATGTTAAGCACAGGCATAAGTGCTCTCCAGAAGATTTTATTTTTTTATATCAGACAGTATGTAAGTCAAAGGGAAAAGCATATTTGTATCTGTGTGGAAATGAACTTTTTCAATAATAAAAGCAAAGGCTGTGAAATGTCTAATTGGTGTGATACTCCTGAAGTGAAGCAAATAATAGAAGTTATATTTGTAACCTTTTTAGAGGTTAAATGAAATTTAATTGTAACCTGGTTTTTACTTCAGCATTGTAGTACTGAAAGCTGCTTATACACTTTTATGCATTTGTCTCGTTCTGTATTTCATGTGGTTGGGTTTGTTACCTAGAGCATAGGCCTGCTTTCCTGCTGGGGGAAGGCCCATGGGGGCTTTTAGAGCAGAAATAATAAATAACTGACTCCTCTTAAGGAGCCATTAAACTTTTACCATGTTCCATGAAGTAAACAGGTATTGTACCCAGAAATGTAAAGTCTCTGTCAAGTTTGTGTGTGTGTCTTTAATTATGGTACATACTTCCTCTGGCATGATTTATTAGTTTCCTTTATAGTTTTGTCACAGAGTTTACTTGCCATTTCAATCTGAGGTAGCCATTACATTTCATTTTTTCCCCCTTCTCCTGGTAAGAAGTAAATCTGTACTATTTGCTGATTTGTTTATTACTGTCTGGAAACTCAACCCTGCTCAAAGTCAGAGATTTTAACTGTCAGATCATCTTAAAACCACTTTACCATGGCCACATGTGTGACGTTATATGTGCGCAGAGAAATTCACCTCAACTGCTACAAATGAGTCTTTTAGTAATACCCAGGAGTCATAACGTGTGTGACATAATGAACCCTCCTAGATTACAGCCCTCACTAATTAGATCAGTTATTGCTGCGTTCCAGTCCCTGGAACAATTTGCTAAGGCAGTGGTTACCTGTGATGAGCAGAAAGTTTGTGTCACCTCAGAGGTACAGGGGTCCCCATGGCAAAGGACAGTGGCCCTGTGGAATGAAACACTTAGGTTTTTCTGGTTTTATTGCCGTTTACGTTTATTCTGCAGCTACTTCTCCATGTAGTAACTTTTGTCTCTTCATTGTGTCTTCAGATCCTTTTTAAGAGTCCAAAGACTTTTTTTTTCTTAGTAGTATTTCTTTATTTAATTCACATAAGGGAAGATATTTACTCCTTCTCTCTAGTCTTTGTACTCTCTCCTGCTGATGCAGAAAAGAAAAAAAACAGCTAAGCTGGGACAATGTTTCAGACCAAAAAGCACATGAATCTTGCTGGGGAGAAGCTGTGCTGGACTCTGTGCCTAAGCAAACTACTGTCAGTAATCTTGTTGAGGACAGATGTCAACCATTTATTTATTTAGATGTGGGTTGGTTAACTTGCTTTTTCACTGTGGTGATTGGTACAAATCTATGAATAGTACAAACTGTTTTGTTAATTAGTTTATATTGCTGAGTTGGAAAGGGAAGCAGAGAAATGTTTTTTTCACAAATAGATTCTACCAAGACAAATTTTTTTAAAAGCCCAGTGCAAGTTATAATAAATGCTAGATGCATGTTTTGAAATATAGCTAAAATATAGCCAGTGATGAGAACTGTGGCAACATGTTACACTCGGTTTTTCCTTTGCGTGCTTTTACCAGACATTTCTCTAAATGTCAGGTCCTGTGCTCTGTGCTGAAACTGTTTGATTTTGACCTCCCTCTCACTGTGGGTGCAGAGGATGAACATGAAGCAGAACCAGAGTGGTTTCAGCACTTGGGTCAGGGGAATTAGGGATGCTGTTCCACGGAGCTGCTCCAGAGGCACTGCACGGACCCTCTGCCATGGGACATTCCCCTGAAATTGTCTGGGCTGAGAATTGCCTTGTTATGTTCTGAAGCCCCTCTCTGCCTTCCACAGGGCTGTGATCCTGACTCATGACCTGGGGCACAAACCAGCTACCCTGGGAGCAGAGCAATCAGCCAAAAACCTCTGATCGTGGAGGGGCTCAACTCCCAACCGGGCACTGCCACGGGGGAGAGACCCTGACAGGAATCCTCAGCCACTGTCACAGGTGTGACCAGTGTCATTCAAAATTGAAATGTTCTTCAGCAATGGTCCCACTTTCTGGAAAATGCCAAACAGGCTTGATTCTTGCTTTGGGCTCTTTTGCTCCTGCCTCACGTCCACGTATCTGTGTGATGGAAGTGCTGTAATTCCAACTCTGTAATTCATTGCTTTGGAGCCTCATGAGCTGTGAGCTGCTTGCATCTGCCTGGCAAAATTACTGATACTCTGCTGCCTGCTCTGCTCCCCCAAAGCCTGCTCCACAAAGTTATCTGGAATTCCCCTGCACCCACCCATCTCCCAACTGCAGATTTCTGTGTCTGCCTTCTCCCCTGCAGCTGGGAATACAAGGTGCTCACTTTGCCTGGGGAATGTATTTTGCACAGAGGACGCATCTTTTTCTCCCCTTTCTTGTCATGAGATCCTTTTCACTCTTCTGTAGGCACTTTTTTTTTTGTAATTTTATTTCTAAACTTAATGACACCTCGTCACTCTTTGCTCAACACATTGAGTTCCTCTGGAAAGGATAGCAGGCCCATAAAGAATTTTATTTTTTTAATTTATTTACCTCCTGAAACTCCTGCTAGTTTTTTCAGACCATCCCATGGCCAAACTGTAGACATTTTGTTGAACAGAAAGTTCCTTGCTTTTAAACATTTGACTACAAGGAGGTGTGTTCTTGTTACCAGAAGTCAGAAATCCCCATGGACAATTTAATCATGATCTTAGGATTTTGTTCCAAATTTGCTCTGCAAGTAACTGTGGCTTCACTTTTGTCTTTTTGATTTGTAGGGGAAAATAGCTCTACCTTGACACAGCAGCTGTTTTGCTGGGCAAACACTGCTGGCTGTTATGTCCAAGCAGCCAAAGCAAGATCATTGCACAGGTTTGTTTCATTTTTCCAATAGTTGTTGTAAAATAACTAGCCAAGAACCTGCAATACTTAATGAGCCTGACAGACAGGGAAAGGTCAAAAACAAGCAGGAGACCTGTTCTAACTCATTCCTCCTGGACTTATAACTTGTTTCTTAGACCGAACAGTACTTTTCTTTTATTAAACACAAAAAAAAAAGGAATTAGGAGATGACAGGCTGAAACTGCCTACTTTCCTTTCAGTGTCAGAAGACATAAATAGTTTAAGTTTGCAGTGGTTTCTGATTGAATATCCTTTTGAAGTAATGATAGCTATAATTTAAAGCAACAGTTACCATATTTTCTTCTTTTGTGACGTTCTTTGATGCCCTAAGTATAAATCTGCTTAAAATAGCTATAGCCATGCCTGGGTATACTACCAGGATTTTTGGAGGTTCTGCCTCTAATTGCCATCATATGTACCTAATATCACAAACATAACTGCCTAATGACAATGTTGCTGCAAATACTTTCCTGACATAAGAAGAATTGAAAGGTACACATGAAGTTTAAATTGTTTGCTAAGACTAAAACTTTCGCAAAGAAATTAGTTTTAATTAGCATAAATATTGTTCCAGGGCTGCTTGGCCCCAGACATGTATTCAGCTGTTAAGGGGTATTATATTATATTCTAATACAGCATCAGAAAATTGCTGCCTTTCAGGGGCAATTACAAAAATATTCTGGTATAAAATCCAAACTTTGTTGTTGCCTCACACAAGTATGTATATACTCAATCAAGTAGATTAGTTTTTCCCAAAAGATTAGATGTAACTTTAAAGAAATATATGCAATTTGGGGATAAATGGAGGTTTGTTGGCATCTGTTAATTTTGTTAGATCTTTCTCTATCTCTTAGTCTGTTAAACAGTTCCTAGTTTCCATTCTGCTATAGTTAGAAGAAAAGTTGAGCCTCTGAATGTATTCACTTTAAGAACATCTCACTTTTGTCCCGGTGCATTGTGTAAAATAATGGAAAAACACAATGCATTAAAAATTAAATGTTTTCATTAACTTATCTGGTATTTTCTGTTTTAATAATAAGCCTTTAATAATTTGAATCAATTGCCACATTTATTTTTGGCATCAGAGAATAGAAATTATTTAAATAAAATTTAAAAAAGAAAACCAACAAAAACCAAAACAGAACAAAAACCCCCAAACCAACAAATGAAAACCAAACAAACAAAAAATCAAACTACAGAGGCACCTCTTTGGGGACCAAGCAAGGATTACCAGATCAAAGAGTACTTACAGGGTTGGAAAGGAAGCTGGACAGATGGTAAAAGGGAACAGGACAGATGAGATAAATTATGATAATGTTGTAAGAGCCATCAAAGTGGGTGTCACAGTCAACTGCAGTTTTTGCAGTTTATTTTTGAATATACTTTCTCTGGTTCTGTGTTCTTCCTTGCAGCCAAGACCACCAAGCCCTGTCTCCCTTGCTAGGACTTACTCTGCATTTTTATCACCTGATGCTGTCTCCTAATTACATGGAGTTCAGATCTGTGATAGCTCTGCTGACTTCCAGAGTAAATGTGTAACTTTATAAACGAGCTAGGCTGGAAGCACCAGGGATCTTGCTGCAGCAGCAGGACACTTCTTGGCAAGGGCCAGTCCCTTTGACTTCCTTGGTAGCTAAAATACAAGACAATTTGCAGTGGTGTCACTGTAATTCTCACAAGTGCTCTGGATCTCCAGTGCCTCTCAGCCTCATTTATAGGAGAGGAACAGCAGAATGGCACTCCAGGGTGATTTGGAAGTGCAATGAGTAATTGTCATGCACGGCAGTGGAGAAGTTGGGCTTGCTCTTCTGGAGTATAAAATTACTGATAAGCCATTCTCCCTTTTCCCAGCTCTCAGATGGAGCTGAGATATGGAGGGATGAGGTTTCAGCTTTGTGGCTCTGTTCCTGGACTCTGGCCTTTCACAGCATGCAAACTCATGATCTTGCCACTCAGGGAGTTGATTTCTTCACAAGTTCTTTAGAGATTCAATGGGCAGATAGGACAGTGCACCAAGTCCTGCACCTGAGCTGATTGCAGGCACATTCAGATCAGTGGATGGGAAAGTCTCTGATGTCTTTATTTGCTTCCAAAAGGCATTTTCCTCAATTGGGTGTGATGAGTCAAGAGCTGATTTTAGTGTTTGGACAAGAAATCCTTCATCCAACTCTTAAAACTGCATTTGAAGAGACTCAGCCATCATCCCTGCCCAACAGCAAGGTAAGGTAAGTGTCAGCTTTGAGATTACAGGCATCAATGGGCAGGTCGTGCTGTCTCCTGGCACCTTCTGGATCTACCTTGAGAAGGCAGTGGAGAGAACTGTGACAGCCAAGACTTCGTGTTAAAGGCAATCTGGCAGTCTAAGTGTGATCTGAGGTTCACTGATGACCCTGCACAGCACCAGTAAATAATTCAGGCTGCCCATCTGTGAAGGAGAGAACTGAGTAGCACTTAAAGAAACAACAAGGTTGTGATGTTAATGGGAAAGCCTTTCTGCATGGGAAAACAGAGGAGTCAAGAAGACCATTTTATTAATCTCTTGTATAAATTACATCTTACAGCACACATTTCTAATGTCTATGAATGAGATCCTAGGATGACAAAATTACAGTGACAAATTTACAATTTATCAGTATCAGTCCACATCCAATACAGCAGGTCCTAAAGGAATGTCAAAAAGCAGTTATGTGACTCAGTAAAATAGAGTATTTTGATACCAGAAACTGGAATACATGGAACTGCTGGGAATCACTGATACCCTCTCCCTCTAAACAGATAGTTAATTCTTGAGTAAGTAGATGGAATCGATTGAGAAACTGGTGCAGTTTTGGGGAGGCAGTTGTTGTGCCTGTGCAGATGCAGTGCCCTGTGCCATGTTTGCTGCAGTGGCCATGACTGCAGCTGTCATGCTAGCCGAAGTTTGTTTATCTCTTTATGATCACAACTGGAAACAAATGTTCTCAAATTCTACATGCTCAAGAAAAAACACTTGTGATTTTCATGGTTAAAGTCTGTGGGCAATAAAAAGAGAAGCAGAAAGAGAAGTAGTGTGAGAGTCTAGCAAAGCCTGTGCCTGGGTTAACTGCTAATCCATGCCCAGGAGCCCCCAGCCCAGGCAGACACAGCCCTGCCCTTTTTGTTCAGGAAACGTTTCTCAGCTGTTATTGCAGAGGCTGGATGGTGATTTTGTTGAAGGCAATGGGAAGAGTATCTTCAATGGATCAGAATCTGGCCTTATTTCTGCTGCAGGCTAAATGGGAAATTATCCTTTTTTTTTTTTTTTTAATATTCCTGAAAGTACTCAAACCAGCATTGTATGAGTTTCCTCCTTATTTCCTTTTGTTCCTATTCAAACATCTGTCTGAAGTAGTGCATTACATACTAATTTGGTCAGAGCTCTTTTTTTTGTTTGTATGGTTGGGTGTGATTACAGTCTTACACTCCATTTTCATTAATTTGCTTCATTTATTTGCTTTTGATCTTTTGTCGAGCCTTACAGTGTCTGTGTGTGTGAGAGTGAACATGTGTACGTGCATGTGAACAGGGAACATTTCTGCCTGTGTTTGTCTTTGGACAGAGCCTCTCTCAGTGAGCTGGCAGCAGGCTCTAGGGTTACATCTGGTGCTTGTCCATGGGCCTGCCCCTCCTCACAGCATCATCCCACCCCATCAGGGCACTCCCACCGTGCCCCTGCTCACCCACCTGCCTTTGCCCTTGCCCTGTGAGCAGCAGGGTGAGAGTGAGCCCAGCCAGGGGTTCCTGGGGGACACCAAACCCCTCCTTGGAGCACACCTGGGATGCTCTGGGAAGAGGCTGCTGGCTGGCTTTCCACACTGGCACTTGTTCTGAGTTTCTGCACCTCAAACATTTCCTGCAATGCTCTCTTAGCAGGCTTCAGCCTACAGGAAGGACTATAAATATAGATTATATGGACTACAAATTGAAATAAGCACACACATTTCAGGGTCATTGCTGGCAGTGTCCAACACTGATCTGTGATTCTTGCAGGCTCCTGCTGAGTGAGGGGAAGGCTTGGCCTTCCAGGAGCAGCCCTGAGCACCGTCCAGGACACAGGGACACACGTCCAGCTCCAAGTGCCCTGCTTGTCTTCTGCAGAGGGACACTTCTCTTTGCTTCTCTTGCTTTGGGTTGCTCTCACTCCTGATAGGACAAGCATAGTGATAGGGCAGTGGCAGAGGATTCCTTTCACCCTTCCTTTCACCCTTCCTTTCTTTCCCTATCCCTCCTATCACAGAGTGTGTTGATACATGTATTTTGCCCTGATCATTTCCTGTAAAGTTGGAGGGTAAAGCTCTCCATCACATGTCATCGTTGTCTATAATTACTGTTCTGTCATTGTCCTGGAGAGGAGCTGCTTGTGTCACCCATCATCAGCTTTCTTCTCATCTTTTTGAAGCTTCACTTTCTCTCCTAGGTACCCAGGAACAGACTGATGATAGACTCTGTGATGTTTTTTGATCTTTCCCCTCATACCCTTGGATCTCACTCACCAATCTTCCTTGCCTTTCTGTCATTGCTAATAAATTTTCATTCTGTTAATGTTATCTGTATGTTAATATCCCTACAGGAAAAGATACCAAAGTAGGAAATACCAATTCCGGAGACAAGAGATTTTACTTTGCTTTGGCCAGTGTGCATATTTTTAGCAGTGGTAGATCATTCAAGTCTTCCAGGTATGCATCCTCCCACAAAAACCACATTTAATGGGCAGTTACATGGAATGGCAAAGGAAATGTTGTTCTTAATTAATAAAATCTTGTGTTTCTAAAATAATTTTTACTGTCCCATGCTTGCTCTATCAAGCTGTGGTCAATAAGGTCTGGCCCTGCCATTGTTCTTGTTTCTCAGGCAACGTGTTATAATAGTCCCTGTTATTCCTTCTTCTTGACATATTTTATATAAATATTATAAGAATATGTTTGATTTGTACCATCTCATCTAGAACCTTTTAAAATTCCTTCTTGAACTAAAAGCATACCAATGCTTGAAGAAAAATAAGCACAGTACCCTTATCACTCTGGTACTGTTTTCTTCTAAAATATCTCCCATTTGGAAGTCTTTACTGTAATAACTGGGATATGAGCACAAAGGCTGGAATTTTCCCAAATAAGAAAGCTTTAAGCTGTAACTTATTAGTACAAAAGCTTCTTTTTTTTTTTTTTTTTGTTAAATTATATATATGGGCAGGACCTCCTATGCACAACTATGTGGTGAGCACTCCATTTTGCAGAATCAGCTGAAAAGTATACCTTCTGTACCATTTATATCAATGTCACTGGTAGAAACAAATCTTGCTTTATTGTAGAGGGTGAGCCAAAGGTATCTAGTCAGAAATACATGCACAAAGTGTGTGGCTGCTTTTTACTTTAAGGATCATTGCCCTCTGATCTCACTCACCTCTTTTAAAGCTGTGCAGGAACACAAACCCTGGATTACAGTCTGGGCAAAAACACTGGTTGGGTGTGAAGGAATCAATGGATTCCCCACACAAATGAGAACATGCAGGTTCTTTCAATCCATGATACTGCCAACTGCAGACTCAGAGTATTTCCTTTCTTTTGCCCCTTTCTGCACATTCACACCCGCATTAAGAAGAGTGAATCCATCTTGTTCTTCAAAAGAAAAAGCTTCTCCTATAACGTGTCACTAACTTCTACAGCTGATATATTTCAGAGGAATTTTCAGTGGGATTTGGATGCCTAACTGCTCTAAATTCCTTTGGAAATCCCAGTCTCATAGTCCTATATGGTGGTGTAAAAACTGCCTTCTGTAAAATATTTTTGTTTTGCATCTCTCTCCTAGGCCAGCTGGGACACAGCATCTCAAGCAAAACAGAAACCACATTTCCAGCTTCCCCTGCTCACAAAAGGATATGTTTCATGCCCCAGCAGCACTGGTGCCTGCTGGCCCTGGGAGAAGGAACCTGATGATCACCACTGCTGGGGTCAGTAGTATGCTACACTGCCTACATTTTCTTTTGAACTCTCAAAAATGTGTTTTGCCTTCCCATTGGCAGTATTCCTAAAACTCTGATGAGGCTGCAAATACTAAGCTCTTTATGGTTCCAGTCTATATCTGTTAGGTGGGTTTTTCTGTGAGTTTCCCATGAAATTTTTGTAAAGGGTGTGTGAGAAATGCCTGATCAAATGAAGAAAATACCAACTGATACATTTGTTTTTCAGCATATACGTGCACAGTTTAATTTAGCACAGAGAAGCAATCAAGTATTGTTATGGTAAAACACTTCCTTTAATCTAGAGTTATATGTGATCCCATAATAAATCCAAATGTGCCTGATTGTGCTTTTAGAAAGTGAAATTTTAAATTAACAGTATGGCTAGTACTGAGTTCCACTCTCTGCCATTATCTCAGTAAATTTGAGTTTGTGTAACATGAGTATTCAGAAGCAAAACCTGCATGAAATCTTCCAATTGTGAATGCCTTTTCCTTATAAGAATTTGCAGTGAATCTCTGGAAACTTGCTAAGTCCCCAGGGGGATAAGAATTCACAGATCTAACTAACCCTGAGGGTCATGTTATCACACAGATTAACTATTCTCAAGCAATTTCTGAAATGCATTAGGCAGTTAAGGCTTTCTATCAACATTAGTAATGTGTACTTTCTTTTTCTACCTTTTTGTTCTTAAATATATTTATTAGGTCCCTGACACTCAGGGGCCCTCCTTTCTCTTATTAATCAGCCTCTCACATGTCCCTGAAGAAGCATCTCTATTTCACATGTTCAGCTAATTATTCTTCTAATTATTCCTTTTAAAGGAGTCACTGCACAGTACCACAAATGCATAGTGCTGCTCCACAACATTGTAGCAGGAAAAAAGTATCAATAAGTACATTTTTTCAACCCAGACAAAGTTTTAAATTATGTTGAATTTCCCAGAAGCTGTGCTATAGACTTGATAAATAAAGGCAGGGTTCTGTAGGGAGTCACTGAGAGTCAGATTCATCAGAATGAGGACTTTTATAATATCTGTGCCTCAGATAAGGGCTTTCCTGCTTAAAATGATACATGGACAATGGTTGTATATAAAAGTGGCCAGGACAGCTGGAGTCAATCCCATTATCTAGCTATTTTAGGAGAATAAAGCCTCACAAAAGGATTGCCCATGAACAGAAGGCTGGAAGAGGCTTCCTCACTCATTGAGTCCCATCTCCAGTTCATACAGGCACCATATCATAAAATGCCCAAATTATCTATCAAACTGATCTGATGAAAGCAAATAAGTTCCTGTTTTGAGGTTGGACTGGATTTTTTTGGTTGGATGCTTTGATAATCTGTTGTGCTTCAAAGCCTTGCTATTCTGATGGTTTAGGACTTTTAGTTCCCAGGTACTCCTGGTTCACTTACATCCACTTCTTCTTATGCCAACACTGCCCTGTGAGTTCTAGCCTGTAAAGTGAAATACCAGCTTCAGGACAAGCTGAACTTGCTGGCTGTGTAGTGAGGAACAGGTTGTAATGCCTCTGAATGAGTTTGAAGGTTCCTGTGAGGACGGTTCAGGTGACCCTCGCCCTTAAATTGAGGGAAACATCTCTGAAGAAGTGTTATTTCCTTCCCAAGCAGCTAGGGTATAAATATTTTTCTGTTTCAGAAAGCTTCTGCAAAATGATAGTCTGCTCTTACACCAAACCATTTAATAAGTTTAATTAAATGGAAGCTTATGATAATTAAACCAAAAGCCTAAGGGCCCTGTTCTGTGAGAACTTACTCCTTGCATAAGACCAATTTCCATATAATTTAGACAACAAAATAGCGGAACAGTATTCTCCCATCTAATTTATATGAAATTGGTAATCTCCAAACCTGATTTATATTACCCTGTAAACATACTTCTTATATCTCAGCAGAAGTGCAATACCTCCAGTACAAGTATTTAAGCAGAAGAGAAAGAAAAGCTTTTTAAAAGGGAACCCCCCCTTAAAAAAGGCAAAATAAAACAAAAAAATAACCAGCCAAGAAACCCTGAATGTGCAAATTAAACCACAATCTGATAAACTCTGCATGAGGATCAAATATCCTTAAAGAAATTCTCTAACATATCTGGTACTTGTAGGTTCTTCTTTCATAACAAATTTACATATTTACTACTTCTGGGTGTTTTCTTGAGCTAGTGTTTGTGATCAATGCTAGAGAAAAACCCACACTCCTTATTTTGGAATTCCTTTCTGTCTCCCGAGTGTCCCAAAGGAACGGTGCCGTGCATTATCTCCTCTGCCACCTGTATTTTTATTGCACTTCAAAACAAAGCTCCAGTACTACAAAGAATCAATGGGGCCTGATTCTCCACTACCTTACTCCAACTTTGCACAATCCCACTGCAGACAAAGCCATTCCTCCTGCTTACAACAGATGCAATGGGAAAGTCCCCAGCACTCCCTACCAGCTTGTCAGGATGGCAGATTTTGGTCCTCTCCCCATCCTCTCCTGCAGGCACAGGCACGAGAAACACAACACATATGGAGGGGGGATGATGACCCTTCCTATTCTGCCTTCTGTGCAGAACTTAGGCCTTGGTGTTTGGTGACTTTACTGCACGAGATTTTCTGTTTTGGGGAAGGATTTATGTTTTGTTTCACTGTTTGTTTTTTTCATAAGTGACTGGAATTGGTGTGTTCAGAGAGGATGATTTTGTGCCAGTTCTTGTCCAAAGCAAGTAGTGGTCCCACGTTGTGGAAAGCTATAGAAAAGGTGAAAGCACTGTTCTGAAGAGGCTGGACACCAAATGCTGCTGTGCACAGCTACTCCCTATTAGATGCTGGTGATTAATTGCTCAGGGTTAGGAGATAACCAGGTCAGTGCCTTATGAGATATACACTTCCCACTGACAGTCAAATAGTAGACACCCATATCTAAAGTCTATTTGTAGAATTAGTGGGGAGGTGCTGTCCCTTGTACCATAAATGAGCTGATCCTTACAGTTTATAATGCTCATCCCTCAATTTCTGCACCTTTGAGACACTGACAGTCATAATTCTGACCTGCTGCTTTGCTTGCACTGCAGAGCAGATACAAGGCACAGGGGTTAAAATTCAGCCCAGATGAGCCAGAATTGTTGTCTGTAAGACAAGGCATCTGGAAGATCTCACTCACCCTGTTGCTGACTGCCCTACCTATTTGTGGGCTTTGACCCAAGCACAAAGAGAAACGTTGCATCCTGAGGGTCACTTTTGACAGCACTGAACATGGAAACCCATTTTCTTTACAATCTTCAGAAGTGGCTGGCAAAATATCTAAAGTATTCAAAATCTGTGACCTTTTCCTGCAGGCAGAGACTTCGTCATGGTGATCTATGTCTCTGTGGCCTCAAGGCCAGATTAATACAAGGCATCCCCCAAACCACCTGCAGGCTGGAGCTGCCAGGGAGGAGAAGTCTGACTGCTCAAGGGCCCTCACCTGGGGAAGCTGGCCAGCCCTGTGCTCAGCAACTGCATTTGCAATTACCATTCAAAATCTTCTTAATTATTGGTGTTCAAAGCCTAAAACAGGAGAAAGCTGGACTCTGTGACAAGTTTGAGGCTCAAAAGGTAAGCGTGCTGTTTGTTTTTTATGCAGATTTAAAAAGAAAGAAAGAAATAGAAATTGTCAAAGGTAGAAACGGAAGGATTGCAATAATTTCCCCAGATTGTTTCCCTAGCAAAACATCATCACTTGCCCCATTGCATGTTTCCCAGGTTATGCCAGATGGCACAAATACCACCATTTTTCAGAGTAGTCCACTCTCTTCTACGTATGGAAAAGCTTTTTAATATTATTAGCAGGAGTTTCTTAATATTGTTAGCAGGTTTGCCTTTTCTTAACCTGACTTTTTAAGATTAGATATGCTCTTGGATTAGACCAGCACATTAGAACCTAAACCCATTTTAAGGTTTTCAACCCAAACCTGAACCACATCTGTATTCCACAAGTCCTCCTCTCTTTATTACAAAATGGAATACACCAAATCCAGGTGCACATTCAAATGAATCAGACACCCCGAGGCTCTTGGGGGGATTTTAAACAGTGGATCCAGTTTGGACAGATTACTGGATCCCAATAATGTGATGAGTTCCAGAATAACTGAGAAGCTGCCAGACTGAGGGAGGTACAGAGGAATAGGGAGGGTATTGGAAGCACTCTGTGAAACTGGAGAAGAAATGTGGATGTGTGAAAGGAAACTAGGGGAGAAGGATGAGGAGAGGACTAGAGATGTGGTGATCTCCAGTGGCACCTTCTGGCACTCCACTGAGCCCAGCTCACATGAAACTTGTTACACCTTTGTATGCAGCGCTGCACGCTACAGATGTGGCATTAAACCTTCTGCACCCATCATGGGAAATATTTGTAAACACATCTCTAGAGGTCTGAGCTGGATTTTCATTCTTTTAAGCACATTCACAGTTAAGAGGAATTTTCTGCTCCTAAATTTGCAAGCCCTAACAGCCAGAAAACACAAATCTCTTTATGTTCCATGTTGCTGAATATGTAGTCCAAGGATCACTCATAAACACTATAGAGAGCAAAAAATGTATTTGTTTCTCAGTTACAAAACTCAGACAAGAAGTCTTCGTATTTCTAGCATGTTTTGGTGATGGTGGAAAGTCCACATTTTATGCCAGGCCCTGTGTAAGCGTATATAACTTTTAGGGACGCCAAAAATATCTCTTCTCTCTAATGCCAAGTCTGAATTTGGCCCATACATAACATTTGTTAAATGGCTCAGAAAAACACCAGTTTATCTTAAAAGAGCAAAGTTGTCTGATGCAAATAAGGAGAGGGAGCAGAGAGTGAGAAGAGATGTACAGTACCAAGTTTCTGGACAAAACTGGTCACAACCTGCCTAGCTAGAGGTCTCACCATCTGGTCTCAGACATATTTACTTCAGTAGTGTAGCAAGTCAGGTAAAAAAATATGTCCTCTTAGTTCACATGCAGCATCAAGATTCCAAACCCCGATGATAAATAATGTACAAAGGCGTGAAAGTGCAATTCTCTTTGTGCTGGGCCTCCTGTTAGGAACGTGTGAGGGACGAGGGGCACGGTGCTGCTGGCGTGGCAAGGCAGGAGCACCCAGGTGGTCACTTGGCCAAACACCCCCTTGCCACTGGCCAGCCCCCACCCCAGAGCACTGAGCTGCTTTTCATGGGAAGCATCTCATGTTCAGGCACCTCACACACACAGAACCTGTTTTCTGGGAAGTTGTTACCTTGGTGCTATTTTACACTTCCTTCCCAAAAAGCTCCAAAGTCTATTTTTAACAGATATTTATTAAAACTTTCTAGCACTATTTGAAAGAATATTTGAATGGCTGCTCAAAACCCCGCTGCCTAATGACTGCCAAGCTGCTGAAGAATGGAGGCAAGGGAGGGTTTCCTTGGGGTGGGGGGAGAGAAAATAAAGAGAAATCGGCCCGGCTTCAAAGGGCGCATTTCCATAATTGCCCTGTAACTTTGGCAAAATAAATCTGAAGGGCTGAGAAAAGCGCAATCTCTCAGATGAGTGCACTACAAAAGCCCCAGAGATCCCCAGTCCCACTTGTTACTATTCTAATTCAGTGAGAGAATTCAGTCCCTAACCTCAGCAACAAAAGCCATGAAATCACCATCCTCCCATTCCGATAGCCCATTCCCAAAGAATAAGACCTTATCCAGCCTTTGTCTCCATCCTGCCCACAGACACTCAGTACAAGTCAGGGTAGCATTAGGTGGAAGAACAGCACATAGAGGTTTTCCAGACTGGCAATTTAAACCCTCTGTCTCTGGGTTGCAAATGTGTGTACTCTTACGTAGCAGGGGGAGATGGGGTCTGTTTCTGACTTGTTTTGTTATCACAAGAAGCTTTTTTTGTAGTTTTTGTGTAGCTGAATTTCCACACAATCTGTCTGAACTTCCCAGATGAATCGTGCACATTTGAGTTATACAGCAGTGAAAATACCCTCTGCAATTGTTCCTAGGATTCAGTGTTTGTCCTCTGCAGTACATGAGCTATTAAATAGAAATAAAGAAAAAAAAAGTAATTATAAAAGTAATTATAAATAAAAATTTAATAAGAAAGTGTCTAAAATGGCTTTGCTGGCACGGTCGCAATCCCAACTTTGCAATTCCTTGATGAAAAAAATGACTGCTGAATGTGAATAGCAGGTCTTTTACAGCAAAGGCCCAATCTCCCGTCATTTGGCCCCTCTCTGACTTTTTTATTTTCTCAATAAGACGAGCTTTTGTGCGATGTGCAGTACGGACAATCAGGACAGCCTTATAAAGGGATTGAGAAGGGCACACAAAGGGCTGCGGCAGCATCAAAGCCGGCCCGGCAGCACAATAGAGATGACATTTTTACATCCCAGGGCTGGGGCGGGCAGGGACTGAATACTGTGTCCACAGCAGTGTCAGTAAACAATGAGCAAAGTGGGAAAGGGGTGAAAACACAAGTCAAAATCTTTTTATTGAAGCCCCCTACACATTCATTGGGCATTTTCAGCCCTGCATTTGAAAGCTCTTCCATTTACTTACTCTCTGGATTCCCCTATTTAACTAACTGACTGATGATGGCTCCATTTTGATATCTGAAGAAAAGAATGGGAATTCTTCCCAAAGAGAATATATTAATTCATGAGATTTAATTGTGTTTTATTGGCAGTAAAGAAAATATTATCTGCATGGTGCTGCTCTTAAAGGAACACTGCCACCTTTAACACCATATTTGAGACCTCTGTTTAAGAAGCCTTTCCTAAGGTACTGCTCCTGCCTGTGGGTCTTGGAAGCAATATTTTTCTTTCAGTTTACCAGTTCCCTGCATTTAAGTTTGGTTGCTTGGGTTTTTGCATAACAAAACCAGGCTGGACTCCTGTTTAGCTGGTTTCTCATTCCATTTCTTGTACCCAAGCCCAAGGTCTTGGAGTGGTTCAAAGTACCAGTATGAAAGTTTAAAAACAGAGGATTTAACCCTGGTCATTTAGTCAATTCAGGTGATCTCAGCAACAACACCAGGTGCAGGGGGCAGGAATGAGCACTGAAATTTTCCTTTCTGCACATTTTTCCCTCTGTAACTACACAAAAACATTTCTGTTAGTATCAGGCTATGATTTAGCACACCAGAGGGAATCTGTCTATCAAGCAAACATTTCTGGCATTGTCTTCTGTAGGAATCACTTGCAAAAGTCTCCATCTGAGACGACCTGCACTGGTGCTGCTGTTCAATAGCCATCTCAAGTGTCCTTTTTCATTAAATTATTTTGGAATGGGGCTGGTCTAATCTTCTAGTGAAGCTTTATCTTTCTTGGAAGCAAGTTAGACTGTAACAGAGAAAATCAATGTTTTACTCCTTGTATCTAATTTCACATTACATCTATGTTTTTAGGCACTTAAATTTTACTGCTAAGGTATCTTGAGTATTGCAAAGTCCAGTGTGAATTATACTAATGATACCTGAGAAATCCAATAGAGTGAGTCATATATTTGAGAGAGTTATTTTCTTTTCACTGTTTTGCTTGAAAATAAGTATAATACTTATGTATTAAAATCTCAGGTTTATGCATACCCAGTAAGTAATTTTATTCTAGCCTGGCTAGCTGGCCTACTGACATGCATTTTCACCACTGCTAAAAATAATGAGGAATCCGAGTGACACACATTTATGACTGGGAGTGCCATCAGATCCCTTGACCTAATTGAGCATGCCTACACACCTTAGACTGTTTTGCATAACCAACTTAGACAGCAGGAACATTTCCAACCAGATTGATTGACATATTTTATTTCTAACTTAAGCTTAATCAGGACCAAGAATGATTCATTTATACCTTTCAAACTTTAGGAATTGACATGGGAGACAACCAAGCTGCAGATTCCAGTGTAAGCAATCATGCAAAGGAAAAAAATATAGATTAATATATTTTATTAGTCTACTTAGCTGCTGCCATTTGATTTAATAAAATTAATAAGCTGGTAGAGGAGTTACTTTATTTTATAAAATAAATGTCAAACTAGATTTTTTGCAGGAAAGGTTCTGTCCCAAATCCCTCCTCCACAAAGGATTTACCTGAAGTAATGTACCAAATGTAGAGCTATCGTGAGGTGCAGTCTGATTTTTTTGAGAAAGCAGCTGGACAAGAGCTCATCTCCCAGCAACAACCACATTGACTCTCAAATGGAAAGAGTTTCCGGCTTTTAAGGAGTAAAGCACCTTCAAATAAATATCAGCAGTTTCCACGTGCCATGCCTTAAACAGGAACAAAGCCTATTAGAATAGATTGTAATAAAAGTGCCATTTCCAGCATGTGTGCATGTGGCTGCTCCACGCTGCAAATGTCCTTTAGCACTTTTTAACCATATTCTCTAGTGTGTCAGCAAAGAGACTCCATCAGAGTATTTAACATTGCTGGGAGCAAAGGAATAAAGTGGAGTCACTGTTGATTATTACTCATTAGCCACAAGGACATCCACTTAACATGTGAATAAATGAATGACACCATGTCCTAATGGAAATGGCCTCAGTGTACCTTTAAGCAAAATGTTGTTTAATATCTTCCATTTGCTGAATAGTAAAGAGGCCTGTTGGACATGCACAGCTAGCAAGCGGCCATTGTTGCTTTGTTCCAATTTCAGCATTTAATAAAAAAATATGTTGTCTTGACTGCAGCAAAGCTGGGCCTCAAAACCCTGGGTGGCAGCAAAGGCTTGTTCTCACTCTGCAAATTCAGGATTTCACTGGCATCCTAAAGGGTTAATGCCCATAAAGCAAATGAAGCCTTAGAAGGTACATGTTCTTCATTATTCTGCTTTACATTCAAACATATAAAACAAAGAGCATCTGATATCTTTATTGGTTTTCTTAGATAAAACACAAGCAAGCTATAAGCCCTAATTTTCTTATTACCATTTGTTAACAAGGAAGATAACACTCTCAAAAGTACTTGATTAGGGCTCCCTTTGATTTGTATCTTGTTATGATTACCAGGGCATATATTTTTGCATTATTACTTTAGTACACTGATAGTTTGGATCAAAATGATAAAAGAGGTATTTTAAAAGTGTAAATATTAACCATACAGGTAAACCACATAATCTGAACAGCATCTTGAACACTGACATACTGAAGTATACACACTGGAAAAGCAGTCACAGCTGAGATACACATTCCTGTCTGGAAAGCTGGTAGTCTGAGCTGGAGGAGCCCTTTTGCTCCCAAACCCTTTCAACAGCAACTTACATACTTGACAAATTTGTTTTTTTAATACAGTACAACTGCTGAGGATATAGGAGTGAAGATATTTGCTGTATCACATATCTAAAACGTTTGTGATCAGAATCCACACCATATATATCTGTTCCTACAGAATAAACCAATTTTAAGTATCCAAGGGTAACAACAGCACATGCGTTAGCTAACGTGAAAGATTTGGGAGGGTATTTTAATGCACGGTCTGATGCTAGATTGTTAAAATGGTGCTGGATCTTTTCCATACTCCTGTGATTTAGGCTGCATAGCAGCTCAGCGCTGTTTCCCAGCTCCCAGGGCTCTCCCCTGCCCCATCCCGGGCCGTGATGGGCACTTTGGCCGCCCTCAATGGCGAGCCTGACACGGCCCGCTACGCCCGGCCGGCCGCTCCCACCACCGCGGGCTCTGACAAGTTGGAAGTCTCTTTCTCCTGCCTCCTCCTCCTCCTCCTCCTCGCCGCTGCTTCCTCCGGCCGGCCCCGCGCAGACAGGGAGCGAGAGGGAGATGATTACATCAATCAGTGTCAGGTCTGGGAGCTGTGATTTATGAATATGCATAATGAGCTCTCACCTTTGAGAAGGACTAGCTAGGGAGATAATTGATTGGACAGGAAAAGAGCAGCCAACAGAGAGGGAGAAGGGAGAGGGAGGCCTCTCTGTGCTGTCTCAGGCAGGCCTGGCTGGGGCTCCAGCGAGGCTGTCAAACTGAGAGAGGGATTTCTGAAAAAAAAAAAGAAAAAAAAAAATACGCGTAGGATTTTTAATGTTTTGTTGAAACACGCATAACAAAATGTTTCCTTACGAAATTAATGGGAATTTTCTCCACATTAGGGAGGCCAGGCAGGCACAAAGGCTGCTTTCCCCCTGCAGGGAAACCAAGTTCTCACTTCCAGAAGCCAAAGGAGCAGCTTTCCCATGGCTTCCACGCCGCTGCCGCAGGAGCATCCCCATGGCCAGAGTGAAGGGAGAGGGCTCTGTGGGGACAGGGAGCTGAGGGCCTCAGTGCAAAGGCAAAGGAGCCTTTAATGGAGGTAGAAAGCTGGGGAAGCAATTGTTTTCCCATCATGGTTGCATTATTTTCTTCCATCCCCTTTAAGCATCTGTCTGGCCGCTGCGTGAAAGTTTCTATGGAAAACCCACCAGGATGCCCAGAGGAAGGGGATGTGGAAATTTGCCTCTAGGTTTCTCTCCCCCCACCCCTCCCATTTTAGATGCCATTAATCTTTTTTTTTTTTTTTTTTCCCTCGGCTAGAATTGGCTAAGGAAAAGAAGGGATACAAAGTGCAGAGAGACTGGATAAAATTTACATGAGAAACGATCTGTTTTCTTACCCCCACCCACAGAGATTCCCCCATTTCAGGAGCCTGTTGGAGCGAAAGAGTGGGAACAGTTCCTGGCAGAAAGACAGAGAGCTGCATGGGGCTGCAAAGAGGCAAATGCTGTTTCTAGGGTGAGCTGTGGCCAGAAAGGACATATGGGGAAAGGAAGAGGACGCAGCGGGGAAAAAGCAGAGATCACAACAGTGCTGCAAACTCTGTGAGTCCCTTCCCTGGCCTCCTTTGCTCCCAGCCATTGCTAACAGCAGCCAGGGAAGCTGCAGAGCACACCAGGAGAGGGGTGTCCCCATCCTAATGCTGGTCAGGGGCAATCTTAATTGTGAAACATTAAAACACTATAGAAAACGTGTGTGTATACACACACACATACATATAGTGTAAACACATATATAAATCTTATCACTTACAGATGCCTAGGATTTAAAATGTAGTTTATCGGCCTAGTGCAACCCAATCCTATAAATAATACATTCCTATCACTATGACCTCAAAATGTCAATACCGCACAGCCCTGTGCATTTGCATATCTTGTACTGTCTAAACTTGAAGCATGTCAGCTATGTGCTTCTGTTTGTACTTTAACTTCATTTTAACTCTTGCTTCCTAGCTCTGAGTACCCTCCCCCTCTGCGGGGTCTGTCACCAAAACGAGAAAAGCACCAGCCATTTAATCACCACCGCTGTAATTATGCCGTTTCCATGACTGTAAGGAGAGGACAGGTAGGGGACACATCTCCCCGGTAGAGAGGAAAGCTTGGAAACAAAAGCAGGAGGGGGCGGCCCACAAGCTCTACCTGCCCCATCAGCCCGGGGGACGAGCACGGCCTTCCGCGGGCACGGGGTGCAGAGAAGGGGAGGCAGGAGGGAGCAGCCCTCGCCCTCCTACCACACTCCCCTTGGGATGGTTTCGGAGCGCAAATGGACCTTTCCCGGACTGGGCCGACTTCCAGCACCTTGCGGGGGAAGCGAAGCTACAAGTTCTGGAGGCGGCGGCTCCCGGGGCGAGGCGTGCAGAGGCGCGACCGGCACGTCCCGGAGCCGGAGGAGGCGGCCCGGCCCGGGGGCGGCGGGAGCGCATCCCACGCGTCCGGAGCGGAGCGGGGCTCCCCGCCGGGGCTCTGCGCAGCGCCTCGGTGCCCCCGTTGCGGCCGCTGCCTCCCGCCCGAATGCCAAGCCCGGGGAGCGGCAGGATGCCTCAGCTTTGGGCAGCTCGCAGACAAATTGTGGCGAGCACCCCGAAACTGACCCCGAGGATGCACGACAGCAGGAGGGGAGGGGGCGGCAGAACTAACGCAGCTGAGTTGCCGACCCGCGGCTGCACCACCGATCCCGAAGGTTCCTTTCAATTAACCAGCCCCCGGCTCCGCGCTGCCCTGCGCTCCGCGGGGGCGGGCGGGGAGAGGGCTAGCAGCGGCACCCGGTAATTCGGTCCGCGGGGGCGATGCATCATCCGCCGGCCGCGATCGGGCCGCCCGGAGCCGCGCTCGGACCGCGCAGCCCCCGCCACCGGCCGCGCCTGCAGGGGGCGCTGCGGCTCCAGCGATGGCGCCGCCGCCGCCGCGGGAAGCGCGGCCCGGCACGGCACGGCTCAGCCCGGCACGGCTCAGCCCGGCACGGCTCAGCCCGGCACGGCTCAGCCCGGCACGGCTCGGCACCGCCGCCCGCGCTCCGCCCGACCCGGAGCCGCGCAAAACCAGTAACCGACCGGGAGAGAGGGAGCGGGACTGCAGGAGGAAAACAACTCCAGAAGGGGGGAAACGAGAGTGTAGTCAAAGTGGCAACAGTTTATTTATTAGCCAAAAATATATACTTTCTTGTACAATTTGGTTCACACATATGTACATTTTTTACGGTATGTACAAAAACAAACAACAACAACCAAAAAAAAAAAAAAAAAAGGGACATCTAATTCTCACTGGACTTTCAAAAAAAATCTCACAGCTCAGCTAACCCAGGTGATAGGACAGAAGCGGGTATTTTTTTTCCTTTTGAGTTTGAATATACGGACATGCTTACAAGTTGTAACTATACAGAGATTTTTTTTTTTTTACAATCATTACAACAACAATAAAAAATTAACTATGATGATGAGAGCGCCGATAGAACCATAGCGGCGTCAAGTTGGTTCTGGGGCCTGGAAAAAAATGACACAGAAAAAAAAATTTAATAGGATTTCTAGTGAGCTTGGGCTGACACAATATTTTTAACTGCAGGTAGCTCTGGTTTTGTTGTTGTTGTTAATATTTTAATAGATTTATAAATATAAAAAGCTTTCAGAATGACTTATAGTAAATGTATTTAGCTACGAAAACACCGCGGGCCCGATCCCCGTGGTTTCAATCAATCAAAAGGGTAATTGGTTTCTCATTGAAATTGAGTGACTGCTACGCCAAATTTGGGGCGGCAAAGCTCAGCCTCTTCAGCTTTCATATTTTGGGCGGGTTTTTTTGTTTCGCTTTCAATATCATTGTTATTATTATTATTATTATTATTATTAAATTTTAATTTATATTTTATTTTACTATTTTCTGCCGTCTCGGTGCCTCTCCCCCCGGCACAGCGACAGCTCTGCGGGGGGCTCAGGGATGTGCTCCCGGGCCAGGGGCGACCCGCGCCCGGGCTCCGCGGCCGCGCAGCCCCAATGCCCCGAGCGCAGATCGGCCTGCCCAGGGAAACGCTCCCGGGGGCCACAACGGAGAACAGCAAAGAAAATATATAAACAGAATAACCCACCACGCGCGCAGAGGAAGAACAAGAAACCGCCCTGGAAAGGGAACCTAAAGAAGCGGAGAAAATAAGCTAACCATTTACAACTGCCTCCATACATCCCGGGGAGACGGAGGGAGCCATCTCTTACCGCCTCTGCACTGGCTGGAAAGCTGTCTTTAGTAACTTTTTCTCTACTTCCAAGGCACTAGATCGATCTAAAAGAGAAGGGAAGGGGGGAAAAAAGCGTTCCTTTATAGCCCCTGTTTTATTCCTCCCATCCCTGAATTAAGCCTCGAGATTTAAGAATGCTCTTTTCTCAGCGAGCTGCAAGTACGACACAACGACTGCTCTGCTTGCAGAGGTGACCGTCAGAGAAAAACACACTGACCCCGAGCGAGCCTGACCTGGCGGCCGGGTCCTTCCCGCAAAAGCGACAACAACAGCAACAAAAATTATCTCCGCTGGAGGAAGGTAATTCTCGGGGATCGAGACTACCCCGGCCAAGAGACCTCCGCCACCGCCCCCGGGGCCCCCGCCCGCCGCCACCTGCGCCCCGACGGCTGCTCCGCGCCGGGCCGGACCGCGCCGGGCCGAGGGCACCGTCAGAACCGCCGGGGCCGGCCGCACGCACACGGCCCCGGGGCCTCCCGCGCCGCTCCGCTCCGCACCGCCGAGCCCCCCGGGCGGCTGCCGGCCCGGCCCGTCCCCGGCGCGTCCCTCAGCGGTCACCTGCTCCGACGGGCTCCGCGCTCTGCGCCTGGTCCGCGGGCCGCGGGAAGGCGGCGGCGGGGGGGGCGGCGGAGGCGGCCCCCAGCCCCAGCAGGTGGGGAGTGTTCAGTAAGGCCAGCGGGTGCGGGGGGTGGTGGTGGTGGGCCGGGAATGCGCGGTTGGTCCAGTTGGGGAACTTGCCCAGGGGGCAGGAGGAGACGAGTCTGTGGGGCGGCGGGGTGGGCAGCGGCAGCGGCTGGGGGGCGGCCGCCGGCGGAGAGCCGCCTCCGGGAGACTTGCGGGGGTTGTCCGGGCTGGTGGCGGTCTCGGCCAGCGACCAGATCTTGGGTTTCGGCAAGGAGCCGGCCAAAGCGCCGTCCGTCGGGGAGGAGGCGGCGGAGGAAGAGGCAGACGAGGGGGGCGAGAGGTGGGGCGGCGGCGGCGGGAGCGGCGGCTTGAGGGGCTCCGGGCCCACGGGCGCGGCCGTGGCCGGCAGCTCGCACTTGTGGTGGTGGTGATGGTGGTGGTGGTGCAGGTGGTGGTGGCGGAGGTGGTGCGGCTCCCCCTCGGAGGCCTTGTCGTAGCGCTCCTCGGAGCCGGGCAGGTCCTCAAAGCCTTCGGATCCCTCCGAGTCCGTTTTGGAGTCAGAGTGCAGGAGGTCGGCATCCTGTAGATCGTCCTCGAGCTCGTCCTTGTTGCTTTCGATATTCTCTGTGTCGATGTTCTCGAGGTCGATCTCCTCCTCGTCCTCCCTCTTGTCCTCTTCCCCCTCGTGGTCGCTCCCGTAGGAGTTGCCCTCCTCGTCCGTCCTGCTGCGGGGGGCCCAGGTCATTTTGTTCTCCTTCTTGAGCCGCCGCCGCGCGTTGGCGAACCAGGTGGAGACCTGGGTGAGGGTCATTTTGGTGATGATGGCCAGCATGATCTTCTCGCCCTTGGTAGGGTAGGGATTTTTCCGGTGCTCGTTGAGCCAGGCCTTGAGGGTGCTGGTGCTTTCCCGAGTGGCGTTCTTGGGCCGCGACGGGTCCCCGAACTGGTACTGCCCGTAGGGATAGAAGGCAGGGTGGTGGGGGGGGAAGGCGGCGTGCTGTACCCCCGGGCTCTCCTTCAGCTCGTACTGGGCGCCCTGCAGCGAGAGGGAAGGGGCGGCCCGGCTGAGATGGCGCGCCGGGCCCGGGTCCGCTCCGTCCCGCTGCCCTTACCGGGAACGGAGCCCGTCGGCACCGGCGGAGCGGCCGGGCCGCGCTGGCTCCCCCACCGCGGAGCGCCCCGGTCCCGGCAGCCCGGTGCCCGCGGGCGCCTCAGGGGCAGCACCGGCTCCCCACTCGCGTGTGCCCGGCTGGGCCGGCGGCCGCTGCTGGGGCCGGTCCCCGCCACCGTCAAACGCCGGGCGGAGCGGGGGGACGCCGCGGGGCCGCCGCTCCAGCCCTGCTCCTCTCCGGCAGCTCTCCCGGCCAGGGCGGCGGTAGCGCCCGTGTCTCCCCTGACAGCCCTCCCGGCGTCTCCCCCGGCTCCCCCCGGGCCGATCCCCAGCGCGAACCGAGCGCCCCGGGGAGCGAGCGGCGAACCCCGGGGGCCTCTTACCAGCTGGGGGAAGATGGGCAGCTCTGCGGCGTAGGGCAGGAAGGCTCCGTAGCCCTGGGCGGCGGCGGCGGCGGCGTAGGGCGCGCCGTACATGGATGAGAGCACGTTGGAGAGGGTCCCGGACGGGGCCAGCTCGGCGCCGCCGCGGGAGCCGCCGCTCCCCGGGCGCTCCGCCGGGTACAGCGGCCTGATGTACTGGTAGCCCAGCTGGGGGAAAGACATGGTGGGGGAGCGGGGCAGGGGAGGGGGGAGGAGGAAGAGGAGGGGGGGGAGACGAGAGGAAGAAGGGAGAGAAAGGGGAGAAAGTAGCAGGGCCGGGAGCGGAGGAGGGAGCCGGGTCGCTCGCCCTCGCCGGCCGGCCGCACTTTCAGCGCCTCCCGCAAACTCCGGCAGACATGGGGGGGAGCCGGGGGTGCGCGGAGGCCGCGGGCTCCCTCCTTTCCTCGGCCGCCGCGGTAAACGATCCGATCGCTTCTTTCTTCTCTCACTTTTGCTATTGATCTGAGTGGACCCAGGTCAGGTCCTAACAGATTGCCTGAGATTATTGGGACTCTGGGCTCTGATTGACATTTCTAGTCTCTCACAAGCCCCTCCTATTTCTTTTAAGTCTCTCTCTCCCTCTGCCTCCCTCTCTCTCTCATGCCCAGAGCTCGCTCTCGCCGGGTTTGTCACTAGCTGCTTTTCTTCCCCCCCCCCCCCCTTTTTTTTTTTTTTCTAAATCTGTTTACTGACGTCGCGATCTTTTATTTGAGTTGCTTTCAAATCTCGTTTTAGCGATCGCCAATCAGTTGTGTGTTTTACAAAGGTTTAACCCTGCCTCGTGGTATTCTAATTATATGGAGGTAGATTTAGATATAATTTCTTTCGTAGCCACCCCCCCCCCCCCCAGCGCGTAGGAAGCCGGGGTGTCATTTGTGAGCAGTACACGAGAGGGACAGGGAAAAGTTGGGACATTTAAAAATAAAGGCTCACACCAACACCATCCCTCAGTTCCCCTTTTCAGGTTTTTAGATTTACAACCTTTCCTTGCCCAGATTAATTTTGGTTTTTTATTAAGATATTACTTTCTTCCCTTCTCCCGCTCTGGCCCTTGCGAGAGTTACCTCTTCTAATTCAGTTTTAAAAGTCTATTGCATTTTTTAAAATTTGCATTTTCAGAACTACCTTGAAATTTTTCCTAACGTGCTGGATCTTTAAGGAGTTCTCTACATTTTGCCTGGACTAACAGTGCGCAGATACAGTGGAAAAGCTAAGTTAATTTTCCTCCTAATAAGGGACTTCAAAGAGTTGTAGGTCACAATTTTACATCAAAGGCAGAAAAGAAGGCAAATTAAAATCTTAACAAAGGAGAGACGGGAGCAGCCCTCTGGGCCATTAGTAAATAAGTGGTGTGAAAAAAGGGACAATGACAGGCACTGGAATTAAACTCATTAACACCTTTTTGTCTTGGTGCGAAATCTCTAATTAGGAAATTTATGATCATTTTGCTTATTCCCTCTGTTCTGAATCACTACAAGGCTAAGAAGGAAGTACCTGGTACGTGCAACATTTGCAAAGGGAGCAGTGGCACGGGTTTGTAAGGTGCTGTTGGGAAGGAGTCAAGATACGGTTTAATTACAGAATAGGCTTTGGGGTTTTTTATGATCCACACATTTTAAATTACGGTTTGTATTTTGTTATTGATGTTGTTGTTGCTGTGCCCCCCCCTTCCTTCTCTGAAAGCAGCGTGAGTTGCAATTTAGCCTTTTAAGAGTAGTTAAAATACAGTTCAATCACGGCGCGTCTTTGGCAAGCGCCGGTGTGCCCTGCTCCGCTGCTGCGGGCAGAGGAAGAGCTTGGGCTGGAACCTAAAAAGTTCACACAGCCTGTGGGGACAGGAGACCTGAACCTGCCAGCGCTATCTGCTTTTTAAAATACTCGGTCTTTAAATAAAACAGAAAGTTTGGAAGATCTTTTGAGGACTTGTGCCTGAATGCGAGCCGTTTAACCGTATTCCCCTCTCTTCCTAAATACTCTCTGGATTTATTGCCTTTAAAATATGATTTAGGTACAATATAACCACTGTGCCCACAGTATGGATTTTTATAACTACATTTCTTTAAAAATGAAATTCATGTCAGATTATGCAGTTAAAGGAATCGACCTTGATAGCTTGCTATAATAAAACTGTATCAGCTTGTAATAAATGCGGATTATAGCAAAGCAAGCTCCAGAATTAAAATTCCCTGAATCAATATATGAAAATCTGTAGGAAACATCTCTAATCGTATTAAGTTCATCTTTATAGCATTTCCTATCTGCTAATCTAGTGCAAAAACAACTCTGGGTTGGAGGAATTTATTTTCTTCTATTCAACATTGGTGCTTTTGATAGTACAAAGCAAGGGAGATAAAAATATGAAAATCAGTTACAGGTTTATTTCTTTTTTACTCAAAAGGAAAACAGGCAGCGAACACCACGTCCTGATGTGCTTTAAACTTTTCTGTAGAGGCAGCGCCTGCTGGGGCGACGTGACACCGAGGGGATCGGGGGAGAGTTTGGGTGCAGACCACAACTTTTAAAAATATCTGCTTCGGGGAGAAAAGGGGCGGATATGACCCTCGGGATAAATCCGTAGCCGTTTGAGGCTGTCGTGCTCGCCACCCTGGTGTCACAGTCGGGCTGTGCCCCCCACGCGCGGGTGCGGGGGTACACGCGTGTCCCACAAAACTGGACCCGTCTTTTTGTGGCTGCGCGTCTGGCGTGGAGTATCAAAGCTGGCGGGATTGTTTTCTGATTTTTAATCAACAGCACAATCAATATGAGTTGTTCCCCGTGGGAGCCGCCGGCAGCGGCGGGCGGTGCTGGTGTGGGGACGGCCGGGGGTGTCCCCGGAGCCGGGAGGGGCTGCCGCGGGTAAGTGGCGGTGGGCAGCCGAGAGGGAGACACCGGAGGAGAGAAATTTATGGGTGAAATGGACCCGGGTCAGGGTGAGGGTGAGGGATGGTTTATTAATGAGAAAGAAACTGAGAGGGAGCATAGCTGTACCGAGTGGACAGGAGGAGAAATCTGTGGGGATGCCGTTCGGCTGAGAGGGAGGGAAAAGAAAGCGGAGAAGACAGCAAACGGTGGGGAAGAGCAAGAGGAAAGGAGGCGTCTTCCCGAGCTGCGGGAGAGATGCCCACGGCTCCGGCACCGGGAGGGCCGGTGCGGGACGGGACGAGCGCGGCACCGGAGGCGGCTGGAGCCGGGCGCGGAGCGGAGCGCGGCACGGCACGGCGGGCGGGAGGCGGCGACGGGAGCCGAGCGGGGAACGGAGAGAAGCGCCTTCCCCACGGACGAGGAGGGGAAGGGCGAAGCCGAGCGGGAGTCGCTTTGCCTGGATGGAGCCGAAGGGAGATGAGAAGCAGCGGCTGGAGCCGGCCCGTCCTGCCGGGCGGCGAGGGGAGCGGCGGCGCGGGGCCCGACGGCCGCCGCCCCCGGGGAGCCGTGGCGGCGGAGCGCTCCTCGGCCGGCCAGACACGTGTCTCCTGGCCAGGACCTGTCAGAGCAGGGAGAGCGGGTCCTGATTTATCACCCGAAACACACACACACACACACACACACACACACACACACACACACACCCACACCCGCCCGCCCTCCCCCCGGCCTCGCCTCCCGCCTCTCCCGGCGGCTCGCAGCACCGCCGAGCTACAACCAAACCTCCCTCCGGCGGCCGCGGGGTGTCCGCGATCCCGCAGCCGGCTCTGGGGCTGCGGGAGCGGGCACCCTCCGTGGGCAGCATCGCACCCGCACCGAAGCCCCCGGGACCCCTCTCGGTTCTGGTCGCTCACGCCGCTCCCTTCTCGGCCGGGGACCGGGGGACCGGGGGGACGGAGACGGCCCTGGCCCCGCGGTGTCACTGCCGCAGTGCCCGTCCGAGGAGCCGAAGGCTGCTTGAGGAAGTTGCGGGGGAGCTGTAGGGAGGGCTGAGGGCTCAGGCTGACTCTCGCGGGGTGCGGGCAGGCTGGGAGCTGCCACAACACACGAGGGACGGGGCGCAGCCAGCGGAGAAAGGGGGGTAAACAAACAAGTGGGATTAGGAGAAGGACCGCAGTAAAACAAGAGTTAAAAAATAGAGGGAAAGATCAAAGCGCTGGGTAAAAGACTCTTCAAATTACACGTTTGAAGCTTTTCCATAATTCCAAGGCGACAGATAGATAACAAGCTGCACATTCCTTATCACATATGGAATCAATCTGAAAGGAGTCTCTTGATCAGAATCTGTTAATTGCAGTGACATATGATTTGGAAAGAAAACACAATTAATGACCCTTCATGTTAAGACTATGGGACGGGGCCACTGACAATTCGCACTCTGCAGCCAACGTCAACTCAACTGTTATTGGTAGTAGTAGTACTAGTAGTAGTAAACTATTAAAGGGAGACATTCTCCGAGCCTCGGCGACTGTTTTGTCTCTGTTCTCGTTGCATGTTTCTTCAGAAGGGGGAGGAGAAGAGAAAGGGACACGAGTGTGTGCGTGCCTTTCCTTCAAGGTTTGGGGAGCTAAAATGATTTAGTACCTTGTCTGTAAATCTAATGACCTAAGGTGAGAAAAAATACTTCATCTTTTATTATTACCACTTGTGGTGAGCGTTACCAGGAAACAGCAGAACCCTTTTGAAATGGTAAATATATGTATCCATTTAAAACCCATTATTGCTGAGATTTTCCCAAAGAGAAATAAGGCAAATCTGCCCAATCTCATTTTCTAGCGCCCTCTGTCCACAGCTCCCCTTGGCTCGGCCGCCCCTTCCCGGGCTCTGGGACCGTCGAGCCTCGGCGGAGCTTTCCTGGGTGCTCTGGGTGCTGTGGGTGCGGGCAGGGCCCGCAGCAAGAGTGGGTGCTCCGCGGCTGCTAATGGGCCACGCGTTCTGTAATGTTAGGAGAGGAGGTAGGAACATTTTCAAAAGCTTTACTCTGTCATTAAAAGGTATTGGCTTTGTTTTAGAAGGGGGAGGGAGAGGTTCATTTGAAGGTTAGAAAGCATACACTTTAATAGGATCGAAGTGAAATTAGTTAATAAGAAAATGCTGGCCAGAAGCTCTCCGGGCTTTTAAGTGCTCTCCAGGCCATTTAGGGAAATTGAATAAGAACAGACTCCGTTACCTGCAGCCCCAACTATTATCTCCTGTTCTATACAGAGGCGAGAAGGGAAAAATAGTGCCTGAGAGACCTGAGGTCCCATACACCTCCTGCCAACCTATTTCCTCGAGAAATAATGCCCCCTTTCTGCTCGCAGGCGTGTTCTCCTCCTGCCTCTTCCGCTTTTTAGCAGCTCAGGCTTCAGTGTGTACCACAAGGGGGTAAGCAAAGGTAAGGGGCTATCAGCAGATGCCGAGGGCTGCTGGGGCAGCTGTGAGCACAGCCTGGTCACCGCCGGGGCAAGGCTGGCCTCTTGGTGGCTTTTCTACCCTTTCCATTTCTTTGACTCCCCGCCCACCCTTGCCGTGCTTTGTTGGTTCGCGTTCGGACCGTTGCCAGTAGGTCAGTATATTGTGTTACCCAACTTCCGATCTGCTCCCTTTCTCCCTGCCTTTAAACTTTATAGTTTTTAGAGGTGTTAATAAGACCTTTCCTTTGGTAAATCGTTCATTAGAAACCTCACCGAAACATGGAAAGACTTCAGAAAATTTAAAAAAAAAAAAAAAAAAAACCCAGCGCTCAGGAATGATAGGTTGGGAAAAGGCTTTTGTCCAAAAACTGCATAATTGCCGTGAATCTTAGGAAACATTAATCTTTATAGGAATTTGTGATTCATATCTGTGGTTTGACCGTTTAGGTGATTTACAATCTGTTAGTGCAACTCACTAATTTTATGCCAATATATTTTATGCGCCCAGTTAGAGTTCCCGTCGCCTATCGGAACGAGTGGCCGGTGTCAGCGTGGCTCTGTGAGCCCGGCGGGGCCGGTCCCGGAGCAGAGTGCGCTCAGCTCCGGGAAACTTCCCCTCCACGTTTTCCTCTCTGCAGCCCCGGCTTTTAGCGTTCGGGCCGGACCGTCCCCGCCTTCCTCCGCCGGTGAGAGGATGTCAGCGGCTCCGGAACAGGCTGTAGCGTTTTTTACACCGGAGCCGAGGGTATCCCGGGTTTCTCGAGCTTTACCAGCGGGTTTAAACCCAGATTATTGCTCCCTGCTGGTCCGTTCCCTAGCACGCCCTCCGGCACGGTGCGGGGGGAGCCGGTCCCGCCCGACACTGCGGGGGCTCCCCACGCCCTGACCGCCCCCCGGGCCGCCACCCTGGGAGGATATCTCCGCTTTTCCCCGGGGATCCCCCCTTCCCTCGTCCGCAGCCCACCGGGAGGTGTCTCCCCCCGGGCTGGGGCCCGTGCAGAGCGGGGAGAGGGGCGACTGAAGATGCCGTGCGTGGAGAATGCAGCTCAAGCGACACCTCCGGAGGCTTTCCGTGTGCCAGCGAAATGGGGCGTTCCTCGCGTGGGGTGTTCCAGCGCTCTCCGGCCGCCGCACGGGAGAGCCGGGCATGGGGATGGCTCCGTGTAATTTGTAACTGGGTTTATTAGCTGGAGGGGAAAACATAAGCAAAGAAAAGGAGCAGCAGCTGCGCTGAAGATAACACTGCGCGGAGTCTAATCTTGTGACACAATCATTAATTACTATTGTATTAATTACTATTTTTCCAAAACAGTCCCTTCCCGGAAGAGCTTACAGCCCACATCTGCTGTGTAATAACACTCTGGGTAGAGAAACGATTCCCCCATTAAGTCCCAGGTAGCGTTTACAAATGGCAACACCTACAGTATCAAAGCCCGTCATCTTGCAGCCTGAGATTTTCTGTCCCATCGGCCTGGCTAGGATGATTTTGATGCCGATAAAATACATTTGAATATTAAAGTCTTTATTCGCGTACATATTCCGTCCAAACTTTCAGATCGCAGTGGCGTAACTGCTTTATTTGCTCTTCATCCCACGGATGCTGCCTTATATCAGTAACAAACAAGCATTGATTTTATGGTAAAGTCACTTTGGGATGGGAATGAGTAACTCCAGGCAGTGCTATCACTGTATTACATGGAAATGGCCCAGGTAACAAGATGAACATTGATTCAGCATTATGTTTGATCAATAATGAAATAAGTAACTTCAGGGCCAAATTAAAATGCAAGCTGGCTTAACGCTGCCAGCTTCTGGGCTAAGTGACAAGGCTAATTCAGCAGGGAAATGGCAATATTTGCATTAGAGGCTGCATCTGTTGTTTGGTGGAAGAGGCTGGATCTGCAATAACGCCGGATGGAACTGCAGGGAGCAGGTTTGGGGAGAGCCCCGCCGGTGCCGGGCCGGTGTGTCCGGGCCCTACCGGGGCAGCCAGCGCCGTTTCCCCCGGGGGACCCTCGACTCCTGGCCACGACATTAAAAAAAAAAAAAAAAAAAAAAAAAAGGAAACAACACCAAACCTCCCCAAAAACCCCTTAACACTTCAGGGCGGTTACCAGCACCCCAGCGCGCTACGGTTGGCGGATAACCAGGTGGTGTTAGCACTTAGCGAAGGAAATAAGCTAATAAACTTTTGTAACCTCCCGGGCAGAGAGCCGGGCTCGGTCGCCCCGGGCCCAGGGAGTTCCGTGGAGTGTCCTGGAGGTGAGCAAGCGAGGGCAGTGACTGAGCCGATGGGTGACCATGTCCGGAGCTCCCTGCATCGGCGGCCTACGGCCCGCTCTATCCGCTGTTCCACATCTCTGCCAGCATTACCGGGCACGTTTTGATCCCCAGCAGCGTTTGTCGCCTTCAGGGGGCACCGGGAGCGGGACACGCGGCGAGTCACCGAGCACTAAAACTCGGCTGGGGCGGAAAGTCTGTCAGGTTTAACCCCCAAACCAGAGTTGGGGCCGTGGGAGAGCGAGTCTCGGGCAGCTCCGCCATTCCACAC